>NC_041397.2:300519933-300842433 GCF_900747795.2 Erpetoichthys calabaricus | reverse complement strand
GTAGAATGTCGTAAACTAAACTTCTTCCTAAAATCAATGTTTAATCAATTACTTAATTTACCCCGTCATAAATTAATGCAGCACATTAAATGCTTTGTGTTACGTTCCCCGACCCAGTGGTTAATCAGTACGCTTCTTAAGCGATCACCATACATAATCCATTCACTTCATGATATTCCTGCTTTCTGAGAATTTAGAATGCTAAGATAAATACTTGATATCATTTTCATGATGAAATGCATTAAAGCAGGTATTACACATGCACGGTAGTGAGGCGGTAGTGCTGCTCCCTCGCAGTAAGGGGTCCCCAGGTGTATGTTCAGCGTAGAGAACTTTATGGCAGGTGTGATGAGGCTCCAAAAAACTGGATGTATGAATAGCTATCGCACAGGTTTAACTTAAATATTGTGTAAATGTTGGGTCGGAGACACGAACACAGAATTCAATGCATGTTCTTCTGAGCGGGCTATCTTTATTGCATGCATGCTGTCTCTATCTGACGTAGGCTACCAAAACCCCAGTTCCTATCCTTCCTTTTTCTTTCACCACATAACCACATAACCAATCACCACACGATAAACGTCTTTGTGAAATTAAAACTAGTTATAAACGTAGCCCACAGAGTGTTCAGAACTTTAAAAATATCTTCGTTATACATGTTTAATTATGCCATCCATTCAGAGTTGCGCCCATCTCTGAACGAATCACTTAACACAAAGCATTTAATGTGCTATATAACTTATGACGGGGTTTGAGAAAATCTAGTAAATTAAATATTCATTTTATGATGAAGTTTAGTTTATGATGTTCTACTTTATTGACAAATTACGAGAATAAAGTCAAAAGAATATATTCTCGTCATAAGTGTCAAGATTAAAGTGGAAATGTCGAGAATAAAGTCAAAATGTTGTCACACTATTACACAGTACCCAGGTACATTACACTGTATTGAAAACAAATAAAACAAGTACAACTTGGCTTGCAGTATTATCCAGTAGTACAGAAACAGTATTTACACATCTGACCTTTTAAAACTAAAGCATCTCCAGGCGACAGATGTGACTGCTTTTTTTCGGCTCTGTCCATTTTCACCGCGCGGAATACCTATGCTACCGCCCACTATTTGGTGGTGTAGCAGTGAAAAAGAGCCCTAGTGCAACAAATCTGTGCTTAGCAGTGTAGCAGTGAAAAAGGTCCCCACTTGAACAGTTTCCCGCTGTGGAACGTTCCGAACGTCGTTTAGGCAATTTAAACCGGTGTTGCGGTATAAGAAAAATCCATATCATAAAAAAAATAAAAAATGGTTTTCGGTATGAACCGGTATACCGCCCAGCACTAATAACACTACTAAATTAAGTATAAATTAAATATGTATTGTATATGAAAAAAATTCATAAACCACTTATATACAGTATATACTGTGGATTCAGAAACTATTCAGAACCCTTCACTTCTTTCACATTTTGCAACCTTGTGCTAAATGTTTTTCCCCACATCTAGCAACATTTTATTAAAAATTGTATTCAAACTCTTTCCCCAGTACTTAGTTGTCAGTGATTCCAGCCTGGAGTTTTCTTGGGTCTGACGGGACAAGCTTCACACATAAGGATTTGGGAATTTTTCTGCCATTCATCTCTGCTGAGCCTGTCTAGCTCTGTCAGGTTGGGTGGAGACTGTGGTTGGACTGCTATTTTCCAGTCTCACCAGAAATGTTTGATTGGGGTGAAGTATCTGAGTGGCAACTGAATGACCTTTCCAGAGTTGCCCCTAAGGCACTCTTGTTTGGCCTTTCCTTTGTGCTGAGGGTCATTGACCTATTGGAAGGTGAACATTCATCCTATTCTGACATCCAGGGTGCTCTACAGAGATTTCCTCAATGAAAATCTGCTTTAATTTTCTCCTCACCTTCTGACTCCAAACTTGACATAATGCAAGGATGATTTGTATGTAAAGGAATACAAAGTGATGTAAACTAAGAGAATTGATTCAAAGCAGTTGTTGAAATTGTTATCTATGGGTGTAATAAGGTCAAAGAGAGAACTTAAAACCACTTTTATAAAAGGCTGAAGTTTCAATGTCTTACCATGTAGACAGATACAAATCCTGTCCCTTTTGAAAATATATACATTAAAAAGTGGAAGATCTAAAAAAAATATCCAGCTTTGTTTGGCATACAAATTCTGTACAAGTCAGGCATAAAGAAGATACTTTAAAAAAAAAAAAAAAAAAAAAAAATTGCTATGCCTTTATAGTAGAGAGCATTCTCAGTTCTGCATGTACTGTCTTGTACACTACATTGTAAATGTGAACAGCATTATTCTGGAGATAAGCCATTCTATACAGCCCATTTCTGTCTTTTCCACTTGGGACTAGTGATGAACAAACACTGCTGAGTTTGTTTAACCTTGGACATGACAAAAATCATAAAAATGTTTGAACTGTGTAAAATACATTTGAAATTAATCGGGAAGGATGAACTGAACTACTTTTGAGTGGGTTATAATGGTGCAGTGGTCCTTACAAGTGTCCTTGAAGGCTAGGGTAGCAACTGTTCACTCTGCTGGACCAGTTATTGTAGCCCAATAATGTAATTGGAACTGTGAGGCAGCAATAGTAACCATTGAGCCACTTTTGCCTCAAACAACAAAACATACAGACAGAGTGAGTATCACAATCAAAATGCAATAAATGGCCGCAAACTAGCAATGAGAAAATATATAATATATTAAGCTCATAGTGTTCCAATCTTGGATGGATAGAGAGACAGAACTTTTTGTCCACAGTGGGGAAATTTGTCTTTTTACAGAAGCTCTTTAAATAAATAAATATACACACATTTTAGTCTGAAGTCTGAACACACGCTGAAATTACCATAAAGTAAAATTCAGACTTGGCAGGCCCTCTCACAGAGAGACATTATGCAGTCATATTGCTGTTGGTATAAAGGAGCTCCAGTAGTGTTTCTTGACAAACTTTTACTGAATAGTTTGTTGTCTGAAAGTCTTCAGCGTTGGTGTGTCAGAGAGAGGATGTGCAGCATTGTTCATAATGACACTCAGTTTTGTTTTCATTCTCTCCTTTGCTATGACCTACGGGGGTCAGAGTCGCATAACTGAGCTTGTTCTTTTAATGAGCCTGTTAATTTGGTGAGCCTCTCTTGAAATGATGTTACCAGCCCAGCACACCATAGCTTAGAAAATCGCACTGGCCATCACAGTGTTGTAGAAGATACAAAGGATGTCACGTCCCCCATTAAAGGAACAAAATCTGCCACTAAAAAAAACATTTCTCTACCCTTTCTAATGGAGTTCCTCTGTGTGCTGAGACCAGTCAAACCTGTCATTAATGTAGACCACCTCTATATCAATTTCTGGAATAGTGACCGGCCATGGAAGCTCTTTGGTGAAGTGGAAGTCAATAACCAGTTCCTTGGTTTTGCTGATGTTAAGATGCAGACAATTCCCTTTGTCCCATGAAACAAACTCTTCCACCTGACTCCTATACTCTGTCTTATCCCCCTTATCAGTACCACAACATGAGTGCAGAGTCAATCTGAGAATTTCTGCAAGTGACATGACCTGGGGTCTCATGCGTACGGACAAAAGCGGAAATGTGCATACGCACAAAAAATCCAGATGCAAAAATCTGTGCGTACGCCAACTTCCACGTTCTTCCGCTCCATAAATCCCAGTCTGCGTAAAATGTAAGGCTTATGCACACACCTGCTGCCCCTCCCAGAATTATGCCTCTTTGAATATGCAAATCAATATAAATAGCCCTTAAGCATTCTGTGAAAAGACAATGGCAAAAGCATGTGGAGAAAAAGAAGAATTTCAGCTAATACCAAGTAGAGGCAAAGAAAAACGTATTCTTTGTTGGTTTAAGCAGTGATATAAACAACAAAAAGAAGTTGATCGAGTAACAGATTAGCAGAGAAATTCAAAAGTTCAAGTTCAAAAAGTCACAAAGTGCCCAAAATAAATAAGAAGTGGTCAGATATCAAAGTCTCCGTGAAAAGGCGAGTTGTAGCTCACCGTCTTGAGTGTCATATGGAAGCATATTAGGGTACAGAGGAAAAAAAAAGCAAAATAGGCACACAGTTGATGTGAACTTTAATCTCAATATTTCCACCTTAATCATGTAGTTTATTTTGTCATTAAAGTAGAACATCATAAACTATCTTAAAATCATTTCATTTACTAGTTTCTCAAATCCCATCGTAACTAAATTAGCACGTTAAATGCTTTATATTCTGTGTGTTCTTCTATGTGTGTCAATCACTACGTGCTTCTTAAACGGGCTTTCTCTTCTGCCAACGGGACACAGAATACATTACATTCATGATATTACAGCTCTCTGAACAATTTAAATGTTAAAATGTATACTTGCTTTAATTCCTATCATTATGAAAACGATGTCATCTATTAAACATGGGGCCACAGTGGTGCAGTATTAGCAATGAGCTGACACCCCGGCTAGAGGTTGTTCCTGTCTCCCGCAAGATGCTTGCTGCGATGAAATTTATTGCAGCAGTACTGTCTCTGTCAAACATACTAACCCCCGATTCCTGTTCTTCCTTTTTATTCTCCAAGTAACCAATTGCCATACGATCAGCTCTGTAATAGATGCCAAGCCATCTGTAAGCTTAGAACGCCGATTCTTCAAAACGTTTATGGAACATTGAAATATCTTTGTGGTACATGTTTAATTATTCCATCCATCTGTCCATCCAAGTTCACGGCAATCCCACCAAGCATACAGTGCAAGGCAGGAACAATCCCTGAACGGGGCACCAGCTCATCGCTACTGCTGTCCATGTCCTCACATGTTTATATTAAGAGGAGGTTTATGGATGTGATGAGAGAGGACATGCAGGTGGTGGGTGTGGCAGAACAAGATACAAAGGACAGAAAGCTAGGGGTTGCCACAGCAGATCCTCTTTTTCCATAACGGGAGCAGCCGAAAGAAGAAGGTGCATTATTTCAATGAAGTTTAAAACTTATCTGTATAATGTAATAAACATGCTTTACTGCATTTCATCTTAAAAATGATATCAAGAGCTCCAAGAAGATAGCGCTTGGAAATCTAAATCGACTTAGAAGCCAGTTGTCATCATATGTAAATACACACTTTATAAAATGGCTCAGGCTGTGCAATATTATAGCTGCAGTGCAAGTTTACAGTGAGGTGATTGTACTTATAAGTACAAACCGTTCTACCAGGAACAATTGATGGACTGATTGAGTGCGTTTAGAGCACTTGGGATGAAACTGTTTCTCAGCCATGAGGCCCCTGCAAGAAAGACTCTGAAGCGTTTGCCGTACTGTATTGGAGAAGTTCAGATAGATTTTGCGCATGGCTGAGACAGCATGTGCTTGATGCTGTATCCCGATAATCCAATCAGCTGTGCCAAGTTTAGTTTTTATACGTAGCGATGTTAGCATGAAAATGGGTGTACACAACATTTTTGTGCGTACGCACCATTTATACTTGAGGCCCTGGGGCCTCATGTATAAACGGTGCGTACACACAGAAATGTTGTGTACGAACGTTTCCACGCTCAAATCGCAATGTATAAAACCTAAACTTGGCATAAAGCCACCCACATTTCCTCATACCCTGGCGTACGCAATTTCTCCGCTTGGTTTTGCAGACTGGCGGCACCCAGTGTCAAAGCAGTGCTACTGTTCCTGTGTGGTCACCCTTTCTTTCTTAGATCCACATTCCTGATGCGGCTTTATAAATACACCAAAACTAACTGCATATTGTTTATTAGTGTAATGCACCTGATTGTAATTAACCTGCAGCAATATAATGGTCCAGGGAATAGCCATAGTATTCCAAATACCATAACTGCTTTAGCGTTGTTACTCTCACTGCATCTTCTTCTTTCAGCTGCTCCCGTTAAGGGTTGCCGCTGCAGATCATCTTTTTCCATATTACTCTCACTGTACCACTCGGAGTATTTATACCACTTTATCTGAGTGGGGAATCACAGCAGCAGCTGATTGGAAAGAGAATTATCAGTATACAGCATGAAGCAGATGCTGCCCTCAGCCACGGCAAAATGCTTCAAATCCTTTCCTGTATCAAGTTGCGGTTCAGAAAAAGTTTCATCCCGAGAACTATAAACACACTCAAATCAGTCCATCAAGTGCTCCTTGTAGAACTGTTTGTACTTATAAGTACAATCACCTCACTGTAAACTTGCACTACAGTTATAATATTGCACAACCAGAGCCACTTTATAAAACGCATATTTACATATGATGATGATATCATTTTTAAGATTAAATGCAGCAAAATATGTTGATTATATTATACAGATAAAACTTTAACTTCATTTAAATAATTAAACATGTGAGGACACAGTGCCGCAGCGCTAGCTAGTTCATGGATTGTTCCTGCATTGCGTTGTATTCTTGCTGGTGCTGGCGCGACACTGGAAGGATAGATGGATAGAATAATTAAACATGTACTACGAAGATATTTCAATGTTCCTTAAAAGTTTTAAAGAATCAGCATTCTAAGCTTACAGATGGCTTCACGTCTATTACAGAGCTGATTGTGTGGCGATTGGGTATTTGGAGAAAGAAAAGAAAGGACAGGAATTGGAGGTTAGTTTGTTTGAAAGAGACAGTACTTCTGTAATAAATTATTTCATCGAAGGCCGCGCATGGCGCAGCAAGCCTCTTGCGTGAGACATGAACAAGCACTGCACCACCGTGTTCCCATGTTTAGTAACCTGTTTTCATTCCTATCGTCATGAAAAAGATATCACGTATACATCTCAGTATTTAATTATTCAGAGAGCTGTAATATCACGAATGTAATGGATTATGTGTCCTGTCGGAGAAAGAGAAAGCCCGTTTAAGAAGCAGGTAGTGATTCACACACAGAGCACAAAGAAGATCAAATACAGAACAAAGCATTTAACGTGCTACTTTAGTTACGATTTGAGAAACTAGTAAATTAAACAATTTTAAGATGAACTTTACGATGTTCTACTTTAATGGCAAAATAAACTATGTGATTAAAGTGGAAATTTCGAGATTAAAGTTGACATTTCGTGCTTTTTTCCCCACTGTGTGCCAATTTTTTTTGTCTGTACCCTAATAAGCTTTCATATGACACTCAGACAGTGGGCTACGACTCGCCTTTTCACGGCGACTTTGATATGTGACTTCTTTTTTTTTATTTCGGTTCACTTTGTGAACTTGAGCTTTCAAGTTTCTCCGATACTCTGTCACTTGATCAACTTTTTGTTGTTGTTTATATCACTATTTAAACCAACAAATAGTATGTTTTTCCTTTGCCTCCACTTGGTATTCGCTGAAATTCTTATATTTTCCCCTGTGCTTTTCCCATTGTCTTTTCACAGAAGGCTGAGCTTAAGGGCTATTTATATTGATTTGCATATTCAAAGAGGCGTAATTCTGGGCGGGACAGAAGGCGTGCGCACGTGCATTACTTTTCACGCTGATCGGGATTTATGTAGCGGAAGAACGTGAAAGTTTGCGTATGTACAGATTCCTGCATCTGGATTTTTCTGTGCGTATGCACATTCCCGCTTTTGTGCTTACGCCATGTTATAGTGTGAGTTCTACGCACTGCGTTATACATGAGGCCCCTGGTGTTTTATGTATAGTCTTAGGTGTGCAAAGTGAAGAGAAAAGAAGACAGGACTGTTCCTGGTGTTGCTCAAATCCATATCAGAAACACAGTCCTTGAGTCTCTGAAATGGCAGTCTGCTTGATCCATTATCCAGGACCCCATAGGCTCATTCATTTGCATATCTCAGAGTTTACCCCTTAACAGATAGATAGATAGATAGATACTTTATTAATCCCAAGGGGAAATTCACAGGGATGGCAGGATGGTATTGAAGGTGCCGGATAAATAAAAACAGAATCCTCACAATGCTGACTGCTTTGTCCACGTGAAAATTTGGGCACACATTGGCAGTGCCACAAAGCAGCAGCATGGGATTGGCTCATTCCATTGTTTGAAGTCACAGTTCTGGGCACAGCAGGACTGTGCTTTTTTTTTTTTTTTTTTTTTTTTTTTTTTTTTTTCTTTTCTTTTCTTATGTATTTGTGCACATGCTTCATAAACAAAACACCTTGAAAGTAATATCTTTTGTTTTTAATATTGCCTTGGATTGCCTTTTAATATTCCCTTGGAGAAATGAGGTTATTGCGCAGCACTGTGAAGCGCTTTGCTGAATGAGAGGAAGGGATGGTTTTAACGCATGTTTGTAACTGAAACAGCATGTTTCCCCCCCAGTCCTGTGACAGCCATGTTGGCTACACTGCAACTTTGAAGAAAAAATTTCATTGAACAATATCACAGGCCAACAATGCCTATTTGCTGTGATTAACACTTTGATGAATTTCACCAGTCAGTACTGTTTAGGACTGTCCTCACTCACACCACTAGATTCTGGGAAAGCATTTTCCCAATGGTCATGAGTGGGTTTTGCATCCTTATGCTGACCATTTCCTGAGTGGACTTACTTAGTGTTATTAGTGACCTTAGCTTTTGCTGTGTTATGCTAGTTTAATGTTGTGTTGATTGTCTGATTGCAAGAATCACATTGTGTTGTAGACACATAATAAAAACCTAAAATAAAGAACATCAAGAGAAAAAAGGACAACAGGTGTCCATTAGGCCAGGGTAAAAACTACATTTAAGAGACTGTATCTGTGTTCTACCATCCTTTTGCGTGTTTTTGTTCTTTTTTTTTCTTTAATATCTTCTACTTGTCACTATGTAGATGAGAATTATCCTTTTGTGTATGTGCTTAAACAAAGAAGGGAGAAAAGTTTATAAAGGGAATCCAAATAAATCACTTAATCGTCTTTTATTTGACAGGTGTGAAAACATTCCCCTGGCTAACTCGCTAGACGTTTTCTGTTGTACCTGCTGGTCCTTGGATTGACAAGATTGAAAGCTGAAAGATGGTTGGTGCTGAAAGGAACCTGTGAACTTTTTATTTATACTGCTCAAAAAAAATTAAAGGGAAACTTTTTTTTACTTTGAGTATAACATCAAGTCAATGAAACTTCTGGGCTATTGGTCTAGTCAGTTAAGTAGCAGAGAGGGTTGTTAATTAGTTTCAGCTGCTTTGGTGTTAATGAAAGGCCACAGACATTTTTCCCTCCTCATCTTTTCTGACTTTTTTCACTCGTTTTGCATTTGACTATGGACAGTGTCACTACTGGTAACATGAGACGATACCTGGACACTACAGAGGTTGCACAGGTAGTACAACTTCTCCAGGATGGCACATCAATACGTACTATTGCCAGAAGGTTTGCTGTGTCTCCCAGCACAGTCTCAAGGGCATGGAGGAGATTCCAGGAGACAGGCAGTTACTCCAGGAGAGCTGGACAGGGCCGTAGAAGGTCCTTAACCCATCAGCAGGACCGTCATCTGCTCCTTTGGGCAAGGAGGAACAGGATGAGCACTGCCAGAGCCCTACAAAATTACCTCCAGCAGGTCACTGGTGTGAATGTCTCTGACCAAACAATCAGAAACAGACTTCATGAGGGTGGCCTTAGGGCCCAGCGTCATGTAGTTGGCCCTGTGCTCACAGCGGAGCACCGTGGAGCTCGATTGGCATTTGCCATAGAATACCAGAATTGGCAGGTCCGCCACTGGCGCCCTGTGCTTTTCACAGATGAGAGCAGATTCACCCTGAGCACATGTGACAGACGTGAAAGGGTCTGGAGAAGCCGTGGAGAAAGTTATGCTGCCTGTAACATTGTTCAGCATGACTGGTTTGGTGGTGGGTCAGTGATGGTCTGGGGAGGCATATCCATGGAGGGACGTACAGACCTCTACAGGTTAGACAATGGCACCATGACTGCCATTAGGTATCGGGATGAAATCCTTGGACCTATTGTCAGACCCTATGCTGGTGCAGTTGGTCCTGGGTTCCTCCTGGTGCACAACAATGCCCGGCCTCATGTGGCACGAGTATGCAGGCAGTTCCTGGAAGATGAAGGAATCGATACCATTGACTGGCCCCCACGCTCTTCTGACCTAAATCCAATAGAACACCTCTGGGACATTATGTTTCGGTCCATCCGACGACGCCAGGTTGCACCTCAGACTGTCCAGGAGCTCAGTGATGCCCTGGTCCAGATCTGGGAGGAGATCCCCCAGGACACCATCCGTCGTCTCATTAGGAGCATGCCCCGACGTTGTCAGGCATGCATACAAGCATGTGGAGGCCATACAAACTACTAAGTATGATTTGGAGTTGCTGCATTGAAATTTTGGCAAAATGGACTAGCCTGCCTGCCGCATCATTTTTTCACTTTGATTTTCTGGGTGTCTTTGAATTCAGCCTTCTGTAGGTTGGATTATTTTCATTTCCATCAAACAATGGAGCATCTTTTTGTTCCTAATACATTACCATATCAGTCCATATCAGTAGAGATATCCAGGAGGATTTTTTCCATTGAGATCTGATGTGTTTTCAAAGTGTTCCTTTAATTTTTTTTTGAGCAGTTTACTTTGAAGAACCATGTTTTTACTACCCATATATTTATTTTTGTATGCATTTATATATGAATAAATATTTTATTTGGAATTGAAGGTGATGTTTTACTTTCCATATGTAAAATTTTGAAGCCATCTATTCTTTTTTTTAAATACAAACGTTCCATCTAGCTTTATGCAACTAAGGATCATGGGTGCTTGAGCCCATACAAAAATAATTGGTTGTTAAGGCACGCATTAACTTTTGATCAGGTGCAAATTTGTTGCAGGGCCTATACCAAGATGCATGCATGCTTGCACTGGGCCAGTAGGAAATTATCAGTCAAGCTAGCACACAGACGCACACCCCTGATATGTGAGATCATCACTGATCTACATGAAGAGAAAAAACGTGCAGACTCCACACAGACGACAAGCAGCTGCAGGACGCTAGAGCCTGCATCATCACCATGCTGCTACCTATCCACGTAATTCAGGGGTAGGCAGATTTGGTCCTGGAGGGCCATGGTGGCTACAGAGTTTTGTTCCAACTAAATTTCTTAACAAGAAGTCAATTATTGTTATTGATGTATAACATTTTTCTACTTTATTTTCATTGTCTTGGTTGATAAGATTGCCCACCCTTATTTGCTTATTTTAGGCCTGAGAAGCTACATTCACTGTTAATTGCTCCCGATTACCAATAATTTACAAATAACAAAGAAACGAGCAGTTCCTTATTTAACTAATTTTCTTTAACATATCTGTGTATTCATTGTGAATGATCTGATTTAATAAAATATGTTGAAGGAAACTGAGGAGAGAAGAATAGAGAAAGATAGAGAATTACACATTTGCTTCAGGCATCAAATAAATTGGATCATATCCTTGGAGAGGGGTAGGGGGGGATCTTGATACAAGAATGACCTGACATGGCAGAATGAAAAGCCTATTGACAAAGTTTAATAAGATCTGTTATTGGCAAGGATTAGTTTCTAATTCCATTTGGAACAAAAACTTGCAGTCACTATGGCATTCTATGACCAACATTGCAGATCCCTGATGTAATGTATTAAAAATGTTAAGCTTTGATTTAAAGGTCTCAAAGAAGCTTTTTAACTTCATTCCTTGGTGTGCACTCTTCTGGGGGAGAAGAGGTTTTTTGCTAACATTTGTATGATACGTACCTTTGTACTTTTACTTTCTTTTATAAGGAAAGTATTACAATTGTTCAAAGATTCGATGTCGAGATTTTGATGAATCTCAACGTTTTTGACCTCCCTGAGTCTGAAAATGCTATTTTTGAAATTATGTCTGTGTGTGTATGTAAACACAATAACTTGCGTACGCTTTCACTCAGGTCAACCAAATTTTGCTTACAAGTACAAAATGTAGATTTCTATCAACTTTTGGGCTATTTCTGTTAACCGAAAGTGTTATTTTACCTTTTATTCGTGCAGATGCAGAGTCCGATTTATTCAGCTTTACTTTTATAGTAATTGTTCAATATTAATTTGATTTGTTGTTGATGGTTCTTTAATGTGCATAATATAAAAATTATAATCATTGTCTTGCATTTTACTCCTCAAATATCCATCCCCATATCTAAGTATACGAGAGAGTCTAGGGGAGACCACTCCTGATTTTTTGATTTGACACTGGCCCTCTTCATAACTGCCATGTCTTAAAATAAAATAAAGATTAGGCATGTGATGAGCAGTGCCTAGTGCTTGGAGTTCTGTCCAAAGAGTTTGTTTTTTTTTTTGTCTCATCAGACCATAAAATCTTTTTCTTCTGCTCTCAGAGTCCTTTAAATTGTCCTACGTCTGTAACTGAAGAATTACATCCGTCTACCCTCTCTCATCATAAACTCCTCGATGATGCAGATGCTGAGATGGTTGACCTGACAGAATTTCCCATCTCACCAGAGAACATCTGAAGCTCTCTTAGAGTGACCATTGCGTTTTTAATAACATCCCCTCACCCTGATCTATGGCTCACCGCTATTTGATCATGGGGCTCTAGAGAGTTTGTTGGACTTCATAGATTGTTTTTTGTCCTGACCCGCAGTGTGAATTGAGACATTCTATACACAGGTACACATGTGCCTTTCTAAATGAAATTAGGTTTAGGGTGGGCTCCAGTCAAGTTCTAGACACATCTCAAGCAGAATCAAGGCAAACAGGATGCCCCTGACTACAATTTGGAGTTCCACAGCAAGGAGTCTTAAACCTTAAATGAATGTGAGATTTGAGTTTTTCATTTTAATACATTTGTAAACCTTTCTGTTAAATACGTTTTCACTTTGTCATTATGGGTTAGTGAGTGTAGATTGACTGGCAAATATGGCAAAAGTATCCATTTGGAATCGAATCTATAACACAATGAAGTGTGCAGAAAAATGAAGTGGTCCGAGTACTTTCTGAAACCACTTTATAACTGTAAAACGTAATAATGCAGAGATTGCCAATGGTAGGAGAAAAGAAAACCAGACAGGTCTAATTTGTGGCATTGCTACACATTTATTTCTGTCTATTTTTTTAACTAAAGGAGCTTTGTCAGTTTGAGTGATTTAGCTGGGGCCAAGCTGAGAGTAAGAAGTCCAGAGCAGAGCCAGTAGGTCTCAGTGTTGTCAAGAGTTAAATTAATATTTGACTTCTTAATTCAACGTCCAGTTTTGAGTGGCTCGTCATGGCACATTACTCTCAGAAGCTATGTGATTGACTGCAGCAGGCTGAACACCATTGATACCTTTGTGTTCAGGTCTAGAAAGATGGAGGTAAAGCCCTTCGCTTTTCTCAAACTCCTCAGTTATGGCGGCAGCTTCATTGTGGATCACTAAGCAGGCGTCCCTGATAGTGCAGCTTTTCACCGCAGAGCTAACGACGACTTTCAAACCCAACTCTTTAGGTGTAGCTGACTTACTGGAAGCCTTTTCAGGCAGGTCTAGAGTTTCTTTGAGTTTCTTCACCCACATTAGTTGTCCCGTTCCCTTCATGATGCTTTGGAAAATTAGATATCCTTTGACAAGGCCAAAAAGACAGATAAATGCCACTATGTAGAAGGTGATTCCTGCCAGCTCTTTTGTTTTTTTCACTTGTTGGGCGAGAGTTCCTACCACAGAAGGTGGGGAGAAGGAGATCTCGTATTTTGTAGTTCTGCTGTCTAGTGATGTTGCCATCATCTTCAAGATGCCAACTTGGGAGCTGGAAAACAGCAATAAAAATAAATTGAAATGAATGGCAGGGCGGGTGGATTGTGTTGAGATCTGAGATCATTCATTTGTAAGATTGATTCATTGTGTTCTAGGGCCCCCAATCTCTAAGCCTGCCAACCCCGGGAGGCAGGCGCTGGGTGCCTGCTATCTCATGGGTCAGCTGCACGAAGCGTGTCGGGGCACTCCTGCATTAGAGAAAGTGATTTATAAAGAGATGGTATATAGAAGAGTATGCGGGGCGTGGGAGGAAGGTGGTTTGGTTGTTAGTTATTATAGACCAGTAACGATGCACTGCACAATAACGTGCAGTGAATACACTTCACTTGAGCATTCCTAGTTTTCATCCTCTTTCTCTGTACGTTTATCATTCATTTGCTCAGAGGTTGATGCGCTTGCTGCTTCCTGAGCAGCTCTTCTTTTCTCCACCCTAGCGGCCCGATTCTTCTCTTCTTTCGTGGGCATCTTTTTGCGTTAAAACTGACTAAGTCAGTGTTTGTGTTGCAATTACCTAGTACGTTTTCTTTCATTTTTCACGTAAGCTGGTACTTAGTCTTCAATCTGCCTCAAGAATGATTTAAGATACGAAGAGGTAGGGGAAGTCATGGCGAAGGTGGTAGGGAATGAGAACGGCATCCGTACGCATGCACCGCATGGCCACCCTGCTGGCCGCTGGCGAGAGTTGATTCTACAATAAAATAAAAATAAAAAGAGGAATAACCTTGGAGGTCAATCATCACCCCAAAAGCGGATAGTAGACGTCACGTAGTATATGTGTACCAAATTTCAGGTCAATAGGTCAAACAGTTTGCAAGCTACAGGTGATTTAAAATTCTGGACAGACAAAGTGAACAGCCACGGTAGCGTATTATATATAAAGATATGTAGAAAATCAGTTAATTGAGTATTTCACTACAACGGTCCATTTTAAATACCAATGAATAATAAAACAGTAAAATGTAATAAACGGTAAAATTAAATTACATTAACTCCTCGTTAAAAACAATAGTTATCCTCTAACATACATTATATAAACATTGCTTTTTTGCATTTCTGTTTACATATTTTCTGGATCTTTTTCTCTTTCTCGTTTATTGCATGATTCTTTGTTCTTATTTTTTATTATAGTCAGCATTTTTTTTTTTTTTTTTTTTGATAAAAAATGTTGGAAAAAAAAAATTATCAGCTCTTGCCACTTCTAGCAAAATCTAAAGTTCGACATTCTTGAACAGATAATTTTGCCTTTCTACACAGTAGGAGTAACGATTCAGCGAGCAGGGTGGAGGGGAGGGGTCAAGGCTGAATTATGCAGGCACAAAAGAAAACTTCAATATAATACGGAGATATACTTTTCCAAAAAAAAAAAAAACAAGTCTCCCTATTTAGATGTTTGAATTTTTGACATTGAATGCTAAGAACCAACACGCATTAGACGTAGATTGTGGAATTGTTTATCATGAGCGTCACCCCAAAACACTCTAAAAGCGCACAGCACGCATTATGTACTACTGCACCTCTAGCAAGTGAAGCCCACCCCATACTACATGATGCTTCCATCAATTTTCTGTTGTAGCCTTCATTTATGTAATTTGAGTGAGCTGTGCACCCTAGTTGCGTAGTTTGATGTCGAAAGACACTTTCAGCTTCTTTATGGATAATCTCTTTGCAGGGCCGTCTTAACGCATGGGCACACTGGGCAGTTGCCCGGGAGATTCACGAGCATAGGGGCCCCATGCTAATCTATGTATGTTATGACTTACTGAGTGGTTGTATAGGTAGTGGCCCACAGTGCACTGTTTTGCCCAGGGGCCTATAATGCTGTTAAGACGGCCCTGCCTCTTTGGATTCTGATCTTGGTTTGAATTATTTTTGGATTTTTGAGACCACATTCTGCTTCTTTTTTCCGTTTTTACAAATCTTTTGCTAAATAAACTTCTCTAAAGATTATATTTACTTATTGGGCTGACGCCTTTATCCGGGACAACTTACAACATCTGAGATACAAATATTTACATTTTTGTTTTCCAATTGGAACACGGGCAGGTCTGGTGACTCGCTCATGGTCACACACTGTCAGTTAAGGGATTTGAACCCACAATCTCAGGGTTTAAAGTACTAAACCTTAACTACAATGCCAGTCTGTTATGATCCTACCGTTCAAAAAGGGATGGAGACCTCAAAAAAGAAAAAAATAAAACAACCCGCTAGGCCTGCTTTTCACCCCAGATTCGCTCCAACACAGGAGATCTCACCAGCTGAGGTAGCCCGGTCCCAAACTCAACAAGCAGGCCTATAGCCTGCCCACACCTACAAGGGAGAAAAGTGCAAAACAAAAGACCAATAAAACCAAACTAAGTTTTAAATCCTTGTTCAAGAGGGTTCAAAGCAGAAACCAAATATGATTACAAAAAAAGGACCTCCTGTAGGCTTGAAATGGAAGAAGCTTGGTACCACCAGGACTCTTCCTTAAAGTTGGCCACACTTCATAACCAGGTCAGAATGGCCTTGGCCAGGGAGGTGATCAAGAACCCATCAATCACTCTGCCAGAGCTTCAGGAGTTCTTTGCTGAGGTGGGACAACTTGTTGGAATAATGACCGTCTCAACAGCATCCTTCCAATCAGGTGTTTATGATAGAGCAGTTAGATGGAAGCGACTCTTGAATAAAAGGCTGATTTTCTGATATGCTGAGACAAAAACATTTTTGGAAAGAACTCCAAGTACTATGTTTGTTAAAGATCAGGCACTGTTCATATGGTGGTGGCCCATCATGCTATGGGGGTGTTTCTCAGTGTCAGGGACATGGAGACTGGTCAGAATTGAGGAAAGGTTGAATACAGCCAAGTACAGAGAGATCCTTAAAAAAAGCTTGTTTAAGAGAGCACACCACCTCAGACTGGGATGACAGGTCACCGTTCAGCATGGAAATGTCCTGACACATACAGCCAAGACAACCTTAGAGTGACTTTTGTGGCCCAGCAAAAACCCAGATGCAAAATACAAAGAACATCTGTGGAGAGACCTGAAGATGGCAGTTTATATACACTAAGACACCCGGGAGCTTGAGAGGGTCTTCCAGGAAGAATGGGATTAACTGTCAGATGAACAAAGCTTGTAGAGACTTACCCAAGAGTACTCAGTTAGTTACTGCCAAAGGAGCTTTTACAAAGTACTGAATTAAGAGTCTGACTACTTCTATGAATGAATGATTGCAGTTTTTGATTGTTCATAAATTTGCAAACTTTCCTGAAAATGTTTCTATTTTGTTATTATTGGTTATTGATAGAAGATTGAATGGCAAAGATGACTCATTTATCCATTTAAAATTTAAACCTGCAGCACAATAAAGGGTGGAGAAAGTGAAGGGGGTCTGGATGTGTTCTGAATCCACTCTATGCGTTCACCTCCATGAATAAAGAAATGTATGAACTTGAATAGTTTAAATAAACGTCACTTAAAAGTACATTGTTAGGTGCTTTCTGTAATACATAACATTTTTTACATATAAAGAGATAATTGTATTGCATAATATTAAGCCACGATCACAGGGTGAAGTAACTGAAAATCTTTGCTCGGGTCTTTCGATGGAGCACTGATCTCCATACTGGTGGCGTTGTTTTATGTAATGATCTTCCCTTCAAAACCTAAAAGATGTGCATTTTACATGAATTATTGACCCTAAGTGAATATCAGACAATGCAAACTTGAAGTATTTAATTCAGCTGAATTGGCTGATTAGTTATACCTAATCCTTTAATTAATGAATGTAGTCATTAATTATTAAACAGATTAATTGGTTAATTCCTGATTGGCCCAGCCTGAGTGTAAGTGATTTTGATTTGTGTCTGATGTCTGTGTGTGATTCTAGTTTACTTTTGTGGTATTTAGAATAATTTCATTATTATTACAATAATGTCACCACGGGGCGGCACGGTGGCGCAGTGGGTAGCGCTGCTGCCTCGCAGTTGGGAGACCTGGGGACCTGGGTTCGATTCCCGGGTCCTCCCTGCGTGGAGTTTGCATGTTCTCCCCGTGTCAGCGTGGGTTTGCTCCGGGCGCTCTGGTTTCCTCCCACATTCCAAAGACATGCAGGTTAGGTGGATTGGCGATTCTAAATTGGCCCTAGTGTGTGCTTGGTGTGTGGGTGTGTTTGTGTGTGTCCTGCGGTGGGTTGGCACCCTGCCCGGGATTGGTTCCTGCCTTGTGCCCTGTGTTGGTTGGGATTGGCTCCAGCAGACCCCCGTGACCCTGTGTTTGGATTCAGCGGGTTCTAAAATGGATGTCACCACGGCACCATTTTCAATGAAATTTTCGTTCTCCCTTGAGTTTTCTCTAGTACTGTTATGTCTTTTTTTTTTTTTGTAATATGGAGACCCAAACTGCACACAGCACTGCAGGTGAGGCCTCACCAGTGTGTTATATAGCTTAGGTATAAACCCCTAGCCTTGTACACCACACAGCAGGAAGCACTATATAGTCTAACATCCCATTTAGCTTTCTCATTTGCTTCTTTGCACTGTCTGAATGCAAACCGTAATGAGTCCACTACAGTGACGTGCGGTGAGGTTCATTGCTGGTGAGGTATGGACTCCTTCAGAGTCAGAGTTACAAATATATGAACCCAAAAGAGTAGCTTATTCACTATTCAATTGGCAGCATGCACATTGACTACTGGTTATGTTTCATATCTAATCAGCATTCTTTACACACACACATACAGGTAGGTAAGGTGCATATTTGGCTAAGAAAGAACGTTACATTTCTAGCGGCGAGAGCGCAGAGAGAGTGAATTTGGACAGCACCCTCCATGTGTTCTAAATTTGCCGTTGCAATTCCACAATTCATACTCATTCAATAAAAATGAAAGTATGTGTGGTGTACAAAAAAAAGTGGATTTCAATTTTGACCTTAATTTAAATATTTAGTGGTTTTTAAAAGCTTTTAATTCTGATGCTTTAATCAATTTTAATATAGACTGTTCAACAAAAGGATAAAAAGAAAAACAAAAGAATATTTTATTTAATGTCAAAATTTAGTTTTTAAATATTGGATTGTTTTTTTTTCTTAGTCTGATCCCATTTTTTTTTTTATAAAACGCCTTTTTAATAAGCACTTCTTTACACAAAGGGGACTTTGTGGGTCTCTGGAACAAACTACCAAGATGTGGAGTTGAAGCAGAAACTTGGATAACCTTTAAAAGGAATCTGAATGAGATATTAGGACAGCTTAGCTATTAGCTAGAAAAGCAGGCCGGTTGGACTGAATGGCTTCCACTCATTTGTCCCATTTGTTATGTTCAAAAGTGCTGAGTATGGCGTATGCACTTTATTGTGTGCACCTTAAATGCTATTTACTTGCTTTTATCTCAGTTTATATAGGCTACCTAAAACCTAGGCATGATTCACTCCCTGCGGACAGAAGGCGGCAGACGTGGACAAATTTGTTGCTCCTCTTACAGCTCATTGAAAAACTGCCATCTGCCTCCTGAAAAGTGACAAAATGAAAAGCAATTGTCCCCTGTGCACCTGCATGCCTTTGCTACTTCATTGAGTGAAGCAAAACAAGTATGAAAAGGTACCAAATATCGCTTATTTTGCAAAAATATTCTAAAATGGCCTGAACACATTTGTTGGTGCTAATCCTGGGAAAGTTAACACGTTCATTTTTGCAATTAATGTGGCCTGGTTAATACGATAAAAAAATAATTATGGCTGGCAAGGAGGCGATCACCTCAGGCAGGGCAGCATTTTCATCTCTTTATTTTTTGTATTGCACTCTTCCCCACTATAACCTGTCATCTATGGGAGGAGAGGAGGCTTTAGCTTTCTTCTAAATTCTTCCATTAGTCAATGTTTTACCCATGACAGGACATGCGCCTTGCTTTCACACTTTTGGCCTGCGCTGACCTCAGATGCCCGTCTTTACTGATTCTAGCTGGTCGCATGTTGCGTCAAGAGAAGCAGCTTGGCAAATCTTATAACCAAGAACACTTAACCCCAGTATGTGCTGTTGTAATGAGTGTTGTGTCTAATCATGACACACATAAGATAGTCAGTCCTAGTCCATCATAGCCCATCTCCGTATCAAGACCACCCACTCTGTATTCAAACCTAACATTTGTCCTTCCTACGTGTAATACTTTACATTTACTGACATTTAATTTTCATCGGCCACAAGCCTGTATGCTGTCCAATGCCCTCTGTGATGATTCCGTGGCTTGGAGATTATCTGCCAATCCACCTATCTTGGTATCACCTGCACACTTAAACCAGTTTTTTATATTTATCTTCTTATATACGAAAGACGTTCAAAAAGTTTCTGCACTTTTATATTTTCGTTGGAAACAGTGAAGGTGGAAAGAGAAGTAATTGGGCATTAAAAAGTTGGTACGACGCTGAGAAAATTGCATTGCCAAGGAAGGTGACTATGTAGAAAAATGATGTAATTTGTTTTTGAAATTCTTAATAAATAGAGTTAAACAAAAAGTGCAGAAACTTTTTGAACATTCCTCATAGATTAAAAAGAGCAGTGGCCCCATCGCTGAATCAGCATGTCCAAATTCCGCTAAAGTTCCCCTCACAGTAATCCTTTGTTCCCGTGTCTGAGCCACATTTACTGTACCTTGGTCCAGTCACTGTGACTTGAATGTCCACTTCTTTTAGCTTGCACACAAGCTAATCCTTCTGAAATCCAAATACATAACTCATGCGCTCCTATTTTATTGTATGCTTTGGTCGCTTTCTCGTAGAACGCTAGCACAGCAGTGAAACATGGCCTCCCCATCTCTGGGCCTGCTCACTTACTGTATGCACTTTTCCTTGGCGTGTGATACTCCTGTAATGATGATCCTTTTGCTAATTTAGCCAGTATGCAGGTCAAGCTTACTTACCTGTAGTTGTTTGGATCTGCTAGTGTAGTTAGACCTCCAAGATGCTCATTCGTCTCAGTTGAGTCATCCTACGGTCCTCCACAGACTGAGAGCTGACTTGTGGAAAGAAGCACAACTCCATATGTGGCAGTATGTCACTTGGCAACAACTCACCCATTCAGAGGTGGTCCAAAGTTCAGTTGAATACCCCCAGCTCAGTGGAGACAGAGCCCACCCCCCCATCCCAGTGTGTCCCGATACCTACCTTGTGCTTATGAGTAAAGAGGATGCGCTTCAAACTGGACATCTGAGTAATCTGCGTACCTTATTCTCAAAGCTGAGACGGTGATGTTTGGAGGTGCCAGCCTTACCAGCCCAGCATGCTGTTCAAATAATCCAATCCATGACATCACAGCATATTACACTGAATTGAAAGCGAACATTGGCGTTGGAAGAGCACAAATTATTTTCTGTTGACTTGTCTTGCGCTATCTTGGCCTGTTAAGGACAAATAGTGCTCCATGTTTGTCTTGGCGATTAACTGCGTCCTATCTCAGTTTGGTCTCGCAGCCCTGCATGCTGACAGACAATGGCCAAAGAGATAAATTGCCTCCGCAATGGCTTTGACCAACAAACACAGGTGCGGGTAGACGCAGGTGTTCCTTTTGGAGAGAACACAGAGGGATGATTACTTGATTTTTATTATATTAGTATTTTGTTGGTTGTGTATCTAGTCTGTTTTCCCTTTTGAAATTTTGTTGAGTTTAAAAAAAAAAAAAAAAAAAAAAAAAAAAATAAATGATTCTGCACCTACTCATGTCTGTATAGAGTTTGCATGTTCTCCTTGTGCCTGCTTGATTTCTTTTTTTCTTCCAGTACTCCAGTTCTCCTCCCACATCCACAAAGAGGTGTTGATTCGTGTAATCTTTAGTCCCAAACTGCCCTAACATGAAAGTGAGTGTGAGTGCTGCTGCTCTGTCCAGGGGTTCATATTTATGAACTTTGTGTATGCACAAAAAGAGGCTCAAAATTTTTTCTTCCAACACAATATTCGAGATTGTGAGCCACTAGGGCGCGTACAGGCCCCCGAACCGAGACACACACAGGCAGGACACAGGTTCAACACAACACCCAGTTCATTTACAATTAATCACACTGTGCACAAATCACCAACACTGCAACACACAGTCCCTTCTTAACACACCGTCCTTCTCCCTCCACTCCTCCTCAGGCTTTGTCTTCTTCCTCCCGACTCTGGATCCCCAAATGGAGTGAGGTGGCTCCTCTTATTCAGGTCCTGGGAGTGCTCCAGGTGGCTCATCAGTATTACCTGACCTCCCAGGTGTGCAGGAGGTCCTTTATAGGGCTCTACAGCTCCTCCTGGCGGCCCTCACGGAACCCAACAGGGCTGCACCAAACTCCAGCTCCCAGAATGCTCTAAGGGAATCTGTGGTGCCACAGCCTCCCAGGAGGGCTGCCCTCTAATGTCCCGGGGGAGGTATTGCCTCACCAATACCCTGTTCCCCGGTCCTTCTACTCTATTGGCGTCCTGGCCACGTAGGGGCCATGGCCGTCCATCACAAGATTTATAAAAGAGAACTTGATGGGAGAAGCAACTCTGACCAATCCGTACACAACATATTAGAAACATATTAGAATTTAGAAACGATGGCTCCTTTCTTCAAGTAGGCAAATGCAATCCTGTTGACGTGACAAACAAATTAAACCTCAATTAACTGTAGGCAGCAGAGGTGACTTACAAAACTGGATCTCTAGGTGGTTTACCTGCAGGAGACAAAGAGAACAGATTATAGGAGAATGGAGTGAGGGCATCAGTGGAGTCACTCGGGGTTCTCTCCTTGGACCCTCATTCCTTTTTCTGATGTACAGTCATATGAAAAAGTTTGGGAACACCTCTTAATTCTTTGGATTTTTGTTTATCATTGGCTCAGCTTTCAAAGTAGCAACTTCCTTTGAATATACACTGCCTGGCCAAAACAAAAGTCGCCACCTGGATTTAACTAAGCAAATAGGTACGAGCCTCCTATTGGATAATTACTGCATGGGTGATTATCTTTCAGCTGGCAACAAGTTATTTAACCCCAACTGGTGCAATGAGTTGCTTCTCATTTCTTAAACAACCATGTCGAAAGACACATCTCATGGTCATAGAAAAGATGTTAGTCTGTTTGAGAAGGGTCAAATCATTGGCATGCATCAAGCAGAGAAAACATCTAAGGAGATTGCAGAAACTACTAAAATTGGGTTAAGAACTGTCCAACGCATTATTAAAAACTGGAAAGATAGTGTGGACCCATCGTCTTCGAGGAAGAAATGTGGCCGGAAAAAAATCCTGAATGATCGTGATTGGCAATCACTTAAACATTTGGTGAAATCAACTCGAAGAAAAAACAGTAGAACTCAGGTCTATGTTTAACAGTGAAAGTAAGAGCATTTCCACACGTACAATGCAAAGGGATCTCAAGGGATTGGGACTGAACAGCTGTGTAACTGTAAGAAAACCACTAATCAGTGAGGCAAACCGGAAAAAAAGGCTTCAATTTGCTAGGGTGCATAAAGATTGGACTCTGGAGCAATGGAAGAAGGTCATGTGGTCTGGTGAGTCCAGATTTACCCTGTTCCAGAGTGATGGGCGCATCAGGGAAAGAAGAGAGGCAGATGAAGTGATGCCCCCATCATGCAAGATCTTGGTGAAAAATTAATGCAACACTGGATGGAACTAAATCTTGTGACATTGCAGAAGCTTATCGAAACAATGCCACAGCAAATGCGTGCCGTAATCAAAGCTAAAGGCGGCCCAACAAAATATTAGAGTGTGTGACCTTTTTAATTGGTGGCGACTTTTTTTTGGCCAGGCAGTGTATATTGCATGCCTTATGGAAACAGTAGTATTTCAGCAGTCACATTAAGTTTATTGGATTAACAGAAAATATGCAATATGCATCATAACAAAATTTAGACAGGTGCATAAATTTGGGCACCCCAACAGAGATATGACATCAATACTTAGTTGAGCCTCCTTTTGCAAATATAACAGCCTCTAGATGCTGACTTCTATAGCCTTTGATGAGTATCTGGATTCTGGATGGAGGTATTTTTGACCATTCTTCCATACAAAATCTCTCCAGTTCAATGTGATGGCTGCCGAGCATGGACAGCCTGCTTCAAATCATCCCATAGATTTTCAATGATATTCACGTCAGGGGACTGTGATGGTCATTCCAGAACATTGTACTTCTCCCTCTGCATGAATGCCTTTGTAGATTTTGAACTGTGTTTTGGGTCATTGTCTTGTTGGAATATCCAACCCCTGCGTAACTTCAACTTTGTGACTGATGCTTGAACATTATCCTGAAGAATTTGTTGATATTGGGTTGAATTCATCTGACCCTCGACTTTAACAAGGGCCTCAGTCCCTGAACTAGCCACACAGCCTCACAGCATGATGGAACCTCCACCAAATTTGAAAGGGCTTCTTTCTCATCACCCTGCCATATAGATGTTCTTTGTGCAAATTGCGCTGAATTGTAGAACGATGTACAGATACACCATCTGCAGCAAGATGTTTTTGCAGGTCTTTGGAGGTGATCTGTGGGTTGTCTGTAACCATTCTCACAATCCTGCTCATATGCTGCTCCTGTATTTTTCTTGGCCTGCCAGACCTGCTGGGTTTAATAGCAACTGTGCCTGTGGCCTTCCATTTCCTGATTCCATTCCTTACAGTTGAAACAGACAGTTTAAACCTCTGAGATCGCTTTTTGTAGCCTTCCCCTAAACCATCAGACTGAACAATCTGTTTTCAGATCTTTTGAGAGTTGCAGTCAGGATCCCATGCTGTCACTCTTCAGAGGAGAGTCTAAGGGAAGCACAACTTGCAATTGACCACCTTAAATACCTACCATGATTGTCTATGAAGTTCAAGGCTTATCAAGCTAATCCAACCAATTTGGTGGTGCAAGTAATCAGCATTGAGCAGTGACATTCATTCAAATCAGCAGGATGACAAGGGGACCCACATTTGTGCACAGCCAGTTTTTCACATTTGATTTAATTTCATACAACTAAATACTGCTTCACTAAAAATCATTCTTGAAAGAAATGAAAGACATACCACTGTTATCTTTTTTGCTGAAAGTAGAGTAAATTATTATGCAGGCTTGAGAGGGGTTCCCAAACTTTTTCATATGACTGCATATTAACAAAATTGATTCTGGTATCATTAGTAAACTTGTCACATTCATGGATGATGGGAAAATTTGGAGGGATGGCAGACACTGAGGAGGCAGCAAAAAGAATTCAAAAAGGCTCAGAAAAGCTTCAGAACTGGGTGACCACCTGGAACAAGGAGTTGAATGTAAAAAAGTGTAAAGTGCTACACAGGGGCAAAAGGAGCATCAGTTATAAATACAAGATGGGAGATGATAAATACAAAATGTCATACAGAAAGCAACCACTGAGAAGGATTAAGGGATTTATGCTGACACAGCATTTTCATCAACTAAGCAGTGAGCAGAAATGATTAAAAAGGCAAATAAAATGTGAGGTTATATCAGAAAAGCTGTTAAATTTAAGTCAAGGGTCACACTTTAAAATGCACAAGTGAGACCACATCTGGAGTATTGTGAGCAGTTCTTGTCAACACAGTACAAGAAAGACACAACAGCAGTTGAAGCTGGGCAGAGGAGAGCAACCAAGTGCATCATGGGACTTAAGGACAAGTCCTACTGTGAAAGACTCAGAGAATTAAACCTCTTTAGTCTCTAACAGAGGAGACTGCGTGGGGACGTAATCCAGGTATTTTAATTCCTCAAAGGCATTGATAAAGCCAATCCACCAACATTCTTTCAGCTTAAGGGTGCATTATGTACTCGGGACATCAGTTGAAAATAAGGGCAAGTGAGTTAGACAGGAAGCATTTCTGCACACAAAGAGTTGTGGGACTAATTTGTGGGACAAATTACCGAGACATGGAGTTGAAGAGGAAACCTGGGTAACCTTTGAGAAGAATCTGGATAAGATACTGGGACATCTTAGCTATTTGCTGCACAAGCAGGCTTGATGGGCTGAATGGCTCCCACTCGTTTGTCACATTTCACATATTCTTATGTTCAAAAGTGATGAGTATGATGTATGCACTTTATTGTATGCACTTTACATGCTACTTTACTTGGTTTTCTCTCAGCTTATTTAGGCTACCTAACACCCAGGCACGATTCGCTCACTGCAGTCAGAAGGTGGCAGATGTGGACAACTGTGTTGGTCTCCTTACGGCTCGTTGAGAAACTGCTGTCTGCCTCCTGAAAAGTGTCAGAACGAAAAGCAATTGTCCCCTTTACACCTGCATGCCTTTGATATGTCATCGAGTGAAGCAAAGCAAGTGTGAAAAGAGATCAAATATTTCTTATTTTGCAAAAATATTATAAAATGGCCCAGACACACTTGTTGTTACTAGGTCTGGGACAGTTAACAATGTCCTTTTTACGATTTAATGTGCCTGTTTAATGCGTTAAAAAATATTAGGGCTGGCAATGAGGTGATCACCATAGGCAGTGCTTTAGTCAGGGCAGCATTTTCATCTATTTATTTTGTGCTTTGCGCCCTTCCCCACCATAACCTATCGTGTATGGGGGAGGAAAGATTGTTATTTTCATGGGAATTGTTGCAAATTCATTATTTTCACTTTTCCTTTAAAACTTCAGTAAAAACAATATTTGGAATTAACTTTTCTTCAAGATTGCATTGGATTTTGATTCCGTGTTTGGACTTACATCGTGACAACGCAACGTATAATTGTCCATGAGTGAATATCAATTCTCTCTCTAATAAATAAACCAACTTTTTCAAATATTTGACCCTGTGATTCATTATTTGTCATAGCAAAAGCTATTCTAATGGGAAACTGTAAACGTTTTAATAAGAATGGCATATCAAGATCTCCTTTTGTGTCTGTTATTCGCAGAATATATACTACATTACCTTTCTTGTCGCCTGTTAAAATTTATTCTACTTTGTCTTCTACTTTTTGTCTTTTATTTCTGACCCTGCTTGGACCTGCTAGGTTTGAATTCCACCTGGTCCAGAATGATTATTACTTTCCTTATTTTCTGAATTTGCACATAGATTATTGTTGTTCTTTTTTGCATTCTTTTCTCTCCAATGCGTTTGGGTCTCTTTTCGATGCGCTGCTCTTTCTTTGCTTAGTCATTGATGTATCATCTTGAACGTATAAAATTATTGTCCTGATAAAATTTATAAGAGCTGAGAGTGCAGGAAGTGTGTCTGCCAAAAGCATTCACATGACTGAGAGGTTAGATGACCGTGGTCTTGTTTGAAAATGGTTGTAAGTAGGGTGTGACTTGTAAGAATCTCATGGCAAAAGTCACCGTCTTGCGAGAATTCATTCCAAAAAGTCACGTCCCAAGGTTTTTTTATTTATTTATATATATATATAAGCGTGAATAGGGGGCTGCCAATGGGTACGACGCATCGTGAATACAGCTCGTTGGGGGTTTGGCATTCAGAGCTAATGTCTCTCTCCCTTACCCTCCAGGAAAACCAAAGATTAAAAGACTTACCTTCCGAAACTCCATACAAAATCCATTAACGATTACTTTAAGAAACAGTCCTCTTCCGGGAGCTGAAGATATGACTCCATTGGATGACTTCACTTCCGGCTTACTCCCGATTACCTCACTTCCTCCTTCATCCCATCTTATCATCTCTGGTTCACCATTTCAACGCCATTATCAATTATCCATGTCATTTCCTATCCGTCTCATATAATAAAAATCCCCTGTACTACTCATTGTCTCATGGAAGTCTGTTATATCACTATAGTAACACAAGACTATTCTCCAAAAGACCTTCAGTATATGGGACACACACGTGCTTGCAGAACTTGTGTCTGAGCCTGTGTTGTGTCAGGTGCTGGGGAGCTGGCACTCCCCCTGGTGACCTCTATAGGGCTCAAGGGCAGCTAAAGGGCTCAAATGAGGGTAATTCCACACCAGACCAGTGGGTGGCAGAGTGCACTAATCCTTTCTCTCTTTCCTCTGCAGAACATTTTTGGGAAATTTCGCCCGACCCTGATGACGTCACTTCGTGTCCCGAGGACATCACTTCAGGTTTTGGTCCCGACCTTGATGACATCACTTTCTCTGCCTTGCTTTAAAACTGCCATGTTTGCTTCACCCAGTTAGTTCTGTTTTGGACTGTACAATTAATTTACCAATTTTGCATCTGGGTTTAAGTACATGGGAGGCTGCCCCATACCTGTTTGTGGCTTTTTTGTCATTCATTTTTGACTATATATATATATATATATATATATATATATATATATATATATATAAAATAATGTGTATATATAGCATATATAATTAGCAGTACTGGAAAAAGTCTTTCAAAACTTGACGTGATGTTAATTTGGAAGAATTCAGTGGATAGGACCGGAGAGCTTTGTTGTGCTGAATGGCCTGTTCTTGTGCAGATTGTTCTAATGTATATATAGAGCATGTTACAGGGGATGGACAGGCTTCCCAGAGGGTGATTTATTTGCTCGGACAGGTCGCCACTATAAAAGAAAATGGAAGGATGGTCTTTCTGACCTGGTGAGAGTAGGAATCCTTAGTCGGCAGGGAGGCCACTGCCATTTATAAAATAGCAAAGTGCATTGCAACACAGAGTCTCAGACTGGTTATTTGACTGACATCACTGTCATAGCTTGAAAGCATTTAAAAAAATGCATAAACAAAAGATAACTGGATTTATGAAATAAGTAAAGTGAGATCCAAACAAAAACTAAAAGGTTTCAAGGACAAAAGGTCCGTGAACCAAGAATCAAAACCTGAAAAGAGAGTCAAAAAATCGGACCCAGAAAGATAAAAAAACAGAAAAACACTTTTATCTGTAGGGGGCAAGTTCTGCAAACACAAGTTATAGGTCCAAAAAACTGTTTCATTCTCCATATGTACCTTTTACACTCATCTTCACCCCACAATAACTCTTCATCATCTCCTTCACTGTTCTGTTTTGGATATCTCTTCAACTCATCTCTGGGATAGCTTTACTCTCCTCCATTCCTGACTCACCTTAGCCTGACTAAGACTAGGAGTAGATCCAGTGTGGCAACTTCCGGTCAGGTGGAACCTTTTGGGATGAATAAATACGGGATATCTTGGAATGATATTAAAAAAAAAAAAAAGGCATAAAATTACACTGGTGATAACAGAGCTCCCTCTACACGTCCATCACCAGCAATGGACAAAACCAAAAATCAGGTCAGATGGAACCTGTGCAGATGTTAGGGGCTTCCAATGGCAGATCACCTACTAGCACCTAAGGTGCCCAACAAGATGACATAGGGACTACAACTCCCATGCCCCCCTGCAGGTGTCCAAATGGGAGCTCGATCAGGCAGATGATGTCATAATTGGGGACCATCTTTGCCCTGGGATGTAGCCTTCAACTGTCCATGCATTACAATGGCCTCCTGGCTGGGAAAGGAAACACCATTCATCCCAACCATGCCTTCCTAATTAAGAGAAGTAAGTGAGAAAAAATGAATTCCTCCCCAAAGAACTGTATTCATTGTTCATTTATTATGCACATATTGTCCTGTTTTACTGCTGTTTTTTGCTCCTGCCTTCTTCCCATTGCTGCCGGGATAGAACATGGTCCCCCATGACTTTAAACTGGAGTAAATGTGTGAAGGTACTGGTGGTAGTAACGCTGTTTGTCACTGAAATAGGTGCAGCAAGCAGGGGTAAGCAAAGTCAGTCCTGGAGGGCCACAGTGGCTGCAGGTTTTTGTTCCAACCCAGTTGCTTAATTAGAAAATGATCCCTGTCGATAATTTAATTTCATGGTTTGTTACTGCTTTAACTCTGCCCTGTCGGGTCATTGTCAGATCCTAGATTTTTTTTTGTTCCTTTCCAAGGATATCATACAAATGCTTTGAAGTCTAAACTAGATGAGTAATTCTCTGTGCTTGAAGTTTACACTTCACTTTCCTTCTAAGTATTTTATTAAACCAGATCGTGCACGATGAGTACACACAGGTGTAAGTGGAAACAAGCTGAATGGAGAAATGCTGGTTTCTTTTATCATTTGAATCTTATATATAAGCATCTATGCGTGGAAGTGTTTGTGTCTGTCCGGCCAGGAAGTGAGAGGTGGAGTCGGGTTAACGGCTCTGCCTCCGAGGAAACAGAAAACTTGCTTGCGAGCACATCAGCAAAACGAAACCTCTGAAGAAAGACAAAGTCGCTTAGCCGCTGACATCGGCAAAACGGTATCCCTTTTACTTTTTCTCCTGCCGCTAATACAGAAGCAAGGCAAGCACGTCAGCAAAATGAAACCTCAGAAGAAAGACAAAGTCGCATGGCCCCTAACATTGGTATAACAGTATCCCTTTTACTTTTCCTCCTGCTGCTAATGCACTAGAGAGGCGAGCATGTCGGCAAAACGAATCATCCTAGGAGAGAGATGCCCAGAGTAGTTCATTTCAATTACCTCACATCTCTACATGTCATTTTTTTTTCTGACAATTATAATAGTTTCTAGGACCCCAGGCTTCTTACAGCACGGGCTTACACAGTTAGTCAAATATATAAACGTCTATGGGTGGAAGTGTGTGTGTCAGTCTATCTGGCCCGGAAGTGCGAGGGTATAGCATGAAGCGCAACCAAAGTGAAACCGCCGAGAAAAGAGAAACTCACTTAGCCACTAATACACAAGCGAGGCGAGCACATCAGCAAAACAAAACCTCCGATGAGAGAGAAACTCGCTTAGCCGCTGATAGACAATGGAGGCGAGCATATCAGCAAAACAAAACCGCCAAGGAAAGAGAGTCTCGCTTAACCACTGATGCATAACTGATGCGATTAATTGATTGAAGTGCCAGAATCCATGGTTTCTAGGAGCCCAGGCTTTTTACAGCATGTTACACAACTAGTTGCTAATAAGGGGCCATTAACAACTGAGAATACAGCAGTTTAAGACTAAAATAATAATAATAGTAATAATGCATTTTATTTATAAGCAGTAAGGGTTCAAAATCTTAACGAGCGAGACCACTGAAATGAAGCAGAAGTGTTATTGAGTAATAAGTGCTTCCTATTAAGCAACTGGATTCGAACAAAAACCTGCAGCCACTGTGGCCCTCCAGGAATGACTTTGCCCACCCCTGTGCTACAGCTACAACCCAGGAATGAATGCAAATGCTTTTATCTCTCTCATGCCACTAGAGGGCAGGCTAGCATAGCCTGATGAGACGACTGGGAAGGACTATTTAAGTCGATGAGTTGCCTCAAAATGATTTTAACATTGTGAGATATCTTTAAGTATTAATCTAGCTTGCCGTAGAATACAGAAAAAAATTTACATCCTTGATTTAAGGATAGCAGAGGCTGAGTGTATCTAATGGCCATGGTCATAAATCAGTTCACGCTTAAAAAAACAACAAAAAAAATTAATTTAGCAATTATTTGAATTTTCAGCCTAAGCTATCCCATAGCCACCTGGTTTGTGTAGGCCCCACTGTAAAAAATGCTGGCCCCAATTCTTTATTTTTCTATACAGTGTCCTCCATAATGTTTGGGACAAAGACACTGTTTTCCTTGATTTACTCCTCTGCTCCCCAGTTTAAAATTACAAACCAAACAATTCAAACCTTGTGATTGGAGTGTCCATCGCAGACTTTCATTTAAGGGGGATCTGCAGACATTTCGGTCACACCCTGTAGAAATGACACCACTTTTTTCTACACGGTCCTCCCATTTCAGGGCACCATAATGTTTGGGACAGTTGGCATCACAGGTGTTTGTGATCACTCAGGTGGGTTTCATTTATTCATCAGATACCTCGGTTTGTTTCTACCCGCTGGAGTCTGTAGTTGCCATTGTTAAACTTGAGAACAAGAGCTGTGCCAGTGAAAGTCAAAGAGGCCACTATGAGGATGATAAACATGAATAAAAGCATTAGAGACATCAGTTAAACCTTAGAATGACTAAAATCAACTGGCTGGAATATCATTTAGAGGAAAGAACGCACTGGTGAGCTCAGTAATCATAAAGAGGCTGTTAGGCCAAGGAAGACCTCCACTGGTGGTGACAGAAGAATCCTCACTGTGGTAAAGAAAAGCCTCAAATGCCTGTCTGACAGACCAGAAACAGTCTTCATGGGGCTGATGTGTGTGTGTGTATGTCATAGATGACTATCAACAGAAGACCTCATGCACTTAAATACAGAGAGCACACTTCAAAGAGCCTACAGAATTCTGGGAAAAGGTCTGTGGACAGACGAGACAAAGATGAACCCGATCAGAGTGATGACAAGAGCAAAGTGTGGAGATAACAAGGAGCTGCCCAAGATCCAAAGCAGTCCACCTCATCTGTTAACCATGCTGGTAGGGTTGTTATGGCTGCCACAGGTCCTGGCACCCTTCTCTTCATTGATGGTGGAACTGCTAACAGCAGTGGCACAGTGAATTCTGAGGTGTGTAGAAACATCTGATCTGCTCAAGGTCCAGTTGATGCCTCCAACCAAATTGGACAGAATGTCATCCTCCAACAAAATAATGATCCCAACATATTGCTAAGGCTTGTCAGGGAGCATCACCAGAGAAAATCCTCAGCACCTGCTGAAGTCTATGAATTGCAGACTTCACACCATCACAAGCCATTTTCATACATTACGATTCCTTTTCTTTTATTGTTGTATTGTAACAGTGCTGACAAGTTGCATCAGCCAGGGCTGCTTCCACTATAGCATGAGCTGGCATTCCTTAAATGGAAATGAGCAGCTTCAAGACCAGCGGTAGGTGTGCCTATAAAAACGTCAAACGTGCAATGTCACAAACAGAGTTCAATCGAATGCGGCAATGGAGAGCAGTCATTTTAAGGAGATCGGGCCACCTGAAAGCCATTACATTTACTCATTTGGCTGATGCCTTTATTAAAAGGCGACTTACGACATTTATGATGTAGTTGGTTACATTCATAGGTGCGAATCGTAATCTGATTATCAGGTGGTCACTTACCAGGTATCTCTTGTGGTTGGTCAGCCAGTCTGCAAACATCTGCTACATCCTCTCGGTTGCGAGAAGCAGATCATAGATACACAATGAAGTACCTGCCAAATAATACAAAGAGTACAGGACGTGTGTTTCACCCTAATTGGGGCTCGTTAGTTATACGCACCTTTGCTTCCAATCTCAGGGATCAAACCTCAGACACAGGGCCAAGCACGTGTTGTGTACTCTTTGTATTATTTGGCAGGTACAGTGTCACACACATATACAGTAAATATAGATATACTTATATATATATATATATATATATATATAAATCTAGTGATCATGCTGTGCCTTGATTTTCTGAAGCTGATTTAGCCACAGAGAAGACACTCTTTCAAACAGCAATGTAATACGAATGAAGCACATTCTGAAATAACTAAAGATAACTAAGGTCTATTTGTGCAGAATCACCTGCAGACAGTAGCAGCATGAAAGACAATTATCTCATGATGGCTGGAGGCTTTAAAGTCAGCTCACTTATGTGCTCTACTCCAGACTGCCTCTTGCTCTGCTCCAGACACGGCTTCCGTCTCCCTTCAGCTCAGCACCCCCTGATTGCTGGTATAAGGCAGACAATTCAGAAGTTGTTAAGTTTGCTGTGTGTTTGAATAAAATCCCGAATGCTGTTTATATGCCAAATACTGATCCTTCAAGTGCTAGAATAAAGGTCTTTTTGCCCACTTATCTCCTGCCTGTTATTTTGTCCAATTTAGAAGCCCAAATGTGACTCTCTCTGTGTGTATGTATATATGTGTGTGTATATATATATATATATATATATATATATATATATATATATATATATATATATATATATATATTTTCACGGCATTCGTAGTCTGTCACAATCTGATTGTATGGGTGGTTACCTACCAGGTAACGCTTGTGGTTGGTCAGCAATCTGCTAACATCCGCCACGGTGCCCTCAGTTTGTGAGGAGCAGATCATAGAATGGTTGAAATAGTTTACTGTCAAATAAATGCAAAGAGTACGCGACACGTGTTTCGCCCTCATTCTGGGCTCATCAGGTGTACACACTCCACTGCACTCCCTCTCGGGAATCGAACCTCGGACGTCAGCACCAGAGGCGATGCCCCTAACGTTGCGCCACGGCGTGTGGTTAGTTTTATTTGACAGCATGTAGATCGGGGTAATTACATTCACGGTATTCGTAGTCTGTGTCACAATCTGATTGTATGGGTGGTTACCTACCAGGTAACGCTTGTGGTTGGCCAGCAATCTGCTAACATCCGCCACGGTGCCCTCAGTTTGTGAGCAGCAGATCATAGAATGGTTGAAATAGTTTACTGTCAAATAAATGCAAAGAGTACACGACACGTGCTTCGCCCTCATTCTGGGCTCATCAGGTGTACACACTCCACTGCGTCGAACCTCGGACATCAGCTATATATATATATATTACACTATGGATTCAGAACTTTCTTTTAAACCGTTCACAGACAGTTAAAGTACAGGACACTTTTTTAATAGTCATTCATTCAAACACAGGAAGTCCGCAGGGGTGCGTCTTATCACCATTACTGTTTACTCTGTACACAAGTGACCTGAGACAGAATAATGACCACTGCTCTATTATCAAGTACGCTGATGACACCATGATCATAGGACGCATATCTGGGGAGGATGAAAGCCACTATCTAAATCAAGTGGACTGTATGGTAAACTGGTGCAATAAAAACTCTCTCGCTCTGAATGTAAAAAAGACCAAAGAAATGATATTTGATTTTAAGAGACAGAAATCTGTATGTTCACCTATTGTAGTTCTGGGAGAGGAGGTAGAAATAGTGACTGAATATAAATATTTATGAACTTACCTAGTTAACAATCTTAACTGGAATACAAATACAAAAAAAATATTCTCTAAATGCAACCAGCGCTTATTTCTCCTCCATAAACTCAAAACTATTTAAAGTAGACAAGGACTTCATGTTGTCCTTTTATCGCAGTCTGATCCAGTCTGTGATCACTTTCAGGTTCATTGCCTGGTTTAATAGTCTGACAAACCAAAACTCAAAAAGCAGCAGATTACGAAGTATGCAGCTAAAGTGATGTAAAAGATCTAAAGGGCTGATGTAGATGATTTGTCTAGTGTGTGTCAGAGGGCAATGATAAAGAAACTGGAAATCATCTCAACTGATGACAGACATCCATTACATGTAGAACTAAACTTCAGTAAATCAGGAAGGATAGTTGCTTTGAAAACCAACACAAATCGGTCCAGAAACTCCTTTCTTCCTAGTGCCATACGACTTTTCAATAAGAAATATTGGAGATAATGATTAAGGTTTTGAGATATATCCTGTAACCTTTTTTTTTTTTGGTGTAAATATGTATTATCAAACTTCCTTACCTTAACCTTTCTTGTTTCTATTTGTCTGTTTTATTTCATTCTGTCTGTTATTAGATGCAACTGAGAAGGCAAATTTCATGTTTTCTTGTGTAAACATGACTAAATAAAGAAACCTTAAACCTTTCATATTGTAACAGTAGGGGGCGCTAGTGCTACCTTGAACCCTCAGATACCACGCCAAACACCAGGTAAAAGTATAATACTTCTTATATTTATTATAATATTGTGCACTAAGCAACCTCCACTCCACACTACACATACAATAAATCAATAATCAATCACCAATACAATATTCACTCCTCCTCTCCCAGACACTTAGCCACCCTTCCTCCCAGCTCAGCTCAGCGTCTGGGCTTTCCCACAGTACTTTTATATTCCCTGACCTGGAAGTGGTTCCAATCATACAGTCCATGATTCCTTATCACTTCCAGGTCAGATTAAAAGTCCTTTTCTTCAACCCGGAAGCACGTCATTCCTTCTGGTCATGTGATCATGACGAACTTCCGGGCTATAGGGCATGTATAAGTCCTTGAGCCTCCCTGTAGCGTCCTCTGGTGGGCCCCACTTTGTTCAGCAGGGTCGGGAATAAAAACTCCATTGTCCATGATTCCCTGCTGGTCTTCGGGGCACTCCCATGCTACAGGGAGGGCTCCATCTAGCGGCCTAGGGGTGTTGGCCGGGATAAACAGCCGGCCGTCTCCCACAATATATACTTTATATAAACTGCTCAAAAAAATATAGGAACACTTTGAAAACGCATCAGATCTCAATGGGGAAAAAAATCCTGATGGCTAGCTCTACTGATATGGTAATGTGTTAGGAACGAAAGGATGCCACATCGTTTGATGGAAATGATAATGATCAACCTACAGAGGGCTGAATTCAAAGACACCCTGGAAATCAAAGGGAAAAAATGATGTGTCAGGCAACTCCAAATTGTACTTAGTAGTTTATGTGGCCCCCACGTGCTTGTATGCATGCCTGACAGCGTCCTAATGAAATGACGGATGGTGTCCTGGGGATCTCCTCCCAGACCTGGACCAGGGCATCACTGAGCTCCTGGATAGTCTGAGGTGTCAGATGGACTGAAACGATGTCCCACCCAGAGGTGTTCTATTGGATTCAGGTCACGCGAGTGAGCGTGGGGGCCTGTCAGTGGTGTCAATTCCTTCATCATCCAGGAACTGCCTGCATACCTTTGCCACATGACGCTGGGCATTGTCGAGCACCAAGAGGAACCCAGGACCCACTGCACCAGCATAGAGTCTGACTGTGGGTCCAAGGATTTCATCCCGATACCTAATGGCACTCAAGGTGCAGTTGTCTAGCCTGAAGAGGTCTGTGTGTCCCCCCATGGATATGTCTCCCCAGACCATCATTGACCCACCACCAAACCAGTCATGCTGACCGATGTTACAGGCAGCATAACGTTCTCCACAGCTTCTCCAGACCCTTTCACGTCTGTCACATGCACTCAGGGTGAACCTGTTCTCATCTGTGAAAAGCACAGGGCACCAGTGGTGGACCTGCCAATTCTGGTATTCTGTGGCAAATGCCAATCGAGGTCCACGGTGCCAGGCAGGCAGTGAGCACAGGGCCCACTAGAGAATCAAGCCACCCTCATGAAGTCTGTTTCTGATTGTTTGGTCAGAGACATTCACATCAGTGGTCTGCCTGCCTGCTGGAGGTCATTTTGAAGGCCTTGGCGGTGCTCATCCTGTTCCTCCTTGCCCAAAGGAGCAGATACCGGTCAGTCCTGGTGATGGGTTAAGGACCTTCTATGAGGGGCCCTGTCCAGCTCTCCTAGAGTAACTGCCTGTCTCCTGAAATCTCCTCCATGCCCTTGAGACTGTGCTGGGAGACACAGCAAACCTTCTGGCAATGGCACATACAGTATTGAGGTGCCATCCTGGAGAAGTTCGACTACATGTGCCTCCTCTGTAGGGTCCTGGTATCGCCTCATGATACCAGTAGTGACACTGACCATAGTCAAATGAAAACAAGTGACAAAACAGATGAGGAGGGAACAATGTCAGTGGCCTCCCTCCACCTGTTAAACCATTCCTGTTTTGGGGGTTGTCTCACTGTTGCCCCTTTAGTGTACCTCTTATTCATTTAATTAACACCAAAGCAGCTGAAACTGATGAACAAGCCCCTCTGCTACTTAACTGACCAGATCAATAGCCCAGACGTTTCATTGACTTGATGCTATACTCTAATTCAAAAGTGTGCCTTTAATTTTTTTGAGTGGTATATATATCTATACTAGCTGTGTAAGCCCGAGCTGTAAAAAGTCTGGGGTCCTAGAAACTATTGAAATCGTCAGAAGAAAAACTGAAATGTAGCAATGTCAGATAATTGAAATGAACTACTCTGGGCATCTCTCTCCTAGGAGGTTTCGTTTTGCCGACATGCTCGCATCGCTTGTTCATTAGCAGCTACGCAACTTTGTCTTTCTGCTGAGGTTTCATTTTGCTGACATGCTCGCCTCACTGGTGTTATTAGTGGCTAAGAGAGTTTTCTGTTTCCTCGGAAGTGGAGCCCTTACCCCGACTCCACCTCTCACTTCCGGGCTAGACAGACACACGCATACTTTCACGCTTAGACAATTTATATATAAGATATGTACTGTATATGTGTACAGCAGACCCTTGACTTACGAACTTAATTCTTTCGCGAGGGCTGGTTGTAACTCAAGTTGGTTGTAAGTCAAGACTATTTTTCCCATAAGAAATAATGGAAATACCCATAATGCGTTCCGAACCTCCCACTGCAACACTTACTTAACCTTTTCATAATAAAAAAGGGTTGTATAATGTGCATAATTTACCAAAACACCAATAATTTTTCTAATGTACTAACCAAAAAGTTATAAAAAGTGCCTAGCCTACCAGAAGTAGGCTAGATTAAGCTAGGAACATGGCGGTGCGCATGGTCGCAGCTGCTCAGGGCTCTCCTTTTCAGTGCACTTTTTTGTTGTTTTTGTACTTTTTTTTCTTGCTTGTTTGTGCACGATCGGTTCGGCGAACATCCGCTACACCCATTAGAACCTTATAGACATCGGTGTCCAGAGCCAGACATCTGTTTCGAGTGTTTTTCATCACACGCACAACATCCCAGACAACATAGCGAGACCAGCAGGCTCTCCGTGGATTGTTGTCGGGTCTAGGAGACGACGCAGACGGAGGAGGGAAAGGAAGCAGAAGCAGGGCCGCAGATCTGGCGTTATGGTAATGCTAAAGAAACAACCATACAAGCCCTATGCAGAACTTTTTTTTTTTTGCAACTTCTTTGCATCTTTTCGCCCCATTTGTTTATTTGTTTATTTACTTGTGTTCTACACATATGTCTGCACTGAAGGAGCTGCTTTTAATCTCATTGTACATGTGTATAGTGACAATAAATGGCATTCTATTCTAGAAACAACAATTTCATACTGTACTCACCATTTAATTTGACATCTTTGGGCTGCAGGAAAGGAGGAGGAGGAGAATGAAATGGAAGGTGGTTATTGTGTAGAAGGAGCCTCCTTATGCAAATCTTTTTTTGTTGAGATGGTGAACATTAGAGAGATCGGTCACACGAACAGCACTCTCATATTTCCACACAATTTCCTTCTTCGTTTCGATTGTGATCGCTTTCTTTACCTTCGTTACCTTCTCTTCCTTCCTTAGCAATTATGTGTCTTGCTTGCATGGTCTTAGTGAATTATATATATAGGTAAATCACTGCAATGACCGAAATTACGTCCACAAACACATGTATTTGGGCTCCGACTGACGCTTACTAACGCTCTCTGTTGTTTGTTTACAATCGCGCAAGCGGATACACGTGACCGCATTCGGGTCGTAATGCAAGATGTTGGTCGTAAATCAAAACAAAAATTTTGGTCGTAAATCAAGTTGTTGGCATGTCAGGCTGGTCGTATATCAAGAGTCGACTGTATATATATGTGTCTACATGTAGGGGTGTTCAGCTCCAGTCCTGGAGGGCCGCAGAGGCTGCAGGTTTTCATTCTTAACCTTTTTTTAATCACTGACCAGTTTTTGCTACTAATTAACTTCTTTTGCCTTAATTTTGATTGACTTGCTATTTATGACTCAAACCCCTTAATTGTTTCTCTCTTTTTTTGTTAATTTTGTTAATTAGCATTGTCTATCATACAATATCAGAAAATAATGAATGAGAGTATCAACAAGTCATGGAATTAAATAACGGGTTTAATTTAACAGCAAGACTCGGCTTCTTATTAAGAAACTGGTTGGAGTTTGAGACTCCGACTTAGCTGGTCATCTGTTTTCCATCCATCCATTATCCAACCTGCTATATCCTTACTACAGGGTCATGGGGGTCTGCTGGAGCCAATCCCAGCCAACACAGGGCGCAAGGCAGAAAACAAACCCCGGATAGGGCGCTTGCCCACCGCAGGGTCATCTGTTTTCTCACGTCACATCTCATTTTTGTTAGACTACCATTTAAGGCAAAAAGAGTCATTTCAAAATTAAGAAGTCTTAAAAAAGAAAGCAATTAAAATTAAGAAAAAATAAGTCAATTAACGGCAGAACTTTATCACTGATGAAGAAAGGTGGCAGGAAGGAAAACCTGCAACCACAGTAGCCTTCCAGGATCAGAATTGGACACCACTGATACAGTTATATGAAAAAGTTTGGGAACCCCTCTTAATTCTTTGGATTTTTGTTTATCTTTGGCTGAGCTTTCAAAGTAGCAACTTCCTTTTAATATATGACATGCCTTATGGAAACAGTAGTATTTCAGCAGTGACATAAAATTTATTGGATTAACAGAAAATATGCAATATGCATCATCATAAAATTAGACAGGTGCATAAATTTGGGCACCCCAACAGAGATATGATATCAGTTTAAACCTCTGAGATAGCTTTTTGTAGCCTTCCCCTAAACCATGAGTCTGAACAATCTTTGTTTTCAGATCTTTTGAGAGTTGCTTTGAGGATCCCATGCTGTCACTCTTCAGAGGAGAGTCAAAGGGAAGGAAGCACAACTTGTAATTGACCACCTTAAATACCTTTATATCTCATGATTGTACATACTTGTCTGTGAAGTTTAAGACTTAACGAGCTCATCCAACCAATGTGGTGTTACAAGTAATCAGCATTGAGCAGTGACAGGCATTCAAATCAGCAAAATGACAAGGGGACCCACATTTGTTACATAGGCTCTAGTTACATCCGGCGCCGCCGAGAGTGGCAGCCTTTTCAGCAGCTCCGTGTATGACTGTATGTGTATGTGTACTTTTCTACTTTTTATTTTTCTATTTTTATTTATTGATCACTCCTATCACTGTTTTATGTGGATTTGTTCACTGGACACACTTACTTTTACAACATGGGCATGGATTTTTACACGCCGAGACTCGCCTATTCAAGTACTCAACTTCGAGCGCTGAGAACAAATGCCAGTGCCGGTGTGGTTCCCTATTTACCCGACGAGGTAAGAAGGCGGTATCATGGCAGCAGAGTGGGCACTAAGCTAAAAATGAAGTGGCTTGCGAGAAAGTGGCGTTTTAAGCCTTTGGTGCCTTCTGTGATTCTGGGGAATGTGAACTCAATCTCAAATAAGATCGACGAACTGGCTACGCTGGTGAAAAATGTCAGAACCTACAAAGAATGCAGTTTGTTGTGTTTTTGTGAAACGTGGCTCACAACTAACATCCCAGATGCTAACGTGGAGCTAACCGGGTTTAGCACAGTTAGAGTGGACAGAGATGCAAGTACCTGTGGGAAGCACAAAGGAGGAGGACTTGCACTCTGTGTTAATACAAAGTGGTGTAACTCTGGACATGCTAACGTCAAAGTCTCCACTTGCTGCAGGGACATCGAACTGTTGGCCGTAAGTTTACATCCCTATTACTTGCCCAGAGAGTTTGGACACGTCATTGTTGTCATCGTGTACATGCCTCCTCGGGCGGATGTGGAGTCAGCGAGTGACATCATCCATTCTGCTGTTGCTAAGTTACAAATGCAGCACCCTGAGGCGCTTGTGCTAATCGCTGGAGACTTTAACCATGTGACGCTGGACAAAACATTACCTGCCTTCTCCCAGTATGTGCACTGTAACACCCGGGGAAATAAGACTATTGATTTACTGTATGCAAACGTTAAAGATGCATACAGCGCCACCCCGCTGCCTGTGCTTGGGAAAGCAGATCATAACCTCTGCTTCAGCCTCACTACAAACCAAAAGTGAGAGTCCTACCTGTAACCACACGATCATTCAGGAAGTGGACCCCGGAGGCTGGGAATACTCTGAGAGAATGTTTTGGAACTACAGACTGGGATATCCTGCAGGGATCTCATAGTGAGAACATTGAGGAAGTTGTTGACTGCACTACTGACCACATCAGCTTCTGTATGGACATTGTAGTTCCAGTAAGAACTGTACGCTGCTATGCTAACAACAAGCCATGGATTACAAGTGACATCAAGGGCCTTTTGAACCAGAAGAAAAGGGCTTTTAAAGGCGGTGATCAGCATGAGCTCAAGCGCGTGCAGAAGGAACTCCGAGTCCAGCTCAGGGTGGCGAAGGAGCAGTACAGGAGAAAGCTGGAGCAGAAGTTGCAAAATAACAGCATGAAGGAAGTGTGGGATGGGATAAAGATCATCACTGGCTGCAGCTCGAAGTGGGGTGCCACCATCGAGAGAGACGTGAAGAGAGCAAACCAAATGAACAACTTCTTTAACAGGTTTGACCACCCTAACCCACTCTCACTCTCACCTCGGAGTACTGCACCCTCCACACATCCTTCTGCTGATACCAGCATAGGAGAGACATCCCCACCCATAATTACAACAGCGCAAGTGAGCAGAGAGCTGAGGAGACTTCGTGCTAGCAAAGCAGCCGGTCCAGATGGAGTATCGCCACGACTGCTGAAGGTTTGTGCATCGGAGCTGGGGGGTCCTCTACAGCGCATCTTCAACCTGAGCCTGGAACAGGGGAGAGTCCCGAGGCTTTGGAAAACATCTTGTATCACCCCAGTCCCAAAGGTATCACATCCTAGTGTGCTGAATGACTTTCGGCCTGTTGCTCTGACATCACATGTGATGAAGACCATGGAGAGGCTGCTGCTTCACCACCTTAGGCCACAGGTTCAACACGCCCTTGACCCTCTGCAGTTTGCATATCAGGAGGAGGTGGGAGCGGAGGATGCCATCATCTATATGCTACACCGATCCCTCTCTCACTTGGACAGAGGCAGTGGTGCTGTAAGAATTATGTTTCTAGACTTCTCTAGCGCCTTCAACACAATCCAACCTCTGCTCCTTAGGGACAAGCTGACAGAGATGGGATTAGATTCATACCTGGTGGCATGGATCGTGGAGTATCTTAAAGACAGACCTCAGTATGTGCGTCTTGGGAACTGCACGTCTGACATTGTGGTCAGCAACACAGGAGCGCCACAAGGGACTGTACTTTCTCCGGTCCTGTTCAGCCTATATACATCGGACTTCCAAAACAACTCAGGGTCCTGCCATGTGAAATGAAAAAGTTCGTTGATAACACTGCTGTTGTGGGCTGCATCATAAATGGGCTGGAGGATGAGTACAGGGACCTAATCAATGACTTTGTTAAATGGTGCGACTCAAACCACCTACACCTGAACACCAGCAAAACCAAGGAGCTGGTGGTTGATTTTAGGATGCCCAGACCCCTCATGGACCCCGTGATCATCAAAAGTGACTGTGTGCAGATGATGCAGACCTATAAATATCTGGGAGTGCAGCTGGATGATAAATTAGACTGGACTGCCAATACTGATGCGCTGTGCAAGAAAGGACAGAGCCGACTATACTTCCTTAGAAGGCTGGCGTCCTTCAACATCTGCAATAAGATGCTGCAGATGTTCTATCAGACAGTTGTGGCGAGCGCCCTCTTCTACGCGGTAGTGTGCTGGGGAGGCAGCATTAAGAGGAAAGACACCTCACGCCTGGACAAACTGGTGAGGAAGGCAGGCTCTATTGTTGGCATGGAGCTGGACAGTTTGACATCTGTGGCAGAGCGACGGGCACTGAGCAGGCTCCTATCAATTATGGAGAATCCACTGCATCCACTAAATAGTATCATCTCCAGACAGAAGAGCAGCTTCAGCGACAGACTGCTGTCACTGTCCTGCTCCACTGACAGATTGAGGAGATCGTTCCTCCCCCAAACTATGCGACTCTTCAATTCCACCCGGGGGGGTAAACGTTAACATTTAACATTATACAAAGTTATTGTCTGTTTTTCACCTGCATATTATCATTCTTTAATTTAATATTATTTATTGTATAAGTATGCTGCTGCTGGAAAATGTGAATTTCCCATTGGGATTAATAAAGTATCTATCTATCTATCTATCTATCTATCTATCTATCTATCTATCTATCTATCTATCTATCTATCTATCTATCTATCTATTTGTGCACAGCCAGTTTTTCACATTTGATTTAATTTCATACAACTAAATACTGTGTATCTAAAATTGGAAAACACCCCAGTACTCAGATGTTCCTAGGAAATGAAAGATAAACCACTGTTATCTTTTTTGTTGAAAGTACAGTAAATTATTATGCAGGCTTTTTCATATGACTGTAAATATATACAGTGGTGTGAAAAACTATTTGCCCCCTTCCTGATTTCTTATTCTTTTGCATGTTTGTCACACAAAATGTTTCTGATCATCAAACACATTTAACCATTAGTCAAATATAACACAAGTAAACACAAAATGCAGTTTGTAAATGGTGGTTTTTATTATTGAGGGAGAAAAAAAATCCAAACCTACATGGCCCTGTGTGAAAAAGTAATTGCCCCCCTGAACCTAATAACTGGTTGGGCCACCCTTAGCAGCAATAACTGCAACAAGCGTTTGCGATAACTTGCAATGAGTCTTTCACAGCGCTCTGGAGGAATTTTGGCCCACTCATCTTTGCAAAATTGTTGTAATTCAGCTTTATTTGAGGGTTTTCTAGCATGAACCGCCTTTTTAAGGTTCATGCCATAGCATCTCAATTGGATTCAGGTCAGGACTTTGACTAGGCCACTCCAAAGTCTTCATTTTGTTTTTCTTCAGCCATTCAGAGGTGGATTTGCTGGTGTGTTTTGGGTCATTGTCCTGTTGCAGCACCCAAGATCGCTTCAGCTTGAGTTGACGAACAGATGGCCGGACATTCTCCTTCAGAATTTTTTTGGTAGACAGTAGAATTCATGGTTCCATCTATCACAGCAAGCCTTCCAGGTCCTGAAGCAGCAAAACAACCCCAGACCATCACACTACCACCACCATATTTTACTGTTGGTATGATGTTCTTTTTCTGAAATGCTGTGTTCCTTTTATGCCAGATGTAACGGGACATTTGCCTTCCAAAAAGTTCAACTTTTGACTCATCAGTCCACAAGGTATTTTCCCAAAAGTCTTGGCAATCATTGAGATGTTTCTTAGCAAAATTGAGACGAGTCCTAATGTTCTTTTTGCTTAACAGTGGTTTGCATCTTGGAAATCTGCCATGCAGGCCGTTTTTGCCCAGTCTCTTTCTTATGGTGGAGTCGTGAACACTGACCTTAATTGAGGCAAGTGAGGCCTGCAGTTCTTTAGACGTTGTCCTGGGGGCTTTTGTGACCTCTCGGATGAGTCGTCTCTGCGCTCTTGGGGTAATTTTGGTCGGCCGGCCACTCCTGGGAAGGTTCACCACTGTTCCATATTTTTGCCATTTGTGGATAATAGCTCTCACTGTGGTTCGCTGGAGTCCCAAAGCTTTAGAAATGGCTTTATAACCTTTACCAGACTGATAGATCTCAATTACTTCTGTTCTCATTTGTTCCTGAATTTCTTTGGATCTTGGCATGATGTCTAGCTTTTGAGGTGCTTTTGGTCTACTTCTCTGTGTCAGGCAGCTCCTATTTAAGTGATTTCTTGATTGAAACAGGTGTGGCAGTAATCAGGCCTGGGGGTGCTACGGAAATTGAACTCAGGTGTGATACACCACAGTTAGGTTATTTTTTAACAAGGGGGCAATTACTTTTTCACACAGGGCCATGTAGGTTTGGATTTTTTTTCTCCCTAAATAATAAACACCATCATTTAAAAACTGCATTTTGTGTTTACTTGTGTTATATTTGACTAATGGTTAAATGTGTTTGATGATCAGAAACATTTTGTGTGACAAACATGCAAAAGAATAAGAAATCAGGAAGTGGGCAAATAGTTTTTCACACCACTGTATGTATATAGACTTAAAATGTAAACATAAATATAACCTCAAACTTAAAATTTGAATGTTTCAGGGAAACGTGAGATTTTAGAACATTAGAACATTAGACTACTCGAGATGAGAACAGGCCATTCAGCCCAACAAAGTTCGCCAGTCCTATCCCCTTATTTCTTCTTTCTTCCAAAAAAACATCAAGTCGAGTTTTGAAAGTCCCTAAAGTCTTACTGTCTACCACGACTTACTGTCTACCACACTACTTAGTAGCTTATTCCAAGTGTCTATCATTCTTTGTGTAATGAAAAACTTCCTAATGTTTGTGTGAAATTTACCCTTAACAAGTTTCCAACTGTGTCCCCGTGTTCTTGATGAACTCATTTTAAAGTCACCGTCTCAATCCACTGGACTAATTCCCTTCATAATTTTAAACACTTCACTCATGTCACCTCTTAATCTTCTTTATCTTAAACTGTAAAGGCTCAGCTCTTTTAATCTTTCCTCATAATTCAACCCCTGTAGCCCTGGAATCAGCCAAGTCGCTCTTCTCTGGACCTTCTCTAGTGCTGCTTTGTACTTTTTGTAGCCTGGAGACCCAAACTGCACCCAGGACTCCAGATGAGGCCTCACCAGTGTGTTATAAAGCTTCAGCAGAACCTCCTGTGGCTTGTACTCCACACATCAAGGTGCTATATAACCTGTTATCCTTCCTAATGGCTTCTGAACACTGTCTGGCAGTCGATAGCTTGAAGTCCACTATGACTCCTAAATCCTTCTCATAAGGCGGACTCTCGATTTTCCGACCGCCCATTGCGTATTCAAACCTAACATTTTTACTTCCTATGTGTAATTCTTTACATTTACTGACATTAAATTTCATCTGCCACAAATCTGCCCAAGCCTGTATGCTATCTAAATCCTTCTGTAATAATATGACTGATTCCAAATTATCTGCTAATCCACCTATTATCTACAAACTTAACCAGCTTGTTACTTATATTCCTATCTAAATCATTTAAAGAGATTAAAATAATCAGCGGCCCCAGCACTGACCCCAGATTTCAGTTAGAGTAGCCTGGATTTATTTTTGCACTGGCCCTTCAGGCTTGCAAAAACTCACAGAGCCATCTCAATTGAAGAGTTGACAAACAGCACCATCTAGTGGTTATAATCCACTTTTTAATTTTTTAGCTGTCATTAACAGGTTGTACTGCCCGTGGAAAAAGGAAATAAACATTTGTAAGAAGCATTCATTCCTCTTCTGCTTATTATGCATTTTCTTTGTTCAGTACTGATTTTGCTTTCAAAACAGAGTAATAACAAAAGTGTACATGGTGCGTTACTTCAATTATTTGAGCTGTAAGAAAAAAGAAAACAAATACTACAGTAACTGAGCGAAATTAACTTTATGTGGAGTATAAAACAGTGCAGAGGCACAAAAAAGCTTGAAAACAGAACAAACAGCACAAGAGTAAAGGACATCCCGGAGGTAAATGCGGCATGTAAACATCTGGCATGTAAAAGCATTCAAAAGTAATGGGGTAACACCTGAAACCAGGCTGCCAGCTCGGTCTGTTTTCTTGATGGTTTTTGGTAAAAGAGGAAAAGTGGGGTATGTGGCAGCTATTTAGGAAGAAACATTAAAAGCCATAATTAAAAGATTGGCTGACCACTCGATATGAAAGTAGCACTTCAACATGAACACAGTGGGGCTGGTTACGGTATCATTTTCAGACAAACGTTAGAAAGTCATTTCTTTACAAACAGAACCCTACGTCACACAGTTGTGTAGTAGAGAGGAGGACTTTGGGGGGCTTCAAATCCCAACTCACCATTAGTATGAAGAAGTCCGCTGAATAGAGATTGATGAGCTAATGGCCTGTTCTTATCTAAACGCTGATGGTCTTGTAATTCTAACTGCATCCCTTTGACCAAAGACTGATTGGTGCAGGACAAGACCAACGGGTTTGTTTGCATGTTTATTTTGCAAGGGCATACTGTTGTTAGTGATTTTTTTTTTTTTTTGGTTTTAATAAAAGCTTTGTTTGGCAAAAGGAAGGCGGCCTGCATTATGTTCAGGTTGTAAGAATATAAAACAAGGAAAGATATTTCCTTGTATTTTTGATGCTTAAATACATATACGAGGTGCGATCCAAAAATTTCCGGAATGCATTTATTCTGCAGCCAGAAGGGTTTGTTTATATCAACCGCCGCTAGATAGCAGTTCAAGTTGTCCTTGAGAGGTGTTATCACGCGTTATAACGTCAGTGCAGTTGTTTTTCAAGTCGCAGTTCTCATTTAAACTTCGGTTGTAAAGGGTTGTTCGTGAAAATGAGTGATTTGAAAGAGCAAAGAGTGTGTGTTAAATTCTGTTTTAAACAGGGAAAAACAGCAAAAGAAAGCCATGAAATGTTGCAACAAGCATTCTTCAGGGATGTTCTAAGGCGTTTGCGAAATTGAATTCGCCGAACACGTCCTCAGATGTGTGTTGACAAGTCATTTCTTTTGCATCATGACAATGCACCAGCTCACACATCTCTGATTGTGTGTGAATGTTTGGCTTCTACAAAGTTTACTGCCATTCCCCACCCTCCGTACTCCCCTGATTTAGTGCCATCTGAAGATGAGGCTCAAGGTACCCAGATTTGAGACGATGGAGGAGATCCAAGTGGTAACAACTGACTTCTTGAACACACTGACAAAAAATGACTTCCAGGGGTGCTCTGAAAGGTTGAAATCTCGCTGGGATTGGTGTATCAACTCAGTGGGTGACTATTTTGAAGGAACTGTTCACCATTAATTGTTATTTGGTGTGTATGCTTTTAAATAAATGCATTCCGGGAACGTTTGGATCTCGTATACTATACACTCTTAAAAAGGTGCCAACACGCTGTCAACGCACGCTCCCAACCTCATTCTCCTCCTCCTTAAAAAGTGGTCCTCAAGGTGATGCCATAGGAGAGTCATTTTTGGTCCCCAAAAGACCCATTCATGTGAAGGTTCCAGAAAGAACTTTTATTTTATTTATTAATCTTTGATCCGTACAATAAATCACCATGAATAGATGATAACAGATTTGCGAAATACCAATGGCTCCTGATTTTAAATTGACTCTTACTGCACAAGGCCAAGTCCAGGTTTTCTTAATCTGTCAGTGCCCTGCTAGGTAGCCAACCATACATTATACAGTATATGTATATTGTGATAGACGGCCGGCAGCTCAGCCAGGCCAGGACGTCCAAAGAATGGATGGATGGGGGAAGGCAGCTACTTTGGAACATTGCCTCCCCCAGGCCGCTAGATGGCGATTTCACTGCAGCATAGCGGCGCCCCGGATTCCCACAGAGCACCATGGGATATGGAGTTCAGCTTCACAGCCCTGCTGGGTACCGTGGGTGCCACCAGGAGATGGTCCAGGAAGACAAAGGGGATTTCTGCTTCCCGTATAGTGCAGACGTACTCCCAAGTCACGGGGATGGAAGAAAAAGACGATTCTCCATCAGATACAGAAGTGCTGACAAGTCACATGGACTGGAGGGCAGAGTGCTTCCGGGTCAAGGACTATTTAAAGATCTGGTGGAGACCCAGCAAGCGAGCTGGAGATAGACAGATAGATAGATAGATAGATACTTTATTAATCCCAAGGGGAAATTCACAGTTGGGAGGTGGTTTGACAGAGCTTACTGGGAGGAGGGGAGGATAGTATTGTGTTTATTTGTATTATTATTATTATTGCCTTTGTATGGTGGCGGAAGTGTTTCAAGGCACCACTATTGGAAGAGAAGGAATAAAATATCCTTTTAGTGCTTTTATGTGGTGTCTAGGACGTTTGTCTATTGGGTTTGAGGTGCGGCAGCGCCCTTTAGTGTCACAATATATATACCAATTTTGAACAAAAAGTACAGTGAATGTTGATGCAGAACACCATCCAAGAGCAACCCCAAACAATTCAATGCAGGGCCTGGCATGTAAATCCTAGAGCCGAGTTTATGACAAGTCAGTCGATTGTGAGCCACTGTTGAGTTCAAGTTTGTCATTAATAATGGATATCGAGCAATGCATTAACATGAAATTTTGTTTCAAATTGCAAGAAGCTCAGGAAAACCACCAGATGTTAAAATTGGTTTATGGTGACACTGCACTGACTATTAAGACTGTTTTCAAGTAGTTTGATCGGTTTCGTAATGGATCTGACTCGGCTGAAGACGAGAAAAGATCAGGATGTCCTTCAACATTAATAACCGAAGAAAATGTTGAAATGGTTTCATTCCTCATCATGACAACACTCCTTTACACACATCCCTTCTAGTACGACAATTTCTGTAGAATAAAAACATTATGCTGTGTCCACATCCACCTTATTCGCCGGATCTGTCACTGTGCGACTTCTGGCTGTTCCCTAAATTGAAAATGACCATGAAAGGCAAATGATTTCAATCCATTGAGGACATCCAGGCAGCCACAACAGTCCAACTAAAGACACTCTTGAAAGAAAACTTGCAGAACTGCTTAGCAAAGTGTCAGGAACATTGGGATACGTGCATTCGAAGTGGAAGAGAGTATTCTGAGGGTGACTAGAAGTTGTAAATCTTTTACTTTTTTTAAAACATTCACCGTATTTTTTGATCACACCTCGTATATCTCTATTATAATAAAAAAATCCTGGGACGAGACGAGACTTTTAAAGAGAGATACTTTCATGTCCTGCGAGACAAGACTTTGTGCCAAGAGATTTAACCACGCCTGGGGCCGGAAATAAAAGACAAAGAGTAGATAACAAAGTAGAACATCGTAAAGAATTCAAAAATGTTGGCGCTAATAGATAGAGATAATTGAAGTACGAAAATTCGAAAGTCTCAAAAAAATGATAGTAAAGATCGCATTAGCGCAAACAAATGGAAATTATTACTCGGTGAAATAATGGAACAGCAAAAAGAGATCGAATACATTGTTCGGACTTAAGCTTTAAATTGGAGACTTGTAGATCGCCTAATTCGTGTTGCCACCAGGGAAAAGTAGTGTTTCTTCCCAATGAAGAGGAGTATCCGCGAGAATTAAAAGATTTGTTGTTTGGTGAAAGTGAAATCCACTTATGCGAGTGGCAGAGACGCAAAGTGGCTGGCGTGTAGCGCGGACCGAAGGGGATAGCGAGCAAAGTGAGCAGTGTGCAAAGTCCTAGTATGTATATATATACAGTACTGTGCAAAAGTTTTAGGCAGGTGTGAAAAAATGCTGTAAACAAAGAATGCTTTCAGAAATATAAATAATGATTGTTTATTGTTATCAATTTACAAAATGCAAAGTGAGCGAACAAAAGAAAAATCTAAATCAAATCAATATTTGGTGTTACTACCTTTTGCCTTCAAACCAGCATCAATTCTTATAGGTCCACTTGCACAAAGTCAGGGATTTTGTAGGATTCTAGTCAGGTGTATGACCGACCAGTTCTACCAAACAGGTGCTAATGATCATCAATGTCACACGTAAGTTAAAACACAGTCATTAACTGAAACAGAAACAGCTGTGTAGGAGGCTTAAAACTGGGTGAGGAACAGCCAAACTCTGCTACCAAGGTGAGGTTGTGGAAGACAGTTTCATGTCATGGCAAGATTGAGCACAGCAACAAGACACAAGGTAGTTCTACTGCATCAGCAAGGTCTCTCCCAGACAAAGATTTCAAAGCAGACTGGGGTTTCAAGACGTGCTGTTCAAGCTCTTTTGAAGAAGCACAAAGAAACGGGCAACGCTGAGGATCGTAGACGCAGTGGTCGGCCAAGGAAACTTAGTGCAGCAGATGAAAGACACATCAAGCTTATTACCCTTCGAAATCGGAAGATGTCCAGCAGTGCCATCAGCTCAGAACTGGCAGAAACCAGTGAGACCCAGGTACACCCATCTACTGTCCAGAGAAGTCTGGCCAGAAGTGGTCTTCATGGAAGAGTTGCAGCCAAAAAGCCATACCTCCGACGTGGAAACAAGGCCAAGCGACTCAAGTATGCACGAAAACATAGAACTGGGGTACAGATAACTGGCAGCAGGTGCTCTGGACAATTTTGAAAATTTGCAGGTTTGTATTCAGATATCATAAGGATCATGAAACAGAGCCTAGATTGTGGACTGCTGCAGACCTAACATGCCATAAAGACTCTTGTAGTGCTGGTCCTAAAACAGCTACGGCCCCTGGTCTCAGAACACCTGGATCCTCTGCAGTTTTCCTTTCAGACACAGATACTGTAGGTGTAGAAGATGCTGTCATCTCTATACTCCCACTTGGAAGAAGAGGGTACCACAGTTGGGATCACGTTCTTTGATTTTTCCAGTGCTTTTAACAACATTCTGGGAGAAAAGCGCAAGGCTTTGAATCTTGACACCCCCATAATCTTCTGGATCGCGGACTACCTGACCAACAGACTGCAGTTTGTGAATCTGAGTGACTGTACGTCAGAAATGGTGATGTGTAATACTGGAACACCTCAGGGAACTTTCCTGTCTCCCTTCCGGTTCACCCTTCTACACAACAGACTTCCAGCTCAATACCAGTACTTGCCATTTGCAGACATTTTCAGATGACATCCTAGGTTGCATTAATAATGGAGACGAATCAGAGTACCAGAAGGTTGTAGAAGACTTCATCTTGTGGTGTAGGAATAACAACTTACAAGACAACATCTACAAGACAAACAAGCTGGTGGTGGGCTTTAGGCACGCCGAGGAGCTTCTGAGATCAGCCACCGTTCAGAGGGAGGACGTGGAAGTGGAGCAGAGCTACAAGTACCTTGGAGTCCACATCAACAACAAACTTTATTGGTCTGACAACACAAGATGGGTCAGACTGGACTTGCTAAGGAGACTCGGGTCTTTTGATGTTTGCAGCAAGCTGCTGGACATGTTCTACCAGTCGATAGTAGCCAGTGTGATGTTCTACGCTGTCGTCTCCTAGGGAAGCAACCTGACCTCTAAAAGAAGCACAATGCCTGAACAACTTGCTCCATCACTGGGCAAACCCTCTGGAAGCTGTTGTAGAAAAGAGGATGGTGGCAAAATTGGATGTCATCTTGAAAAACCCCCTCCATCCCCTCCAGGATGTGCTGTCTTGGAACACGTTTAGCCACAGGTTCAGTCCACTATGGTGTGCTAAGATGTGTTTCTGGAGGGCTTTTCTACCCACTGCTACCAGGCAATTCAATGCTTCCTCTCAGGGAGCTCATTAGGTTTATTTTGAAATATCTGAACAATATACATTTATTTATTTGTTTTTGTTTTTTGTCCTGTGAGTCTGCATACTTGTTTTTATGTTTCAGCAGCTGTATGCATGTGAAATTCCCTTTGGAATTAATAATGTTTATCTAATCTAATCTTATTCTTTGAGTGAGCTTTATTCTCATTTTAAGGTGCATATTAAAGAGGGACGGACAGATGCATGCATTTTTAAGCACTGCTATAAAACAATAGTGGTAACGTCTACTTTTACGACTCACTTTTATGTCTCACGTGCAGAAGAAACTTTACTGGGCTCTATCACTGCCACGGCAGTTGTGAGTGTAGATAAATGCCATCCTAGCAGTGATTTGCAGTCTGATATGCAGATTGGTGCTGCTGTCAGTGGTGAGCAACTTGATGTTAGTCCAGAAAATATCGATGAGACCCTTATTTTGCTCTATTTTATCTTAAATTACAAGCAAGTCATTCAGACAATTGTTGAAGACTTGCAGTCCATACACGACCTTAGTCTCTCATCTCATTTAGTTTTCAAGCTGAATGCAAAGTGAGTTATACTTGGGGTTCCAGAGGCTACTATGAGGACTGTGATTGAGAGGATCACTTCCAAAATGGCTCGTCCTGCCTCTTATCCCCTATGCTGTTCTCACAGCTCTGTTCTTTTTGGTTCTTTTTTTTCCTCTCCCCTTTTTTCATGCCAGCTCACCTTTAAATGTCTCTTCGGGTGCAGCGCCTCAGTTGATGAAGCAATTGAGACAGACTACATCCTCACGTAAAAATGTATTTTGCCCCAGTTACCTCGCCAACCTCCTGCAGCTGTGTGAACACGTACACCCACGGAGATCGAGCCGCTTCATTCAATTATTTATTTATTTAAAAATCGGCTGCCTTTTTCTGAGCCACCAACCCACTATACCCCACAGCCCCTGAGTGTCGGCCACACGCTTTCCAAGGGACTCTCCTTCCGACTGCTTGCCTCCTCTCTCGCTCACTCTTGCATCGTATCTCTCTTTCCTTTAACCTCCTTTCTGTTCTTCCTTTGCCCTTCACTTCTCCTCTTTTGTGCCATGCCAACTGCCTACCTTCTTTCGTGGGCGCAACGCCTCGATTATGACCTACGGAAAGCCAATGAAGCCATTTAAAGAGAACAGACCCTCACGTGCAGGCGTGCTCCATCTCAATCACCCCAACAACCTCCTGCAGATGCACGAGCACACCCACCCACTGAGATTGAGCCGGTTATTTAACTTATTTATTTATTTAAAATAGACCAACAGCTTAGCCACGGACCAGCTATACCACAAAGTCAGTTTAACTTTGAGGGCTGAATATTTTTTCCAAAAAACTCAGTTTTCTGAAAGCACACAAAGCAATGTTGTCATACATAGATCAGCATAAAACATCTCTTACTGCATGCTGTGGCTGCTGTCTGCACCCGTTTGTTGTTTCTGCTGACTGCGCAGGAGCAAATCAACAGCCAGCAGGAATGTGTGGTGGGCAGGCTTCCTAGCTGTCTTTGTACAGCAGGTGGGCGGCAGTGGCAGTCGCAGTAGGACACAATCTGGTTTGTAGCTCTTGTCATTGTAAGCTGCGGTCCTCCCAGGTGAATGTTGCCGTAGGCACATCGGCAGCACAAACATGTTCAGCACCACGATCAGCCGGGAGAGATCAGCTGGTCTCACTTTCATTTTTGATCTCCATCTTCAGATCACTTGCATCAAAATTGGAGTCCGACAGGTCAGAGTCTGATTCAGCGATAATACACTAAACATCATCCGTAGAGTATTTTGCTTTACACATTCACTTTGGTCTCTCGCCACATGTCGATGCCAGTTTAGTGGTTGTTTGCTGCTTGCTCCTCGCACACATGCAAGGAATCAAAATCAAATCAACAAAGCTGACTTTCCTTCTAGCAAAGAGAGTCAAACTAAAACATAACGGTGAGTTTTGTCACCGTTTACAGCCAATTATCGTCTGCTACCTTTGAATTTTGACAAAAGTTGACATCTACCCTGAAAGAGTTAATTATCTAGTGTGAAATAACCAGCTGGACACACAACAAAGGTTTGGAGCAGCTACCTGTATAGTTTCCCTGGCTGCCAAAGGTTTTATTTTGTCTACAATGTGTACAGGTTAGAGTCCAAAGCAGAACTGATCAAGTATGGAGGATGAGGGGGTTTTTATAGGCGGTTCACAGGAAGTGACGTCCTTGGGGCCGTGACAGGCAGGATTCTTGTATTTGGTCTGCGGAGAGAAAAGAGAGAGGTTCAGTGCAACCCGCCACCCCCAGGCCTGGCGTGAAATTGGCCTTTTCTGGTCCCTTTGCTTGACTCCCAAGTGCACGTGTGTGACAATAGGTAATGTTGCCAATGACAGACCTTTTGAGTGATAAACTAAGTGGACATGTTGTCCAAAACTGGCGTCTGCTGAGAATGTTACCAGTGTGGATTGGAGAGAAAATTGAATCTCCCAATGAAAATTAAATATTGCAGCCCATTCTTCACTAATTTGTGCACCCGCCATCTCCTCTGCCAGATAGGCTGTTTGAAAGTCCTTATTCATGAATACCCGCATTTCAGAAAACATGCTTTTCCCAATCACAGACTGAACCCTAAACATCATTATACCAGCCATTACCCAGAGCTCATCATCTGCTTTGGCTCACTTATCCGCGTGTGGACTTGGAGATCCGAGAGTAAGCTCACGTACTTCAAACTGTGCATAAGGAGATTAGTTAATTTTAAACATCTGTGCTCTTCTCTCATACATCAATTTTTCCAGGCATTTCTTAGAGCTAGCGATCTCTTCCCACCTGTCATTACAGTGAATACAGCAACAGAGTGATAACAATGATGCCATCAGAAAATCAGTAATTTTCAGCCTGCAATTACTTTGATTTCTAATGGAGCAAATGTGAAAGGTACAAAATATAAATAAAATAATAATTCATTACATTTATATAGCGCTTTTCTCAGTACTCAAAGCGCTATCCACACAGGGAGGAACCTGGAAGTGAACCCACAATCTTCCACAGTCTCCTTACTGCAAAGCAACAGCACTACCACTGCACCACCTGTGAGGAGCACAATGTAAAAGTACATTTATTTAGCCAACACCTTTGTCCAAAGCAATTTCTGAGATGCAAATGGTTACATTTCTTTTCCTTTTTCCAATTGGAGCACAGGCGGGTGAAGTATCTTGCTTAGTGTCACCACGGGGCTTGAAGTCCAAAGCCTTAACCACTGCGCCACACTGCCTTATAGGTAAACATAATGAGGGGCTTGTCTTTGGAAAGATTGTTAAGATACTTATTCCCAGTAATTCACTCAAGTGTGTTGCGGCTTGCATCTCCATAACAGCAACAACATTTATTTCTATAGCATGTTTTCATACAAATGATGTAGCACAAAGTGCCTTATAGGATGAAGAAAGGAAAAAGAAAGAATATAAAAATTAGGCAATACTAATTAACAAAGAATAGAGTAAGGTCTGATGGTCAGGGAGGACAGAAAAAAAAAATCCAGAGGGCTGGAGAAAAAAGCAAAATCTGCAGGGGTTCTAAGGCCACAAGACCACAAGGCCTCCACTGGGCATTCTACCTAACATCAATGATCTCAATCAGTCCTCATGGCTTTCAGGCTTCGATGATGACAGTCGATGTGGACCTCTGGCCTTCAATCCATCAATGTAGGGACTGCACGGTGCCCTGATCAGGTGGTGGTGGTGTAGATCACCACCACAGAAAACCAGAAAAAGAACAGCAGAGAAAGTAGGGTTTAGTACGAATTGTGGAGCCATGATAAAAATGATAATTCAATGCATATATAGAATATCAGGGTTACACTAAAATGAAGCTATGAGAAATCCATGTTAAAGTAATGCATTTTTAGCAGTTTTTTAAAGTGCTCCACCGTATTAGCCTGGCGAATTTCTATCGGTAAGCTATTCCAGATTTTAGGTGCATAACAGCAGAAGGCCGCCTCACCACTTTTTTGATGTTTATCTCTTGGAATAATAAGCAGACCCTCATTTAAAGATCTAAGGCTACCATTTGGAGTGAAAATATAAGATGGAGCAGATTATTTAAGTCTTTATAAACCATAAGCAGTATTTTAAAGTCAATTCTAAATGACACAGGTAACCAGTGTAGCGACATCAAAGCTGGAGAGATGTGCTTGGATCTTTTCCTAGTTAAGATTCTAGCAGCTGCATTCTGCATTAGTTGCAAACGATTTATGTCTTTTTTGGGTAGCCCTGAGAGGAGTGCATTACAGTAATCTAGTCGACTGAAAACAAAAGCATGAACTAATTTCTCAGCATCTTGCAATGTTATAAGAGGTCTAACTTTTGCTATATTTCTTAAGTGAAAAAATGCTGTCCTAGTAATCTAATTAATATGTGATTTAAAATTTAGGTAAAAGTCAATAATAACCCCTAAATTCTTTACCTCTGTTTTATCTTTTAATCCTAATGCATCAAGTTTATTTCTAATATCCTCATTATATCCATTTTTTAAAATCACTAAAATTTCTGTTTTTTCCTTGTTTAGTTTGAGAAAATGACTACTCGTCCATTCAGAAATACAAGTTAGACATTGTGTCAGTGAATCAAGTGAGTCGGGGTCATCAGGCGCTATTGATAAATACAGTTGTGTGTCATCAGCATAGCTGTGGTAGCTCACGTTATGCCCTGAGATAATCTGACCTAATGGAAGCATGGAGATCGAACAGAGCAGTGGACCCAGGATAGAGCCTTGTGGAACACCATATAGAATATCAGGTGTCTTTGAAGTATAATTACCTCAACTAAAAAAGAATTTTCTACCTGCCAAGTAAGACTCAAGCCAGTTTAAGACACTGCCAGAGAGGTCCACCCATTCACTAAGGTGATTTCTAAGAATATTGTGATCAATGGTGTCAAATGCTGCACTCAGGTCTAAGAGGATGACAACAGATAGATGGCCTCTGTCTGCATTTACCTGCAAGTGATTTACTACTTTAGCAAGTGCAGTTTCTGTGCTGTGATTTGTTATGAAACCCGACTGAAACTTGTCAAGGACAGCATGTTTATTTATAATGAGCGTGAAAATATTTGCACGCCAAAAAAAGAGGAAAATACATACCGCAAAAATTGACATCAGATTTATAAAACCTGGTATACACACACTTCTACTTAGTTTACTGTTTATAAATCACAATCACCTTGTAAATTTGCATACTTGAGCACACCTCACGAGTCCATATATGGAGCATGCTAATCAGCCTCATACATATGCAGTTACGACGCTGCAGAACTTGATTGACTGGTAGATCATGCGTAGCATTGTGGCACCTTTCTTCTGCGTTCTGCGGGACAGGGAAAGGCATGGCAGTGGGTAGCTGCCGTCACCATTGGTTCATGTAATGATACAATGAATAGTACAGGCCATATGAAACCCCGAGTGTTCAGTCACTGACTATCATGGAGTTTTTGTACGTTTTTTACAGGTTATTTTCCGGCTCTGTTCTTGAGCTGCATAGCAGTATTGGGGTTTTTGACTCCATGGAATCCTTTGTTTTTTTGATTCAATGCTTCGTTCTGAAGTTCATTTTCAATTTGGGCCATTTTCTGCTGCCATTCTGTGTTTTGTTCAGCTTTGCTAAATTGCCAGGTTTTGCTCAGCAAGGGGCGTGGTTTAAGAGGTCGTGATCCTGCCAGTCATCAGGATAAAAGGGTCATTCCAGGTTCGCTTCCTTATCCGACTGCTCAGATTCCAAATCCCTTAAATTTCATCAATTCATGTTTGTTCTTATGGTGGGTTTTTGTTCTTTTGCTTCAGACCCTTGGACCAGAAGCATACAACTAACACTGGAGTAGCTTTTGGATGAGTCTCTTACTGTTCTTGATTGCCAAAGCCCAGACTTCATTTAAAATTCCTTTTCATTAAATTAAATATTTAAAGTAATGCATGGCAGAGTACTTTGATGGCTTTGGATGTCTAGGTGGTACTTGAGGGTGTAGGTCTTTGCTATTTTACTGTTGTGGGTGCCTGTTTTGTTTCTCTGGCTTTAGTTCTCCTCTTTTAATAAGCCCCCATTCTGCTTTACTGTTGGTCTCGTGTGTCACTGTTGTGGCCCCCACAGTCACCTTACATATTTCTTATTTGATTAGCGTGAGAGAGAGAGAGAGAGAGATTAGCCATGCAAGAAACCAACTTCTTAAAAAAGTGAAGTAAAAATCATTTATTAAATGCAAAGTAGTTGAAAATGTAAGTACAGAAAAAGACATGAAGGGGCTGCTAAACAAAATGTCAAAATGCAAAAAAATCTAATCAAGCTAAAGCCACAAAATTAACCCCATGAGAATGTGTGTGAGGCTGTGTCCATGAATGGGACCTACAATGGACTGGCACCTTGTCTTGGGCTAGATCCTGCGTTTAACTGAACGCTACCACATTCCGTGACCCTGAGTTGGATATAGGCACATGTTGGGCAAGGCTTACTTTAAACAAATTAAAGATAAATGATCAGGACTTTGACAAGGCTATAGGGCACAATGTTCAAGCACACTCTGAACGCTGAGCTTTTCTTTACTTTCCTGCACATTAGGCGGAGTGGTGGCTCTGAGGCTAGGGATCTACAGCACCGATTGGAAGGTTGCGGATTCGAATCCTATAAATTCCACTCTGTTGGACCCTTGAGCAAGGCCGTTGACCTGCTCTTGCTCTGTTCTGAGTATGACGTTAACCTGCAAGCTGGTCCTCCAACTTGCAGGGAAATCTCAGGGGTTGGTGGCGAGATTGGCACTCCAGCCACTGTTCCATGCCATTTGAACTTGTGTGGTGCTGAGGTGTCACCCATTGCACGGCTGCACTTGGGTCCTAATTTGGGATCCTGTGGTGGACATGGCAGTGTGCTGTATCAGCAGATGCTCCCAACCTCCTCCTTCTGCACATCCCCCTACAATAACTGAAACAATGTGATCACTAAATGTTCCCGAGCCTGGAAAACAGACATGACGTCAACGATGCGACAAGTCAGAGAGTGCAATTCTCATTTCATTCAATACCATTTGAGTTAAAAACGGGTTTTTATTCTCACCTTACACATGAATTGTAGTTGGCAAGAAAAGCTGCAAATTCCTCCCTTAACATCGTTTATCACCGTAAAAATCTTCTCGGATGTGCGGCACGATTAACAGCGAAACACTGTGCTGCATCTGTATATACTGTATATAAAATCCAATGTATGCCTGTCCATTTTTCACAAGAGAACTACTTAGCAGATTTAGATCAGGTTTTTTTTCTAAAATTTGCTTGAACATTCTGGTTAATTCTGTGACTTCTCTCATCACAATAAGTATCATAGTTCGGTCGCGGTACAGATTTATAAACGCAAAGCAAAGAGAAAGGCTATGGGCCGAGGGGAGGGAGAGACATAAAATGAATCAATTTGTGCTCAGATTATTTGACACGCTTTCTCGGACATACACTTCAATAAATACCATTTTAGAACAGTTCAGTTAATTATCCTGCAGAATTTCTTAACACTAGAATTACCAGAGCCTACAAAAAAACTCGTAGATCCGTCCCACCTTAAATCCCTTCTTAAATCCATTCGCACCTCTCCGCCAGCATCCTTTGTCCTCTAAATGTGCTGATAAAAGACAAGCTGCCAGCAGCCGGCTATTCCATCCCCCCACCGACTTAGAACGTGAGCGAACTTTTCCCAGCTCATGCCTTGATTGTTTATCTGGGAGTGAAGTGGAGTTTTAGAGTGGAAATAATAGGTCGTTATTTGGAACACACGCATTTCATGTGTGTTCCATTTCTAAAGTAATCTGTGTAAACACATTGTTAAAACAGAAACTTTTTCATATTTTAGTAATAAATGTTACAAAATGTAGTAGGTATAAACTATAGAATGTGTAATCAAGAGTCCAAGTGCAATCAAGAGTCCCCGGTTCGATCCCCATTCACTCCTATATTTGCTGTTTTCCGTAGCAAGCTGCTCTTTTTGTTAATATTATACAGTACACACATACACTTGGTTTGCGTCTGTACTTGTGCTGTTACTTAGAGAGTCAGATCAGGGGGAGGGGTGATGTTGGAGACCGTGAGCTTATTCAGTGCTGCAGGAACAACGCACATGTTGATTTTTTTTTTCTTTCAGTACATGTGCCTTCCCTGTTTATTTATATATCTCTGCCTGTCTGTCTCTCTATTACGCAGTGCTCTGTCTGTCTGTGTGTTATGGATCTTAAAAATAAGTTATAAGGACGGTTGTTCATGTTAATTGCAGTCTCAATTGTTAAAAAAATATTTTAAAAGGAGCATCCCACATGAAAATATAACGATCTCATTAACTGACAGTGCATACCAATTTACAAATTTTATGTCCAATTTGAGGTTAAAAAGAAAAAAAAAAAAAGCAACACTTTGTCCCCAGCGGGGAATCAAACTCATGTCTGTGAGGCACAACAAAGCAGCTACGCTATAAGAAGCAAATCTTAGCACGCTACGCCACAGAAGCTGTTGTATCATCCTTGAAGCTTTTGTGAAAGTGTTTATTTGATCTTTGGAACTCAGGCTTTACACATTCTATAGTTTATGCCTACTACATTTTGTAATATTTATTACTAAAATATGAAAAAGTTTCTGTTTTAACAATGTGTTTACACAGATTACTTTAGAAATGGAACACACATAAAATGCATGTGTTCCAAATAACGATCTATTATTTCCACTCTAAAACTCCACTTCACTCCCAGATAATCAATCAAGGCATGAGCTGGGAAAAGTTCGCCCACGTTCTAAGTCGGTGGGGGGATGGAATAGCCGGCTGCTGGCAGCTTGTCTTTTATCAGCACATTTAGAGGACAAAGGATGCTGGCGGAGAGGTGTGAACGGATTTAAGAAGCGATTTAAGGAGGGCCGGATCTACGAGTTTTTTCGTAGGCTCTGGTAATTCTAGTGTTAAATTTCATTAATCCTCCTGGCATGCCACTCCACAACTTAGTATTGAAAGTAGAAACACTGATTATCCTTTTGAGAAACCTGAGCCCACCCAGACTTTGCAACGGTACCCATCTCCAGGTCTGACAGCTTCAGAACAACATCATACAGGCGATAATAATCATCACAGGATGTGGCCTTGGCGGGAGGGTTTTAATCCCTCGCATTCCTGTAATCGCGGGACAGACTCAGGTTGGCAGGGGTTGATAGCTCACCAGGCTTCTTGCATGGTCAGCTTTAAGTCGCTTTCTTCCGGGTTTGTTCCCCAAGAAACCTATATGTCCTTGCCCCTGATAGCAAATCCAAAAATGTTGTATATCAAGAGTCCCTATGATAGGAAACCTATCAATTTAAATTGTTCTCAATACAAATTACATTTTTAAATTTTTTTTTATTAATTTTTACAGTTTGTCCTGTTTTACTACTACGCGGGTGGAGCCATAGGGGGACAGCTAGTACTCTACAAGAGGGAAGATCGTTATCCTGCCTTACAAGACTACAAAACAACCACAAAATAAATAAAATCGTTTTCGAAATGCATGTTGTCACTCCATGTTTGGATCTCGTTTTGGTTTTTCACAAAGTCACATGGTCATGATGAAAGTGTGCCTGGGCCCAGAATGTTAAGCGTGGTGTGAGTGCAGACCAGTGGTGGAGTAGGGATGGGGGACAATCACATTGGGGCACAGTAAGGAACAAACGAACACGCCTAGTGTGAGTACACCCTGATAGTCCTTAGGTGCCTTTTTGCAAACTCCAAGTGGGTTTTTAGTTGTCCAGTACTGATATGCAGCTTCTGTTTGACCATAAAATCACTGATTAGAGGAGTTTTGCAGTGGTGTACTTGTCTTTCTGGAAGTTTCTTCAGTTTCCGCACAAGTTCCCTGACGCTCATCCAGAGTGACCACCAGGTTTTTGGTCACCTCTCTTACCAGGACCCTTCTCCCCCAATTACTCAGTCATGGTTGTTCTCAATTATTCCATGTTGGAATGATGAAGGCCACTGTGCTTTTGGGAACCTTCAAATATGCAGGAATTGTTTTGCAGCCTTCTCCAGATCTGACCCTCGACATTATCCTGTCTCTAAGCTGTACTGGCATTTCCTTTACCCCAGTGATACATTTGGTGAAGTGTGGGATCTTCTACAGACAGGTGTGTGCCTTTCTTAATCTGAAAACAGGTGGACTCCAAGCCTCTCAGAATTGATCAATGGAATTGGATGTGCCTCGGACAAACTTCAGTTGCCGTAGCAAAGGGTCTGAATACTTGTGTCAATGTGAGATCTAATTTTTAAAAATTTTTTTTACATTAGTTGTACCACTGCCTCAGCGTTTAAGCTATTGCATTGACAGTCCTAATATAAGAAACTAAGGAGGCCTCAAGACCAGCTTCTCCATATTCCTGGAACACTCAAGAGATCACTGGGCTGGCAGTCTTAGTTCAGGTTTTCATAATTCTTCTCATGATAATGGTGGAATAAAATGTGGAAGGAAAACACAGAAATCTGCTAAACTGCATGGTTTTATTGCTTGGTTAAGTCCATGATAAAGGATTTTCAATGACGGTGTCTGTTTTTGGAGCCGTTTTTTTTGCACGGCCTTGGCGGAGCCACCCTACAATTCCTTTTGCCTTCCTCTCCAATGACATCTGGAGCTGGTGAAGGTGCAGACTTCTGTCGCTGGGTTTGGGATTATTAATGTAGTTATTGACCATTAGCAGGAAGATCATAAATCCAAAGAATCCAACCACGCAAACGGTGTACCAGGGGCTGGTGCTGCTGGCTGGAGGACTGGTGCTGGAAGTGGTGGCGTTGCTGCTGCTGCTCTGGTTCTGCACAACGTTCCACAAGATGGGCTCCAGCTGAGTCCAGTTAAAGGGGTTCATTCTTCCACCTTGTCACCTATGAACAGAAACATTGAGTATAATTTATCTAATTAGGCTTTGGTTATTAAAATCAGTTTAATTAGAGGATGTAATCTCTATGAGTATGGCAGAGCCCAAGGACAAGTGCTATGGTAAGCTACCAGGCTTAGAATGTACACATCATGTTCTTAAACACACTTTTATTTGTTAAAAAAATGGAAGGGCTTAGGAAAATCGGGGATTGTAATTTATAAATACATTATTTAAAATAAATAGACCAACAATACGACAATAGCATAACAGACTATGTTCAACAATTCATTCTAATTGCATTATTCCACATTAAGAAGGTAGTTCTGGGCGATACACCAATTAATCTGGTATACCACAAGAAATTCTGGCTTTCGAGGAAACTGTTATTCTGTTATACGAAAAAGAATTGGAAAACCAAGGAATACGTTTAACCATAAAACACAAAGCGTGCATGCAAAAAGAACTGGAAAAATTGATTTTGTGTCAGTCAGACATGTGGGCTTGGGGAGTGCTTTACAGGTTTGAGCTGAGTGAACACTGGGAGGGAATTGTGTGAGAAACCACCCTTAAAAATTTATGGTTTCTGTTTCCTTAGAATGCAGGAGGGGAACATTAGAACAAGCCAGACGCAAGTAGGCCATTCAGCCCAACAAAGCTCACCAGTCCTATCCACTTAATTCTTCTAAAATAACATCAAATCGAGTTTTGAAAGTCCCTAAAGTCCTACTGCCTACCACACTACTTGGTCACTTATTCCATGTGTCTCTGGTTCTCTGGGTAAAGAAAAACTTCCTAATATTCCCCTTAACAAGTTTCCAACTGTCTCCCTGTGTTCTTGTTGAACTCATTTTAAAGTCACCATCTCGATCCACTGGAGTAATTCCCTTCATCATTATAAACACTTCAGTGATGTCACCTCTTAATCTTCTTTATCTTAAACTGTAAAGGCTCAGCTCTTTTAATCTGTCCTCATAACTCATCCCCTGTAGCCCTGGAATGAGCCTAGTCACTCTTCTCTGGACCTTCTCTAGTGCTGCTATGTCCTTTTTGTAGCCTGGAGACCAAAACTGCACACTGGACTCCAGATGAGGCCTCACCAGTGTGTTATAAAGCTTGAGCGTCACCTCCTGTGACTTGTACACCACACATCAAGGCGCTATATAACCTGACATTCTGTTAGCCTTCTTAATGGCTTCTGAACACTGTCTGACAGTTGAGAGTCAACTATGATTCCTAAATCCTTCTCATAAGGTGTACTCTCGATTTTCTGACCGCGCATTGCGTATTCAAACCTCGCATTTTTACTTCCTATGTGTAATATTTTACATTTACTGACATTAAACTTCATCTGCCACAAACCTGCCCAAGCCTGTCTGCTATCCAAGTCCTTCTGTGATGATTCAACAGATTATCTGCCAATCCACTTAGCTTGCTATCGTCTGCAAAAAAGAAAACCCTGGCACACCACTGAGGTCACTTCCTTTGTCCACAAAGCCACACCCCTTCCAATTTCCTCCTCATATAAATGAACCCCTCACCAAAAGTTGGCACACACCACTTATGGGCATTTTGTTTCACTTTATTGTTTCGATTCTGAAGAACTACCTGATTTAGTGAATCAATGCATTTTATTTGTTTAATTCATCCGTAATAATAAACAAAAATTGAATGAATTACAAAGTAAATATTTATTTAATTATAATATATAATTTATATGTATTATACTAGGGGCTCCGCCCCCTGCTCGCTTTGCTCGCCCACCCCCATGTTTGGTTCACCGGATATACAATTTAAAGAGATTGTTATTTTCATGGGAATTGTTACATACAGTATGCATTATTTTCACTTTTACTTTAAAAAGTTTTGTAAAAACAATACTTGTCCTTTATTTCCGGCCCCGTGCATGGTTACATCTCTTTCTCGCAAGACGTATAACGCTGCTCGCATTGTGAAGGGGGGGAGGGGGGGGGGGGGCTGAATGCACACTAAGGAGATGTCGTCGGATCATCTGCTGTCTTTCTGCTGCTGGCGAGTTGCCTGTTCTGCTTGTCGCATGTCGTTGTTTTAAGAGCTGGGAGCACATGATGCGTGTCTGTCAAAAGCAATCCAACAACTGCTTGGTTAGATGTCTGTGGACTTGTTTTAAATGATGGCTCACTGCCTTGTCTCGCATGACGTTGTAAAAGACAACCTGGGCCTGGTTAAATCTCTTTATTGCAGAACGTATAATGCTACTCGTGTTGTGAAGGGGGGGGGGGGGGGATTGGCAGCTGCTGTCGCGCTGCCCATCGATCATTTTAAAACCTATACAGCTGCTGTCCTTTTTGCCACTTCGTGTCTCTGCTGCTCGTGTTGTGACCGCTTCTCCGTGATCAGAAATATACACCTGAAACATTGTGTTTTCTTCGAAATTAAACTTGTCGTTGCTTTAACTGTTGCGGGACCATAGATTCTCATAGCGTATGGTACATTATTGTGTAAATCTACGTTTTGTGCATTGAATGATGCGAAGGCGAAAAGACTTTCTGCTCTTTGCCTTTAATTTCTGACCTCACTTTGTCCTGCTATTTTTTCAATTACACCTGGTCCTGATGATTAATTTCCTTTTTTTTGCGATAATGTGATCTTTTAGTCGTTGACGTTTCATTTATAACGTATTGTCCTTTATGCGCTTTATATGCACTGAGACCCCTGGATCTGTGTATGTTGCGTGCCTTTACACTACTGATTTTTTTGCTGGCCGTGCTCTGATATTGCTTGTAAGTAGGGCGTGTCTTGCAAGAATCTCATGTTCTATATCCCCGCGAGACGCTCCATTCTCTTTTGTCTCGCAGGTCTGTTATTTGTCTTCCGTGATCTTAACGTGATGATCACATATCGTCTCCTAGTCATTCCCTCCCACAGGATTTTTTTTATAATAACTCAACAGATTTTTTTTTAGGGTTTTAAAGATTTTTTATGAGGTTAAAAACAAAGGATAGTACTCCCTAAATGTCTTGCCCACACTTTTGTGTTTACTTGTGCTATTTTCTGCAGCTCTGCAAAGCAGCTAATCTTTTACACACCAGTAAAATCAATTTTATATTGACCTCTTGTGGAAGAGTGCAGTACTTTTTTGCTTTCTCGTATACGAAGTATTGGGAAAGTATTGTAATCGTCCAAAAATTCAATCTTGAGATTTGATGAATCTCATCGTTTTAGATCTCCCCGAGTCTGAATTACTTTCTCGTACAGAAAGCATTGTAATCATCCAAAAATTTGATTTCGAGATTTTGATGAACCTCAACAGTTTGAGAAGAAGATGATCCGCTGTGGCAACCCCTAATGGGAGCAGCCGAAAGAAGAAGAAGAAGAATCTCAACGGTTTAGACCTCCCCGAGTCCGATTTACTTTCTAGTAAGGAAAGTATTGTAATCATCCAAAAATTTGATTTTGAGACTTTGATGAATTTCGACATTTTAGACCTCCCAGAGTTCGATTTACTTTCTTGTAGGGAAAGTATTGTAATCATCCAAAAATTCATTTTCGAAATTGTGATGAATCTCAACATTTTAGACCTCCCTGAGTCCGATTTACTTTCTTGTAAGGAAAGTATTGTAATCATCCAAAAATTTGATTTCGAGATTTTGATGAATCTCAACGGTTTGAAAAGAAGATAATCCGCTGTGGCAAACCCTAACGGGAGCATCCGAAAGAAGAGGAAGAAGATGAATCTCAATGGTTTAGACCTCCCTGAGTCCGATTTACTTTCTTATAAGGAAAGTATTGTAATCATCCAAAAATTTGATTTCGAGATTTTGATGAATCTCAACGGTTTGAGAAGAAGATGATCTGCTGTGGCAAACCCGAACGGGAGCATCCGAAAGAAGAGGAAGAAGATGAATCTCAATGGTTTAGACCCCCCTGAGTCCGATTTACTTTCTCTTAAGGAAAGTATTGTAATCATCCAAAAAATTGATTTTGAGCTTTTGATGAATCTCAACATTTTAGACCTCCCTGAGTCCGATTTACTTTCTCGTAAGTAAAGTAATCATCCAAAAATTTGATTTCGAGACTTTGATGAAACTCAACATTTTAGATCTCCTTGAGTTCGATTTATTTCTCACAGGGAAAGTGTTGTAATCGTCCAAAAATTTGATTTCAAGATTTTGATGAATCTCACTGTTTTTTTGGACTACTAAATCCCTACTAGTATTTAGTAGGGAATACTATATTCCCTACTAAATCAATACAAATGTTTGTGATGCACCTTCTGTTGGAATGACAATGCAATGCATTATATTACTACAAATGTTTGTGACGCACCTTTTGTTGGAATGGCAAATGCAGTGCATAAATTACTACAAATGTTTGCGATGTACATTCTGTTGAAATGACAAACACAATGTATTCCTCAATTACTACTAATGTTTGTAATGCGCCATCTGTTGGAGTAACAGAGATACAGCAATCAGACGGACATGCATACACAAACACACAGACACTTATCCTTTTATTAAGGTAGATATGTGTGTGTGTTTAATTGTATGTATACTTTCTGTGTGTCTCTTTGTACTGTAGTATTCTATTACTGAACAGCATTAAGGTAATGGTTTCCTTCATCTATTATTAAGAATGCTAAAATCTTAAAAGTGTATGCCAAAAATATGCACAGGTTAAGGAAATGTAAAGCGGTGTGTGTTTATTTTTAAAAGAACTGAAACTTTATTAAAGGTTCCTTTATCCTAAGCCACATTTTTCTTCTATTCCAGATTAATTTAATCTCCTACAGCTACATGATGACTATTTAGTTACATTGTCTTTGGTAAAAATAGGAATAATAACAAAGCTTTCTTTCTTATTTTTAATTTGTTTATTTAATCTTCTCTAAATCAAAACAGCAAAATCTCATATTTTACTCAAGACAGTATGTCTCTTTGTTTGGGAACAAAACCGACAGGCCACTAAGTTAACTTAATGTCCCTTATCAGGAAATTACCTAAAACACTGGCACCAATACTCCCTTTGTTCCCAGTATGTGTGTTTGTGTGACTCACCTGTCATATCTGCCTTTGAGATTTCAGTCTTAACCTGTGACTCTTGCTGTCATGTTTGGGGCCTTCCCGATTCTCCCCAAAACTTGACTGTGAATGGTTAAGAAAATGAGCCAACTTAGTGAGGGGCTTAATTAGAATTTGAGTGGCCCTAATGCAAAATAAATAAATAAATTAGTCCCCATATGAATAAAATCAAATAATGGCCTCCATCAATGAGATGCATCAAGCCCATACTGTAAAGAACATCGCAATTCAATAGTCACAGTGTAGCCTGATGGAGTTGTTGGAATGATAAGTCGTTTCATTCCAGTGTCATGTAGAATATGCAAGCGTGTTAAATAGTCATTAACGCTACTGTTAGTTCAATGCTAACTGACTCAGGAAGGAGGGGTGCGTGGTGGGTGTTAAGGGGGTGTCATTAGGATATGGTTTCTATTATACATTTTTCATACAATTTGGTTTTATTTACTGTTTTGGAAATATTCAATAAGTCACCACAAAATAAAAAGCTTTGCTGTTAAGGTATGATGAGGGTTGCAACCTTGGCTCAGGTTTACTGTTTAGTATTTTTGTTGTTTAAATACAATTTTTCATATTGTGTTATTAATTCTGTTCTGCTTTTCTTTTGTCTTATTATTCATATAATATGACTTTTATTAACATTGAACTGTTAGTTAATAAGTTTTCAAATTTGTATTGTATTAAGAACAGATGTAGCGGTATTTGTCTTCTGCCCTGCGCCCTTAAGATTGAGATTCAAGGGGCGGGTCCACCTGCTGATGCTCCATGGGGGCGTGGCCACGGCTGTATTTAAGGAGATGCAGCAGTTGGCATTGGTGTTGTTTGCATTCCTGATTCTTGACTTTGTGACTCTCGTTTAATACGTGTGTGTAAATGAGAGGGAGGTCAGTGGAATGGTGAGGATGCAGGGAGTAGAGTTGGCGAAGGTGGATGAGTTTAAATACTTGGGATCAACAGTACAGAGTAATGGGGATTGTGGAAGAGAGGTGAGAAAGAGAGTGCAGGCAGGGTGGAATGGACGGAGAAGAGTGTCAGGAGTAATCTGTGACAGACGGATATCAGCAAGAGTGAAAGGGAAGGTCTACAGGATGGTAGTGAGACCAGCTAAAATTATATCTCTCTTTGAACTTGCTTTATTTGATTATTCAGTTCAGAATAATTATGGTTCTTCTCTTATGTTTGGCCTATTTGGTACCCCAAGAGGCAGGACCATCCTGATGTAACCACTCCTGAGCCCACCCTCTGGCTATTTAGGTCAGTGCAGAAAATCTCTGCGCATTACACTGATAGCTCAACCTGGATGAAGGTCTACAATCTCTAGCTCAACCTGGCAAAGATGAACCATCTTTTATTCCCAACTTATCCATCTATTCAGCACCCCATCTCTGTTCAGGTCATCTCACCTCCCAGGTCAGTGAACACCCTTGGGGTAGTGATCGATGACCAGCTGTCCTTCACGGACCATGCTGCTCCTGGCACTTGGCCCTGCAGATTCACTCTATACAACATCCACAACATCAGGACCATATCTGGTCCAGGCTTCTCTACTGTGAGGAGTATCAGCAAGGGTCACCAAGCTGCTGCAGATAATTCAAAATGCAGAAACAAGTCTAGTGTTCAACCACCAAGGTGGGAACATGTCACTCCTCTTTTCAGATCCCTACATTGGCTCCCTGTAGTCGCACATATTAAGTTCAAATTCTTGATGCTTGCCTATAGTGTGGTCAATGGGTCAGCACCTATACATATGTAGGCACTTGTGAGGTCCTACATTCCTTCTTGACCACTGAGGTCTGCTGATGAACAGCATTTGGTGATGCCACCCCTGCATGGCATCAAATCTCAATCCAGACTCTTTTCATGTGTAGCTCCTAGCTGGTGGAACAAAATTATGTTTTTTCTGTTATGTCTGCTTTATTTTGTGGTGGTACTCCAAGAGGTATTACCACCTGGTGTCACCACTCCAAAATGCAGTAACACATCTGGTGTTCAACCACCAAGGTGGGAACATGTCACTCCTCTTTTCAGATCCCTACATTGGCTCCCTACAGCTGCACATATTAAGCTCAAATTCTTGATGCTTGCCTATGGTGTAGTCAATAGGTGGGCAACAAATACGTATGTAGACACTTGTGAGGTCCTACACTCCTTCTCGACCATTCAGATCTGCTGATGAACAGCATTTGGTGATGCCACCTCTGCATGGCATCAAATCTCAATCATGTGTAGCTCCTAGCTGGTGAAACAAGCTTATATCCACTTGATATTCAGAGTTGCTCAATGTGTTAAGAAGTGTCTGAAGACTCCCTTGTTGGTGAATTTCTGCCTAAATAATATCAGTGGTTAGGTTTTGTCATCTAGGAATTGTCACTAGCTTGTATTTTGTTTGAGCTCTCCACTGCTAATGACCAATCTTGTAACCTTGCCTGGTCACACTTGTTCCCAACCAGTCCCCAGACTGAAGTTTGCTTGACTATGTTGACCTCTTTTGTAAATCACTTTCGATAAATGTGTCTGCTAAGTAAAAATATAGAAACAAAAATGTTATATGGTTTTTGGCACAAGACTCCTTGCTTTGATTGTTCATCTCTAATCGTTGGTTTTTGATTTAGCCTTTTCTAAAAGAACTCCAGTTTCCCAGTTACTACTCCAAAAGCATAAGAGAGAAGATAAAGAGAGAAACATAATCAAGCATGACTGGGTCTGAAACCAGGAATACACTAACCACACTAACACAAACTTGGACAGTGAAGTCTTTGTGGCGTTGTCTTCCAACTGGTACCGCCACTTTGACCCATCCTTCTGAGGACAGTGAGCTACCTAAAATGATGTAAAGAGTAGGGAACCATTGGGCCAAGCCTGATGAGAACCATATTGCAATGCACTGGTGTCAGAAGTGGGATAATGAGGATACCTACAGTCTGACTTAGCAAAGTAATGAGCCACCAACCGAATGAGCTGGCATTCCATCATTCAAATGAGCAGCTTCACTTCCATCCACGTGGGGGCCTTGAAAAAGAGCAAACCTGCCAAATTCATATGATCACATGATCACTAACTAGTATGGCAAAAGTTAGCCATCCTACTGAGGACAGCAAGCTACTTAAAACAGTGATGTAAAGAGTAGGAAACCACTGGGTCATAAGCACCGTACTGTGATGTACTGGTGTCAGAAGTGGGATGATGAGGAGACCTGCAGTGCATAGTCTTATAGCAAAGTGATGAGTTACCAACCAAATGAGCTGCCATTCCATCATTCAAATGGTCAACCTCACTTCCATCGACGTGGGGGCCTTGAAAAAGGGCAAGCCTACCAAATTCACATGATCACTAACTAGCATGGCAAAAGGAAGCCACCCTGCTGAGGACAACGAGCTACCTGAAACAGCAACGTAAAAAATAGGAAGCCACTGGGTCATGAGCACCATACTGCAATATAGTGGTGTCAGCAGTGGGATGATGAGCATACCTACAGTCTGACTTAGCAAAGTAATGAGCCACCAACCGAATGAGCTGGCATTCCATCATTCAAATGAGCAGCTTCAATTCTGTCATGTAGGGGCCTGGAAAAAGGGTAAATCTACCAAATTTGCATGATCAGTAACTAGCATGGCAAAAGGTAGCCATCCTGCTGAGGAAAACGAGCCACCTGAAAGAGTGAGAATACGACCAGTGAGTACCATGTGGCCCCACTCTGGTTTCAGGAGGGAGATGAGGATAAAACCCTCAGTCAGCTGCTGGCTGTGCTCTCTTTATTTCTCTTTTTCTGTATTTCTTTATAGTTATCATCTTAGTAGTGAGACATCAAGCTAAATGACCCCTTTGATTGGCTAACTATCCATCCATCCATCCATTTTCCAACCCGCTGAATCCGAACACAGGGTCACGGAGGTCTGTTGGAGCCAATCCCAGCCAACACAGGGCACAAGGCAGGAACCAATCCCGGGCAGGGTGCCAACCCACCGCAGGACACACACAAACACACCCACACACCAAGGCTAATATAGAATTGCCAATCCACCTAACCTGCATGTCTTTGGACTGTGGGAGGAAACCGGAGCGCCCGGAGGAAACCCACACAGACACGGGGAGAACATGCAAACTCCACGCAGGGAGGACCCGGGAAGTGAACCCAGGTCCCCAGGTCACCCAACTGCGAGGCAGCAGCGCTACCCACTGTGCCACCGTGACGCCCTGATTGGCTAACTAGAAAGATTACAATATGCAAGCTTTGGAGGCAACTCAGGCCCCTTCTTCAGGCAAGATGATTACAGCCTTGAATGGTGGAATATTGTAATCTTTTTAGTTAGCCAATAAAAGGTGTCATTTTGCTTGACTCCTCACTACATTCATAGTGGCTAACACGGTGTAACACCCCAGTGCTATAGTGATCATCTCTTAATTTAAATTAAGGATTTACAAGCATAATTTGTTATCAGGCAAGTAAACAGGTTTGTATCAGGTAAGTAAGGCAGGTTTGTTTTTCTGATGTTCACCCATGTTGGGCAGAAGGTGGCAAACCAGACACCAAAGACTTCAGTGTAAGTGAAGCCCCTCACTCCTGCCACATATGCAACTGACCTAACATGAGAGTCCACTCACCCACTTCAGAAGTTCCCCTTTCACTCTGAGAAAAGCAGTACGGCTGAGCATCAGACAGAAAGAAAGTCCATTTTAAAGAAAAAGATGGCAAACTGAGGGTCATACATTCAGAGTTTGCATTTTGTTATTAGACATTAAAAAACTAACTAACCTGCTTCCAAGAGTTTGTCCCGTCAGTCTCTTCACATAGACAAGCAGTTTCAACAGTAGTTTTTTTTCCAAATCTCCTCTTTCAGAAGAAAATTATTGGTTGAGGGTGTGGGGACTCAGCAACATGAGAACATCGGGTCCAGATGTCTTGTTTTAAAATTACATTTGAAGGAAAGTAAAACACAAAAGCCCTGTGGGTCTCAGAGATAGAAATCAGCTTAGTCATCCTGGTGAGTGGCCAAACCTGCTGACTGTGCTGACACACTCACGTCCATCCAGTCGCTCCTTTTCCATTACAGACGGTTAAAAAAAGGCATTGGTGGGGGGGGGGGATTTGGCTTAGAATGACATGTATGGGAAACTTCAGAGCAGAAGTGACTACTTTTGTGACCTGCAGAAATGAAGAATTTCTATAGGTTGACAAACCTGATTTCAGGCCTTCTTGGTGAACAAATCGGAAAAACAAATTAAAACGCGCAAGCACATGTGTGCCTGCATCCAGCTGTATAATATAATATAATATAATATAATATAATATAATATAATATAATATAATATAATATAATATAATATAATATCCATCCATCCATTTTCCAACCCGCTGAATCCGAACACAGGGTCATGGGGGTCTGCCGGAGCCAATCCCAGCCAACACAGGGCACAAGGCAGGAACCAATCCTGGGCAGGGTGCCAACCCACCGCAGATAATATAATATAATATAATATAATATAATATAATATAATATAATATAATATAATATAATATAATATAATATAATATAATATATATACAGTCATATGAAAAAGTTTGGGAACCCCTCTTAATTCTTTGGATTTTTGTTTCTCATTGGCTGAGCTTTCAAAGTAGCAACTTCCTTTTAATATATGACATGCCTTATGGAAACAGTAGTATTTCAGCAGTGACATTAAGTTTATTGGATTAACAGAAAATATGCAATAAGCATCATAACAAAATTAGACAGGTGCATACATTTGAGCACCCCAACAGAGATATGACATCAATACTTAGTTGAGCCTCCTTTTGTAAATATAACAGCCTCTAGACGCTGTCCTCCTATAGCCTTTGATGAGTGTCTGATTCTGGATGGAGGTATTGTTGACCATTCTTCATACAAAATCTCTCCAGTTCAGTTCAATTTGATGGCAGCCGAGCATGGACAGCCTGCTTCAAATCATCCCATAGATTTTCGATGATATTCAAGTCAGGGGACTGTGACGGCCATTCCAGAACATTGTACTTCTCCCTCTGCTTGAATGCCTTTGTAGATTTCCAACTGTGTTTTGGGTCATTGTCTTGTTGGAATATCCAACCCCTGCGTAACTTCAACTTTGTGACTGATGCTTGAACATTATCCTGAAGAATTTGTTGATATTGGGTTGAATTCATCTGACCCTCGACTTTAACAAGGGCCCCAGTCCCTGAACTAGCCACTCAGCCCCACAGCGTGATGGAACCTCCACCAAATTTGACAGGAGGTAGCAGGTGTTTTTCATGGAATGCGGCGTTCTTCTTCCGCCATGCACAGCACTTTTTGTTCTGACCAAATAACTCCATTTTTGTCTCATCAGTCCAAAGCACTTTGTTCCAAAATGAATCTGGCTTGTCTAAATGATGTGGCACACGGCTGGGGGTGGCACCCAGCTGGGACGCCCAGGAGGACAGGAGGAGGGCTCATGCCTCCTCCGGACCACGAGGGGGCGACCGCCCTGGTTCCTTTGGGGGCCACGGATACAGAGCTGGGAAGCTCCACCCTGTAGGGACCCGTGGTCACCACCAGGGGGCGCCTCAGTGCCTGGAGAGCCCTGGACCTCAGCACTTCCGCCACACCCGGAAGTGCTGGGGGAAAGAAGACTGGGGACACCCGGAGTGCTTCCGGGAGCACAGCGGGCACTTCCGCCACACAGGGGAGTGTCCACGATGACTGGAGTTGGGCGGGGAGTGGACGAAGTCTGAGTGGAGAATAGCGGCCTAAAGGAAGCAGGCACTGAGAAGAGAGGCCTGGATTGGTGCTGGAGGCACTGGTTTGTGCATATTTGAACTGTAAATAGTGTAAATAAATGTGTTGGGTGAAAATATGATGTCCATCTGTCTGTGTCCGGGCTGCTTCTCACAATGAGCATTGGCATACAACAAGCGACTCTGTGGCGTGAGTGCAGAAAGGGCTTCTTTCTCATCACCCTGCCATACAGATGTTCTTTATGCAAATTGCGCTGAATTGTAGAACAATGTACAGATACACCACCTGCAGCAAGATGTTCTTGCAGGTCTTTGGAGGTGATCTGTAGGTTGTCTGTAACCATTCTCACAATCCTGCCCATATGCCGCTCTTGTATTTTTCTTGGCCTGCCAGACCTGCTCGGTTTAACAGCAACTGTGCCTGTGGCCTTCCATTTCCTGATTCCATTCCTTACAGTTGAAACTGACAGTTTAAACCTCTGAGATAGCTTTGTGTAGCCTTCCCCTAAACCAGGAGACTGAACAATCTTTGTTTTCAGATCTGTGGAAAGTTGCTTTGAGTATCCCATGCTGTCACTCTTCAGAGGAGAGTCAAAGGGAAGCACAACTGTAATTGACCCCTTAAATACCTTTATATCTCATGACTGGACGCACCTGTCTATGAAGTTCAAGGATTAATGAGCTCATCCAATCAATTTGGTGTTGTAAGTAATCAGCATTGAGCAGTGACAGGCATTCAAATCAGCAAAATGACAAGGGGACCCACATTTGTGCACAGCCAGTTTTTCACATTTGATTTAATTTCATACAACTAAATACTGCGTCACTAAAAATCTTTGTTCAGAAAACACCCCAACACTCAGATGTTCCTAGGAAATGAAAGATATCACAGTTATCTTTTTTGTTGAAAGGAGAGTAAATTATTATGCAGGCTGAGAGGGGCTCCCAAACTTTTTCATATGTGTCTGTATAATATAATATAATCATAGCCTCGCAGTAAGGAGACCTGGGTTCGCTTTCCGGGTCCTCCCTGCTTGGAGTTTGCATGTTGTCCAGGGGCCTCATGTATAACGCCGTGCGTAGAACTCACACTATAACATGGCGTAAGCACAAAAGCGGGATTGTGTGTACGCACAGAAAAATCCAGATGCAGGAATCTGTGCGCACGCAAACTTTCACGTTCTTCCACTACATAAATCCCGATCAGCGTGAAAAGTAACGCACGTGCATGCACTTTCTGTCCTGCCCCAACTCCTCCCAGAATTACGCCTCTTTGAATATGCAAATCAATATAAATAGCCTTCTGTGAAAAGACAATGGGAAAAGCACGGGGGAAAATATAAGAATTTCAGCGAATACCAAGTGGAGGCAAAGGAAAAACGTACTATTTGTTGGTTTAAACAGTGGTATAATCATCAAAAGGAAGCTGATCGAGTGACAGAGTGTCAGAGAAACTCGAAAGCTCAAGTTCACAAAGTCGTACAGTGCCCGAAATAAAAAAGAAATCACATATCAAAGTCGCCGTGAAAAGGCAAGTCGTAGCCCACCATCTGAGTGTCATATGAAAGCGTATTAGGGTACAAACAAAAATAATGGGCACACACTGGGAAAAAAGCACGAAATGTCAACTTTAATCTCGAAATCTCCACTTTAATCACGTAGTTTATTTTGCCATTAAAGTAGAACATCATAAACTTCATCTTAAAATCGTTTATTTTACTAGTTTCTCAAGTAGCACATTAAATGCTTTGTTCTGTATTTGATCTTCTATGTGCTCTGTGTGTGTGAATCACTCCGTGCTTCCGTTCTTTCTCTTTCTCCGACAGGACACAGAATCCATTACATTCGTGATATTACAGCTCTCTGAATAATTAAAATACTGAGATGTATACGTGATATCATTTTCATGATGATAGGAATGAAAGCATGTTATTAAACACTTGTTCATATCTCACGCAAGAGGCTTGCTGCGCCATGTGCGACCTTCGATGAAATAATTTATTACAGAAGTACTGTCTCTTTCAAACGTACTAACCTGCAATTCCTGTCCTTACTTTTCTTTCTCCAAATACCCAATCGCCACATAATCAGCTCTGTAATAGACGTTAAGCCATTTGTAAGCTTAGAACGCCGATTCTTCAAAACTTTTAAGGAACATTGAAATATCTTTGTAGTACATGTTTAATTATTCTATTTGTCTATCCTTCCAGTGTCGCGTCAGCACCAGCAAGAATACAGCGCAAGGCAGGAGCTATCCGTGAACTAGCTATACGCTGCGGCACCGTGTCCTCACATGTTTAATTATTAACAATACAGATTATTTAAATGAAGTTAAAGTTTTATCTGTATACTATAAGCAACATATTTTGCTGCATTTCATCTTAAAAATGATATTGTCATCATACGCGCTTTATAAAGTAGCGCAGGTTGTGCAATATTTTAACTGTAGTGTAAGTTTACAGTGAGGTGATTGTACTTATAAGTACAAACAGTTCTACAAGGAGCACTTGATGGACTGATTGAGTGCGTTTATAGTTCTTGGGATGAAACTGTTTCTGAAACGCGAGGTCCGTACAGGAAAGGCTTTGACGCTTTTTGCTGTGGTTGAGGTAGTGTGTACTTGAAACTGTATACTGATAATTCTCTTTCCGATCATCTGCTGCTGTGATTCCCCACTCAGATACAGTGATATAAATACTCTGAGTGGTGCAGTGAGAGTAATGTGGAAAAAGATGATCTGCTGTGGCAGCCCTTAACGGGATCAGCTGAAAGAACATGCAGTGAGAGTTACAACGCTAAAGCAGTTATGGTATTTGGAATACTATGGCTATTCCCTGGCCCATTATATTGCTACAGGTTAATTACAATCAGATACATTACACTAATAAACAATATGCAGTTAATTTCAGTGTATTTATAAAGCCGCGTCAGGACCGTGGATCTAAGAAAGAAAGGATGAGCACACAGGAACAGTAGCACTGCTTTGACGCTGGGTGCCGCCAGTCTGCAAAACCGAGCGGAGAAAGGTATGAGTTACCGTGGAAATGTGCGTGGCTTTATGCCAAGTTTAGGTTTTATACATCGCGATTTGAGCGTGGAAACGTTCGTACGCAACATTTCTGTGCGTACGCACCATTTATACATGAGGCCCCAGGTGTCTGTGTGGGTTTCCTCCGACAGTCCAAAGACATGTAGGTTAGGTGCATTGGCGATCCTAAATTGTCCCTAGTGTGTGCTTGGTGTGTGTGTGTGTGTGTGTGTGTGTTCTGTGCCTGAGGATGTTCCTGCCTTGCGCCCTGTGCTTTCCGGGATTGGCTCCAGCAGACCCCCGTGACCCTGTGTTAGGATGTGTTTGGAAAATGACTGACTGACTAATATAATATATATGTAAAATCCAACGTAGGTCTGTCTGCCTATATGTTTGTCCACTTTTCACAAGAGAACTACCTAACAGATTTAGATTGGGTTTTTTTCTATAATTTGCTTGAACATTCGAGTTAATTTTGCGGCTTCTCTCATCATGCTAAGTATCATAGTTCAGTTGCGGCAGCGATTTATAAGTGCGAAGCGAAGAAACAGGCTTCAGGCTGAGGGAAGGGGAAGGCATAAAATGAATCAGTTGGTGCTCAAATTATTTGACATGCTATTTCGGACATTCACTTCAATAAATACCATTTTAGAACACAACGAATCAGTTCATTATCCTACAGAATTTTTAAATTCCTTTAATCCTCCTGACATGCTGCCCCCATTGATAGATTGCAGTTCCCAGTGAAGGTTTGCTTTGCAATGTCAGTTAACAAGGCCCAGGGGCAGACACTCAAGTTGGCAGGGGTTGATCTTAGCTCACCAGGCTTCTCGCGTGGTCAGCTTTACATCACTTTCTCCCGGGTTAGTTCCCCAAGAAACCTGTATGTCCTTCACCCTGATAGCAAAACCAAAAATATTGTATATCAATAGGCCCTCTGATTGGAAATCTATCAATATAGATTCTTCTCAATACAAATTACATGGTTTTATTGATTTTTACAGTTTGTCCTGTTTCACTACTATGCAGGCAGAGCCGTGCGGGACAGCTATTAATACAATGTAATATAGGCCTTGCCTTCCAAGGAACTTCAGCTTGTCTTTTAAGGCTGCCACTTAATTAGAATAATAAAAACGAACATCACATTTCTGCTATTTCCTTAAAGACAAGCCTTTCTCTTTTCACCTCAGGTGGCACTTAAGCCCTCCAAGGTGAAATTCCTAACACATTCAGTGTAAAGCTGTTACTCTGACAAGTCAAGATGTGAGAGTGAGCCAAAGGCAGAGTGTAAATCTCTCATAACCGGAATGAAACAAAAAGGAGCTGCCAACCGTTGTGGTTCAAACATTTCAACGTGGCATCAAAAAACAATTTTTGGCTGACAGTCAGATACATTTTGGCATAATGGACAAATGAGGAAGAAATCTTAGTAAAGAAAGCCATTGTGAACTTGAATGCCTCAGTGCGGTGGGTCGTATCGAATGAGCGCCGTGGATTTTGAAGGCTGTTTTTAAGCTATCAAATCGTATTTGAGACTTTCAAGCCATTTGGGCGAAAAGAGATTACATGTAGATTGATGGTGCTTTGGCGCTGAAAGGATTTAAGATGAAGCCCCCCTGTTGGTTTGTAATCTCTTTATTTCAGTTTGAAGCGGGGAAACCTGGAAAGTGCAGCTGAGGTCACGAAGCGGCTTGATTGTGGCTCTTAAGCTGGTGGGGACACTCCATACCCCCGTAACCCGACAGAAGTAGCTGTCTTCACGGTAAAAAGCAAAATGGGCAAACCAAGCCTTTGTGAGATTGGAGGACTAAAACATTTCTTATGCTTTACGACTTTGTGTCCAAGCACATTTTTTACGAGAACTCAACATTCTCAGAGCTTCATCTTCCTGGCCGGTTAGGTTGTGGGTAGTGGGCAGCAAGGTTATTATAGTTTTGCATTTTTATATTAATTTTTATTTTTATATTTTTTCTGACCTTACTTGGAAATTCAGTTTAGTTTTAGTTTTCCTTCATCGTGTATTTTTACTTTTAATTTAGTTTTTATTTCACAAAGACATTTCTATTTTATTTTTATATCTATTAGTTTCAGTTTTAGCTTTAATAATTATGGCATGGAGCTCCTGCGGAATTTCCTTTTGTGTCACCATCAGACAGAACTTTACACTTAATGGATCTGGATACAAGTTTAATGTTAGCGGAAGCTTATTACACTACATGGTTTGCAAAAGTGATTGGTCAGTAACAATATGCTGATCTTGTATGATGACCTAGGCAGTCTCTCGATCAATGTCGTTTTATTTTCAAAAATCAGGTGTGGTCTCCCCTCGACTTTCTCATGTACTCAGATATGGAGATGGATATTTGAGGAGTAAACCTCAAGACAATGATGATATTTTTATATTATATACATTAAAGAACCATCAGCAAGAAATCAAATCAAATTAATAATATACTGAACAATATTATAGAAGTGAAGTTAAATAAATTGGACTATGCGGCTGCATGAATAAAAAAAATAAATCGAGTATGTGTTCAGGTAAAGTACCACTTCCGGTTGATGGATTTGGCCCAAAAGTTAACACAGATCTACAATTCTGGTGTAACAACCACATGCCGAATTTCATCCATCGATCTCGTTGTGTTTTTGAGTTATCGTGTTTACACACACACAGACATAATTCCAAAAAAACGTATTTTTGGTCTTGGGTAGGTCTAAAATGTTGAGATTCATCAAAATCTCCAGGTTGATTTTTTTCATGATTACTATACTGTAGTTTCTCTGTACTTTGTATACAAGAGAGTAAAAACAATTTTTCCTGTGCAAAATGGCAGGTGAATTACTGTCAACGAAAAACTGAGAAATAAACTTAAACGTTATTCACTCGTGATTTTTCTATCCATACAGTACAGGTTTTGTTGACTAGCACATTCCGATTTCAGGTGTTTAAATAACATCTTGATATACAATAAGCACAAAGAAAGGCGGCACAGTAACTTGCTTTCTATTTTACACACTTTACACGCCTGTAGTCACTAATGCTGTTTGAACAGCCGCCCTCTGGCACCAGCCGCCATTCACTGGATGAATGTATGTGGGCAGCTGTTTTAGAGTTAAAAGTTACAAGGATTAAAGACTAATGGCAAGAATATTCATTCAAAAACGGAAACTAAAAATATTTTACTATATTATTATTTTATTTCAGTTAGTCTTTCCAGCTACTTTAATAGTTTTGTTTAGTTTTAGTTTTTCATTTCAGTTTTGTTAATTATTTTATTTCAGTTTACGAAGATGTTTTTTTAATAATAGTTTCAGTTTTGATTTCAGTTTTCGTTAACTATAATAACCTTGATGGGCAGGGTGCTGCACAGTTGCCCTCGGTGGGGCAGATGCCCTTGTTTGGTTTGTTTGTCATAAAAGCACTGATCACTTTTACACCATCCCCTTTCTCCCAGTGTGATTGGTCCTCATCTGGAAGCTCATCCGGTTACATTACCGATGGTGTTGGGATTCAAGAGGATCCCAAATCTGGAAAAGGAAGCATGGAGCTGGACCCGCACTGTCACATCCCCCAGAAGGAGACCATTCAGTCCATCAGGCCTGTTTGTTTAGCTAATAACTAAGCTGTCCCAATATCTTATCCACATTCTTCTTAAAGGTTGTCCAGGTTTCTTTTTCAACTCCATGTCTTGGTAGTTTGTTCCAGAGTCCCACAACTTTTTACGTAATGAAGTGCTTCCTGCCTTCAGTCTTAAATGCACTTAGTTTCCGTAAGATGTCCTTGAGTATGTGATTCACCTTTAAGCCGAAAGAATTGTGCTGGATCAACTTTATCAATGCCTTTGATGATTTTGAAGACCTGGATTAGGTCCCCACACAGTCAGTCTCCTCTGCTCAGACTAAAAAAGTTTAATTCTCTGAGTCTGTCACAGTAGGACTTGTCCTTAAGTCCCATGATGCACCTGGTTGCTCTCCTCTGCACAACTTCAAGTGCTGCTGTGTCTTTCTTGTACTTGAAGCTGTGCAGAGGAGAGCAACCAAGTGCATCATGGGACTTAAGGTCATATCCTACTGTGACAGGCTCACTAATGCATTATATAGTTTGAGAATAATGTCCCTTGACCTAAATTCAACAGTTTTATGATATAACCTAACATTTTATTTGTCTTTTTAATTGGTTTTGTACATTGTAAAGTCAATGAAAATGTTGCATCAACAAAAACCCATAAATCCTTTTAAGAAGTTGCATCCTGTAGCTCAGTGTCCCCCATCTTGTATTTATCATCTTCCATCTTTTATTTATAACTGACCTTCCTTTTGCCCACGTGTAGCACTTTGCACTTTTCTTCATTCAACGACATTTTCCAGGTGTTTGCTCAATTCTGAAGTTCATTCAGGTCTTCTTGAATTTTTTTACTGCCTCCTTAGTGTCTGCCATCCCTCTAATTTTATTGTCATCTGCGAATTTGACAAGTTTACTAACTATACCAGAATCAGCGTCATTAATATAAATTTGAAAAGGTAATGAGGGTCCAAGGAGAGACCCCTGAGGGACTCCACTGATGCCCTCACCCCGTTCTCCTCTTATCTGTACTCTTCGTCTCCTGCTGGTTAACGAACTAGAGATCCAGTTTTGTAGGTTACCTCTGATGCCTACAACTTCTAGTTTCACAATTAATCTTTGGTGTGGTACGACTGAGTTCAAAACCTTTTTGAAAGTATAAGTCAGTTATGTCGTATGCTTTGTTTTTGTCATCTATTCCAGTTGCTTCTTCAAAAAACTCTAAAAGTTTAGTTTGGTAGGACCTTCCCCTTATATACCCATGCTGGCTACAATTTAGCATATGATTTTCTAATTTATTTCTTGCTAGCCACCCCCCTTGGCTCCACCTACGTATTAGTGACACAGGACAGTAAGGAGGGCCCCGTCTGGCTCTCCACTTCTGACGTCACTCTTCTCCCTCCTCTCACCCACAGCTTCCATCTCAGATTAGTACGAATATATCGATCCTGTAAGCGAACTATGATACTCACCGTGATGAGAGATCAAAGAGAGATCAGTCACCAAATGAACCGGAATGTTCAAGCAAATTATAGAAAACAACCTGATCTGAATCCGTTAAGTAGTTCTCTCTCTAAGCGGATGTAAGATACGCCTGCTGCGTCTCTCTTGGATTTGCGCAAATAAATCGGTACCGCAAGCAAACTATGACATATGGTGCAATGAGAGAAGTCAAAAAATCAACTGAAATGTTCAAGAAAATTATAGAAAAAAATCAGATCTAAATCCGTTAAGTAGTTCTCTCGTGAAAAGCGGACAGACATACAGACACACAGACAGACAGACATTAGATTTTATATATATATAGAGATTATAGTTTCCATTATTTTGCTTGCCACTTAAGTAAGACTTGAAGTAAATCTTGACTTAATGTTATCTTTGTGACTCGGACAAACAAGATTGTTGGGCTGAACAGTCTGTTCTCCTGTCTTATTTGTAACAGCACTTCTTTAAATTGCCTACACCTCCCAGCAGCCCCGGCATAATTATGCTGTTCAGAAGGCACAGGAGTGCAGAGAATGCTGGGAGGAAGAGGGCTCTTTAAAAAGGAGCCTAAAAGATGCCAAGGGGATGGTGATCAATTGTCTGTAATTGTCTCACACGCACTATTGGATTATATCTTGGATATCGTGGATTACAGTTTCTTCTGGATGCATGTGCTGTCTTCTGCCTGCTCATCCATGTGATTTTGTCTTGGTTTCATATGTCTTTGTCTGTGGAGCACTACCAATCACATCAAATCCTCATGCTGGAACAGGAACCTGGTAGGACAAAACTTTACATTTCATTCAGAGGGCTGTTCACAGGAATTTCATTTCGCTCACCCGTCATCTGCTTCTGCTGTTCTGGACTGTGTTGGGCATTCTTGTTAGTGTTAATTGTTTACTGTGTATTGTATTATGTAAATTATTATCACTGTCAGGGATCTAGGGAGTGCTATTAGTATAATATTGTTTTATTTTCTTCATTATTTTTTAAATATATTCTTTATTTATTGATTCATCAAGTCACTTTTCACTGTCGCTGTGTGTGAATGTGTGTGTGTCTGGTCAAGGCTAGGTGTGATCCCTGAGATACCCCCAATAAAATAAACAAATCACTGTCTTGGGACCATTTGAATCTTAGTGACACCATCTCTGCTACATATTTATAATCAAATGGAGCGTTTATTTACAGAGGACACAAAGGAACTAACAAATAGAATAGGAACTAAAACTACGCTGACTGCATTTTTAGAGTTTGACTGTAATTGACCTTTTGTGAGAACTTAAAGCCATCTCCAGCACAAAGTCTTAATAAGCTGATAGTCAAGAGGTGAGACGGGAAAGACCACACAGTCAGGATGAAGACTAGAGAGGAAGTGAACACACATGACAATAACGACATCATAAACCCGTAACAGTTCCACTCTCACACTGGACTGATATCTCACCTGAGTCATTGGGGTATTCTTTAATAGCTGAAAGAATTTACAGTAGTTGGGCTGATTTACTCATGTGCTATCATCTTACACAGATTATTTTTGAAAAGCTGTCATGATATCCTCTTCAGCTGTATGATTCATGAGATTAGTCCAAATTCCCATTTTTTTATTAAAACCTGCTTCCTGAATTTGCCGTGTGGTGTGTAATCAGCGCCTGCCCCCAACCTCCTCCCTCCCTCTCATACAAAGTGCTTCACTTTAGAATGCAATTTTATGTGGGAAAATAATATAAGGAAATGACTTGACTTGAAAAATACCAAAGTTATTAGAACACTAGAAAACGTTTGGCAAGAACAGGCCTTTCATCCCAACAGAGCTCGCCAGTCCTATCCACTTAATTCTTCTAAAATCACATGAAGTCGAATTCTGAAAGTCCCTAAAGTCCTACTGTCTACCACACTACTTGGTCGCTTATTCCAATGTCTGTGGCTGTCTGTGTAAAGAAAAACATCCCAATGTAGGGCTGTCAGACTCAGATAGCAGAGGGCTGCAGTGGCTGCAGGTTTTTGTTCCTGCCACTTTCTCAGTTAGTTAACTGCTGGTAACCTAACAGACTGATCTTCAATTGTAATTGACTTGCTTGTTAAGACTCACACCTCTTAATTATTATTATTTTTAATTAATTAACAGCTAAACAAAGCAACATATGGTCAACTAAGATTGGGGACCTCATAATCTACCCAATTTCTTAATTGAAAGTCAATTCATGCTGTTAGTGAAACAAGTAATTTAATTCTATGATTTCTTGGTGCTCATATTCTACCTCAGCAGACATTTTTAAAAGTGATGATTTTTTGTTTTGAGGGCACCATCAAAAGGTTTTGTGGACCAAAACTGATAAATATTTCTAAGGGCTGGTTTATATGTCACGCTCAGAACGGTGTAAGGCACCGACAGTCCGAGATCCTCAAGGCAGACTTCACTGCATTAATTAAAGACACAAAGGAGAGGACCCCATCGGCAAAGATCTTGATCTCGGGTCCACTCCCTCTCGTCAGACGATCAAACGAGTACTACAGTCGTCTGCTTGGTTTAAACAACTGGCTGCAGGGCTTCTGCAAGAATCAAGACATCGGGTTCATTAACAACTGGGATCTCTTTTGGGAAAGACCGCGTTTTTTCAAGCGAGATGGCCTGCATCCGAATAGCTTCGGCGCCCGGGTCCTCTCCGAAAACATATCCAAGGTAATTCGTTTATCTTGACTATCTATCTCTGCTTTTAACCCCTTCCAAAATGCCACTCCTGTGCTTGGTCATGATAATTGTTTAATAAAATCTTCCATAAAAGTGCACAACATAAATACTGTAATAACCAATCTTAATGCACATAGAAAATCTAGGCAATATGGCATAAACACCAATAATTTAATTAAAGTTACTACTTTAGATGAACAATGTATTAAAACTATAAAAACATACCATAGATTAAACAAAAAATACACGCAGAGCGGCGCTAATAAAAATAACTTAATTCCTGTTCCATATATCAATAACGCACATAGTATTCATCTCTGCTCCTCCGAAACATTGAATATGGCACTATTAAATATTAGAGCTTTAACTAACAAGACGTTTTTTATCAACGATCTTATTAGTGATAAAAAAATAGATTTTATTGCACTAAGTGAAACGTGGCTTAGCTCAGATGGTGCAGCTGTTTTAATCGAATCTGCGCCTCCGGATTACAATTTTACTCGTGCTGATCGGCAAGGAAAGAGAGGTGGAGGACTAGCAAACATTTACTCAAGCAGGTTAAAATGTAAAAATATCAGTTTTGGTAAATTCAAGTCTTTCGAGTATCTCGCCATTATTATTCAGGGAGATTCTCACGTTCTAGTATTATCCGTGTATAGACCTCCAAAATTCAACGCGTCTTTCTTTGAGGAATTCTCTGACTTGATGTCAATCTTAATTATGAACTATGACACACTCTTAATAGTCGGCGACTTTAATTTTCATATAGATAATCAATGTGACCAGAAAGTAAAAGAATTTATGAACCTCCTGGACTCTTTTGATTTGAGACAGCTCGTTAATCAGCCTACACATAAAGCAGGTCATACGTTAGACTTAGTAATTACTAAAGGACTAAAAGTTGATATAAAGCAGGTCATTGATATTGGTCTATCAGACCATTTTCTTCTACTCTTTAATATAGAAATAATGATAGAAAACACTCATGAGAAGCATATTGTTAAAAAACGGTTCTTTGACTCATCAGCAGCTTTAAAACTTTCAAACATTCTAACCAATCAGTCCGTTTATAGTGCCAACTATAATAGCGAGGAGAATGTAAATAGTAAGGTGGAAAGATTTAATACTAAAGTGAGGGCTGCTGTTGACTTAGTTGCACCTGAAAAGACAGTTAAAAAATCTTCTAGCATTGTTATACCATGGAAGACCCAAAGAGTGTCTGATTTAAAGAGAACATGCCGTAGAGCTGAGCGTAAATGGAGGAAAACTAAACTAACTATTGACTATGAAATATTAAAAGTTAAAATAACAGAATACAATAACAGTCTGTCTTGAGAGGCGCTGCTATTTCTCTAAGCTTATAAATAACAATGCTAGTAATCCCAGAGTCTTATTTTCGACAATTGATCATCTGTTAAACCCAGGTAACTCAAAGGAATGCCTCCTAAGTACTTCCAGTAAAACCTGTGAGGCTATCGCTGTATTTTTCAATCAAAAAATTAATGATATTAGAAATAACATAGTATATCTCCCCAACACTAAGGATCCTCCTAAACCCCAGTACCCCATAATAAACAAATTAAAGTCTTTCACTAGGATAGATTTACCTGATTTACATAAAATAATTTCTCAAATGAGACCCTCCACCTGTGCCCTTGACCCAATACCAACAAATTTTTTCAAAGAAGTATCGGGCGTGCTTAGTGATAATGTTCTTGACATAGTAAATTCGTCATTAGATACGGGGGTCTTCCCAGACTGTCTTAAGACTGCGGTAGTTAAACCCCTACTTAAGAAAAATAATCTCGATCCCTCTGCTCTTGAAAATTATAGACCCATCTCTAACCTGCCTTTCTTAAGTAAAATTCTAGAGAAGGCAGTCATTATACAGTTAAATGAGCACCTCAATAAACATGCTATTCTTGATAAATTTCAGTCAGGTTTTAGAACAAATCACAGCACAGAAACTGCACTCGTTAAAGTAGTAAATGACTTGCGGGTAAATGCAGACAGAGGCCATTTATCTGTTCTCATCCTCTTAGATCTGAGTGCCGCATTTGACACCATTAATCATAATATTCTTAAGAATCGCCTTAGTCAATGGGTAGGCCTCTCTGGCAGTGTCTTAAATTGGTTTGAATCCTACCTGGCAGGGAGAAAATTCTTTGTTAGTTGTGGTAATTATAACTCAAAGACACATGATATTCTATATGGTGTTCCACAAGGCTCTATCCTGGGTCCACTGCTCTTCTCAATCTACATGCTTCCATTAGGTCAGATTATCTTAGGGCACAACGTGAGCTACCACAGCTATGCTGATGACACACAGCTGTATTTATCAATAGCACCTGATGACCCCAAATCTCTTGATTCGCTAACACAATGTCTAACTTGTATATCAGAATGGATGAATAGTAACTTTCTCAAATTAAATAAAGAAAAAAACGAAATCTTAGTGATTGGCAATAATGGATACAATGAGGCTATTAGAAATAAACTGGATGCATTAGGATTAAAAGTCAAATCGGAGGTAAAAAGCTTAGGGGTAACCGTTGATTGTAATCTGAATTTTAAATCGCATATTAATCAGATCACTAGGACAGCATTTTTTCACCTAAGAAACATAGCAAAAGTTAGACCTCTTATATCATCGAAAGATGCAGAGAAATTAGTTCATGCGTTTGTTTTCAGTCGGCTAGATTACTGTAACGCACTCCTCTCAGGACTACCCAAAAAAGACATCAATTGTTTGCAACTAGTGCAGAATGCAGCTGCTAGAATCCTTACCAGGAAAAGAAAATCCGAACACATTTCTCCAGTTTTGATGTCACTACACTGGTTACCTATATCATTCAGAATTGACTTTAAAATTCTGCTTATGGTTTATAAAGCTTTAAATAATCTCGCCCCGGCTTATATATCGGAATGTCTGACACCTTATATTCCAAATCGTAACCTCAGATCCTCAACTGAGTGTCTCCTTAGAATTCCAAGAGCAAAACTTAAAAGAAGTGGTGAGGCGGCCTTCTGCTGTTATGCACCTAAAATCTGGAATAGCCTGCCAGTAGGAATTCGCCAGGCTAATACAGTGGAGCACTTTAAAAAACTACTGAAAACACATTACTTTAACATGGCCTTCTCATAACTTCACTGTAATTTAATCCTGATACTCTGTATATCTAATTCATTATAATAACTATTCATTCAAAATCTGTACTAACCCCTACTCTCTCTTCTGTTTCCTTTCCCGGTGTCCTGTTGGTGGTGGCACCATGATGTTCCAACAATGATGGATGGATTAAAAGCCAGAAGTCTGTATGACTATCAGCATCAAGTGACTCCGTGAAAAGCCCGAACTACAAAGAGGACTATTTCATTTATGTTAGGTAGAATGCCCAGAGGGGACTGGGTGGTCTCGTGGCCTGGAACCCCTACAGATTTTATTTTTTTCTCCAGCCTTCTGGAGTTTTTTTTGTTTCTGTCCACCCTGGCCATCGGACCTTACTCCTTTCTATGTTAATTAATGTTGTCTTATTTTAATTTCTTATTTTGTCTTTTATTTTTCTTCTCTTCATTATGTAAAGCACTTTGAGCTACTTTTTGTATGAAAATGTGCTATATAAATAAATGTTGTTGTTGTTGTGTACGCATCATGGCTGCCACGCGTTTCCAGCGTTCATTTCACACGTCCTCCGAGCACGTCCTCAGTAATTAACGTGACGCATGCGCCAGTGGCAGTACCAGCAAAAAGTCGGGGAGCACAGTGTGATCAAGTCAGAACGTGACGTCAGAGTCTCTATATGTGACAGAAAGCCGCTTTGAGGATCCTCCGGGTTTCGATGTGCCTGCTTCGATGTTTGATGAATGGTTCGATGTGCTGAAGCAAAATGCCAATGTACCAATGCATTCGAGGTGCTTTTATATTCAAGTGTCGCGTATTCCCGATCGTAATGACGCGATACATTTTAAAGGTCTCACATAGGTTTTTTGCACCTTCACAACAGCATCAGAATGTACGGCGCTGTATTTGAGCCACAGAGAAAAGAATTAAGGACACGGTGAAAAGATCTATTTTGTGATTAAAGTGGAAATTTTGGCTTAAATCTCGAAATGTCCACTTTAATCTCGTAGTTTATTTATCATTAAAGTAGACCGTCGTAAACGTCATCTTAAAACTGACCCAGCTGTTAATTGGTACGTGATCCTCCTGAACTGACAGCAGCGGCAGGCAGTGATCGCCACACACAGAACACGTTACCTTTATGATATTCCAGCTCTCTGAACATTTAGAACCCTTAGATTTATACTTGATATCACTTTCATGATGCAATGCATTGAAGCATGTATGTTACATTTTACAGATAAATCGTTAACGTCATTTAAATAATGAATACTCTTAATAATTGCACGTGTTGTGGCAGCACGGTGGTAAATCGATAGCGCTGCTGCTTCACAGGGAGTCACGTTCCTTGTGTTCCCGGCCTGGAGTTTTCATGTTTTCCTGGTGGGTTTCCACAGTGTGCTCCGGTTTCCTTCAAAAAACATGAAGGTTTGGAGATTTGGTGACACTAAAATGGCGCTAGTGTGTGTGAGTGCTTGTGGTCACCTTGTGATGAGCTGATGCCCCGTCTAAGGATTGTTTCTGTCTCACACCATGATGCTTGCTGGAATGGGTGCATCCCTGGATTGATGGATGTAATCATTAAACATCCTTTTCAGAGATATTGCAGCAAGGTGTCCTCAGAATTTAATGGATGTTTCAGGCAATTCACAACACAGAGAAGCCGAACGTTTTCTCACCGTGATGATATCTCGCACTGCCACCTAGTGGAATCTTCCAGATTTATGTAAAGTACTCACACAAGTACAATACAATACAATACAATTTATTTTTTGTGTAGCCCCAAGTCACACAAGGAGTGCTATAATGGGCTGTAACAGGCCCTGCCTCTTGACAGCCCCCCAGCCTTGACTCTCTAAGAAGACAACGGAAAAACTCCCAAAAATCCCTTGTACGGAAAAAAATTGAATAAACCTTGGGAAAGGCAGTTCAAAGAGAGACCCCTTTCCAGGTAGTTTGGGTGTACAGTGGGTGTCAAAAAGAAGGGGGTCAATACAATACAACACACAAAACAGAACACAAGTAATCATCAATACAATATAACAGTGCAATGGAAATACAGTTTCACAAGTACAGAGCAGAATTCAACAGTAGATGACATCACACAATAGGATTTGGATTTCTTTAGAAGTATTAAGAGTACAACGTTTGCATAGCAGTATTGTCCACTGGAGCACGCGTTGCGTCACGTCACGTGAAGTATAAACGTGGCCTAAGACTTTCACCTGATGGCCACACAGGTGCAAATCAGAATGGGTTAGTTTGTTGTGTTGGGTGTGCTCGCTTTGCATATCATTATTTTTTGAGTGCTGATTAAGGAACAAAGCAATTACGGGTTCTGAGTCTTAAAAAGCAAACCAATTAAAATTAAGATAAATGGTGTTTGTTTCATTATCAATAGTAATTGGCTGGAATGAAAACCTGCAACCACTGTGGCCCTCCAGGATCGGAGTCTGTCACCCCGGTCCTAAGGTTTACCTAGCAAGTCCCCGTGTTCTTGATGAACTCATTTTAAAGTCACCGTCTCGATCCACTGAACTAATTCCCTTCATAATTTTAAACTCTCCAATCATGTCTCCTCTTAATCTTCTTTTGCTTAAACTGTAAAGTCTCAGCTCTTTTAGTCTTTCCACATAACTCATCCCCTGTAGCCCCTGAATCAGCCTAGTCGCTCTTCTCTGGACCTTCTCTAGTGCTGCTATGTCCTTTTTGAAGCCTGGAGACCAAAACTGCACACAGTACTCCAGATGAGGTCTCACCAGTGTGTTATAAAGGTTGAGCAGAACCTCCTGTGACTTGTACTCCACACATCAAGGCGCTATATAACCTGACATTCTGTTAGCCTTCTTAATGGCTTCTGAACACTGTCTGACAGTCGATAGTCCACTATGACTCCTAAATTCTTCTCATAAGGTGTACTCTCGATTTACAGACCGCCCATTGTGTATTCAAACCTCACATTTTCACTTCTTATGTGTAATACTTTACTTTTACTGACATTAAATTTCATCTGCCACAAATCTGCCCAAGCCTGTCTGCTGACCAAGTCCTTCTGTGATGATTCAACAGATTATCTGCCAATCCACTTAGCTTGCTATTGTCTGCAAAAAAGAAAACCCCGGAACACCACTGTAAAGGCTCAGGTCCTTTAATTGTCTCTATGTGGACAGGGTTGGGTTAAGTTGGACCCGAGCTGAAGGTCCTGGAGGATGAATTCTGGTGATAGTGAGAGTCAGATATAAAAAATGTGTCTGGAACAAGTCAGCTACCCCACTGGCCAGCCTGGGAATGACTGCAAGTGTAAAATGGTACAGGAAGACATAAGAGCTGTCATGGTGGAAGAGAGCTACCAGTAGGAGACAGCAAGGAGTCTGGTTGAGGTGGGAGCTGGTCGTGGACCTAAAGGTAACTTGGTATGACTTATGGAAAGCTTGAGCAAATGAAGGTGCTGGAGCAGGCAGTGTAGGAAGTGTTGCCCATTTCATCTAATCTCTTTAACTGGAGCAAAGAGGAATCTCCGGTTTGTCCACAATGCCCGGGCAGTGGGCTGTTGGAAGATATCTGAAGACACTAGGGTAAGACAGGAACATCTGACGCCATAATCAGTTACTTAAACCCATTGCAGAAGCTACGAGTGGACCAAGAGCAGGTCTAACCTCACAGACAAGCGTGTGGAAGAGCTGCTGTGACCATGGAAGAAGAAGCCAATGGAATTTCTGGCAATTGTTCAGGATTGGCAGCTTTCTGTGGACTTAGAGAAGCAGCTGGAATCCGTAGAACTTCATTGAGGCCAGACGTCCTTCTTCTCTCAGAAGCGACAAAGAAAGCTAGCAGCCCTATTGGAGGACCACAAGAGCAGGAGGGCCAAGTAGAAGGATCTTGTGCTGGACTGCCATAAACAGGGCTGGTAGGAAAGGTGTATGCCCACCAGGATGGCCACAGGTACTTTGCATGGTAATCACTCTGAAGAGCATTCGGTTAAGTATAGTACACTACAGTAGTCTGGGGAGAGGTGGAGAAGAGCCAACAAGAACATCAGGGTGGTAGCAGAAATGGTTCTGGACCAGAGGAGGAGGCCCATGGAGAGAAACAACTGGCAACTGAACACTATGGCCGAGGACATGTGATTTTGAAAGACCTGAAACACCCTATAAACCCAGGTAACATCACCTAATGATGTGGTTAGAAACGTCAAGATGGTGCTTCTCCATATCCTGACACATCCTGATTAAAATTCAATAGTCAGGATCAACATCAAGTTCAATCAAGGTGTGTGTTGTGTTCTCTTTCATGAGTTGATCTTCTTTAATCCATGAACAAGTAAAGCAAAGAAAGAAATTTGATGGCCGAGCTTCTGCATGTCTTCATTGGTCAGATACTTCATTGATTGGCACTTGGGTCTACCAATTAAGACATATCTGTCTTGGGATTGGACTCCACAGCTCTATAACAGAAAAAGTGGATCCATAAAGGAATGGAAATTCTCATTCATATAATACAAGTCATTAATAGTTTAACTAAAATGGATTTGTTTACTTAACTCTTTCAGGGCGGATGTCGACTTTTGTTGAAATTCAGGGGTAGAGGACAGTAATCAGCTGTAAATGGTGACAAAACGGTGTTTTAGTTCAATTATCTTTGCTAGAAGGAAAGTTAGCTTCATTGATTTGACTTTGACGTGATGAGTGGCAAAGAGTAAACAACCTCTAACATGGCATCGACATCTGGCGAGAGGCCAAAGCAAATGCATAAAGTAAAATGACATTTTGCGTATTAACGATGAATCAGACTCAGACTTGTCAGACTCCAAACGAAATCTGGAGATCGAAAACGAAGGTGAGTGCCAGCATCAGCGAACGGCACCTATGGCAACGTTCATCTTGGAGAACCACCACTTACAATGACAAGAGGTACAAACCAGATTATGTCACACTGCGAATGTCACTGCCGCCCACCTCGCATTCATGCTGGCTGTTGAGCTGCCCCTGTGCAGGTGGCAGAGATGGCGATCCGGTGCCAGCAGCAGCTACAGCACGCAGCAACAGAGGTTTTATGTTGATTTCTGGGTGAAACCATTGCTTTGTATGCTTTTCAGAAAACCCTGAAAGAGTTAAGAAAAAAAGATTTAAAAAAGGGCACAAAGTGGGTACATTATAGGGCACTTAGACCACATGAGTGCCAAAGAGCATCAGCTGTGGATATAAAGAGGAGCTCTGAGAAAGCTATGCAGGCTAACCTTGAAGCTTCTGTTTCAACTTCATTTACAAAGGAGCATTCCAGATTTTGCTTATTTGTTTATATTGTGGCCAGTAGGGGGCGTTCTTGAGCAGACTCCCAAACCCTGCATAACAAAGGAGACCCTGCAGGTAAAATGAAGACTGAACAAAATGTAATCACATACAAGGACAGGTCAGCATAAGGGGTGACTACAGCATAAGAGTGGACTTGAGCCAACCTTGGCTAGCCCATGGTGTGCCACTGGAGACGCGGCGGGGTGGCTGCTCCACTTACCGACATTTTCAACACTCACCACCTTCCCTGCACCTTCCTGTCCTCTTTTTACAACTCCTCTTATTCCTCTCAAAATCCCCCCCCCCCCCCCCACTTCTCTTCCACTTATTTTTAAGTCTGGAACCGGGAGTTCTGGGAAAACTCTTGGGGCTGTCCTTGGCATCTCAAGGTATCTCTGCTCGTCTGTGAACCCATTTATCCTTATAGCCTTTGGCAACCCCGTGGGGGGGCTGAACAACATCTGTCCATTATCAATATGGGGAACCCATCCCATCTGATGTCACTTCCACCATTATCAACTCATTAATTTGTCACTCCCAGAATCCTCAATTTGGCATCCATAGTGTCCCATCCAAGAGGACATCCAAGACAGTGCAATGTGAGTACTGCCCATGCCAACCTTTACAGTTTATAAACCTGGAGTTTAATGAAACCTATTTGGTCCTGCTTACTGCTCCCATCTGTGATTCCAAGCCAAAGACGAAGTGCCAGGCTGATGCTCGTTGTCCAGACAGAGTAGCAAACCACAAGTCTGACAACTGGACGAGTCACTTCATTCTCCGAGGCTGAATCTTTGACATGGCAGCGTAGTGGAGTGGAATCGGGGTACGGAGAGCATCTGCGTTTGAAATAAAATGGCGTTCTGCATTTCTTGGCCTTACTGCTTCTCATGGCACTAGACAGTGGTGGAGTATCGCTTGTTCATCGGAGGTGCACGTAATCATTTCTAGGGCCACAACTTCACTGCGCTACACTTGTCACAAATATTTATATAATATGCTGTTAAGGTATTGTAAAGTGACTTGGGAAAGACGAGAAAGATACACGCTAAGTAAAGGTTTCTTGTTGGATGTCACTGAACACATTAAAGGGACTTTGTTAGCTGCCAAGATGAGCTCAAAACAACAGTCATACATGCAAAATAAAAAAAAATGAAAAGGAAATATGTTTTTAAAAAAGTATTTTTGAAACAAAGATCCACAAAGAACACACATAATGAGCTAAGTGAAAGAAATTGTAAGATCTGTGCACCCGTCCGTATTCTTAATATGGTTAGAAACTGAAGGTGAAACTACCCCATTTACTTCTGCCCATTCGTTTGTTTCCTGAGCCCACTCAGTGCAGCACCAGGTACAAGGCAGATCCATCTCCCGACTGGGTGCCATTCCATGGCAGGGCACACACCAATACCCACCTACATGGAGCCAATCTGAAGTCGTGCACCCACCCAACCTGCACATCTGTAGTGTGCCAGAGAAAACCCCACCTGGAGAGGGGGAGAGTGGGTGAGGTCCGCAGATGACAACATTCCAATTAGGACCTCTGCAGTACCCACTTTCGGAATTCTGATGTGCCTCTGTGCCACCCGGCTGCTTTGAAGGTCCCAATGAGCACAGTGGCCTCCATCATCCATAAGTGGAAGAAGTTCGATAACCACTAGGACTCTTCCTAGAGCTGGCCGGCCATCATATCTGAGCGATCGGGGGAGAAGGGCCTTAGTCAGGGAGGTGACCAAGAACCTGATGGTCACTCTGTCAGAGCTCCAGAGGTCCTCTGTGGAGAGAGGAGAACCTTCCAGAAGGACAACCATCTCTGCAGCAATCCACCCATCAGGCCTGTATGGTAGAGTGGCCAGATGGAAGCCACTCCTTAGTAAAAGGCACATGGCAGCCCACCTGGAGTTTGTCAAAAGGCACCTGAAGGACTCTCAGACCATGAGAAAGAAAATTCTCTGGTCTGATGAGACAAAGATTGAACTCTTTGGTGTGAATGCCAGGCGTCACATTTGGAGGAAACCTGGCACCGCTCATCACTAGTCCAATACCATCCCTACAGTGAAGCATGGTGGTGGCAGCATCATGCAGTGGGGATGTTTTTCAGCGGCAGGAACTGGGAGACTAGTCAGGATAAAGGGAAAGATGACTGCAGCAATGTACAGAGACATCCTGGATGAAAACCTGCTCCAGAGCGCTCTTGACCTCAGACTGGGGCGACGGTTCATCTTTCAGCAGGACAACGACCCTAAGCACACAGCCAAGATATCAAAGGAGTGGCTTCAGGACAACTCTGTGAATGTCCTTGAGTGGCCCAGCCAGAGCCCAGACTTGAATCCGATTGAACATCTCTGGAGAGATCTTAAAATGGCTGTGCACCGACACTTCCCATCCAACCTGATGGAGCTTGAGAGGTGCTGCAAAGAGGAATGGGCGAAACTGGCCAAGGATAGGTGTGCCAAGCTTGTGGCATCATATTCAAAAAGACTTGAGGCTGGAATTGCTGCCAAAGGTGCATCGACAAAGTATTGAGCAAAGGCTGTGAATACTTATGTACATGGGATTTCTCAGTTTTTTTATTTTTAAATTAATTTGCAAAAACCTCAAGTAAACTTTTTTCACGTTGTCATTATGGGGTGTTGTGTGTAGAATTCTGAGGAAAAAAAATAATTTAATCCATTCTGGAATAAGGCTGTAACATAACAAAATGTGGAAAAAGTGATGCGCTGTGAATACTTTCTGGAGGCACTGTATCTATCTATCTATTATATAGTGCCTTTCATATCTATCTATCTATCTATCTATCTATCTATCTATCTATCTATCTATCTATCTATCTATCTATCTATCTATCTATCTATCTATCTATCTATCTATCTATCTATCTATCTTATATAGTGCCTTTCATATCTAGCTATGTATCTGTGTGGGCGGAGTGCTGACTCTGAGGCTAGGGATTTGCACTGGTAATCGGAAGGTTGCTGGTTTAAATCCCGTAAAACACCAAATGTGACTTTACTTCATTGGGCCCTTGAGCGAGGCCCTAAACCTGCAATCACTCCATCCTGGGTATGACGTTAATCTGCATCCAGCAGGGAAAACCTGAGCGTTGCTGGTAGGATTGACATTCCAGCCACCATAAAAAAACTCCCTCTGGTTCCATTCCATCTTCACTAGTGTGGTGCTGAGGTGTCACCCGCCACATGGCTGCACTCGGGTCCTAATCGGGGTTCCTGAGTGGGTCTGTTGTGTGCGCCGTATTTGTGTATCACTCTTACACACCCACACTTACTCGTATCTGTCAAGCTCATTTCTTTTAGATTTTATTATTAAGTTATCACTCACATGTTTCCACACTTACTAACACATGGTTGATCTATTTATTATTTTTTAATTAATCTATCTGTTTATTTCCTAGTTTATCCCTTATGTATTACCTGCTCTCGTCCTCATATCTACTGGGCTAATTTTTATCATTTATTAATCCCTCACACCTTGCTGATTTTGTTACTTATCCGGTTATTTTAAGGTTTATCATTTATTTATCATACACACTCATCCTCACTTACTTCTACTTGGTTTATTTTATTTTTTTTTAGGCCTTATTATGTATTTATTGCTGACACTTATCTGCACTTACAGTACATGGCCGGTGTATCTATTGATTGATTTATCTGTTTATTTTGTAGCTTATCATTTTTTTACCATTGATCATTTACTCTTACTGGGCCCGTTTTTTATTTTATTTATTTCTATTTTAGAGTGTATTAATTATGCACACACACACTTACACCTACAAAGCAGGATGTATTTAAATCTTTATTTGTTAGAACAGTCAAGACAAGACCGGGCCATTCAGCCCAACAGAGCTCATCATTCCTACCCACTTAATTCCTTGACGTCGAGTTTTGTCCAATGTATTCTTTATTTATGACTGACACACTTCCACACTTTACCTGTCTGACTTCTCCATTTCTTAATATACGTATCACGCACATTAACTAATACCATTCTTTATTTCTACTTATTCTTTCTTTTCTTTTCTTAAGTGTTGCCAATTCCTTTAAAATGCACTGATAGGGCCAGACCACCAAAGCGCCTGGAGCTCAGAGGCCAAAGGTGCAGAGTTCCCCCAAGACACGGCACTCGAGCTGTGCCACCGTTTACTGATTGGGGACTTCAGAAGTGAATGCCAGTACAACACTAGGTGGTCTTTGACTCAGTAGTCCGTCTGTGTGATTCCAGTCTCAGGCGTTCACACATGAATATCACAGAGGGTCCCGGCTCAGGTTGCTTGGTGGACTCTAATATAAGTGTGTTTAGGTACATCAGACCCTCTTATCTAATTGTTCCAAGTGTCTTTTAACCTTCAAAGCAATCAAACAATGGAAACATTATGAATAATAAAGGAGATTTAAAAAATAGCATTCACATTAAAAACAGCTTGGGGGGTTCATGAATGAGAGGACCACTGACAAAGAGGAGGGGTGAGCGTCTACGTTTGGATTTTGCCTCCTTTTTGTTCTCTCAGTTTTATTTTCTCAGCCTGGGATGACCTGGTCCTGCCTCTCTACCACCATGCTGTTCTGAATGATGTAGCAGGGCCCTTTGCCCTCGTGCCAGTCGGTGGCGATGTACATGTTGTAAGGGTCTCTCGAATGCTCCAGCTTCTTGGAACGGATGTAGCTGAACATGATGGCAAACGTGAAAAAACTGAAGAAGCCCATCATCAGGAGGATGTACAGAGCGCCCATAGTGTCATCTTCACGCTGGGGTTTGCTGCTCACATCCGCCGTCATGTTGCTGACGTACTTTTGGACCAGCGAGGCTAAGACCGACTCCAGTCCAGTGCTGTTGCCTTCCGGCATGTTCTGAGAGTTCTTCTCTTGATTCGTGTTCCTTCTTCTTGACTGTGATGTTAAATGGACCCAAAGCTGTCTTCAATGCTTGGATTAAAGCCCACGACAACCTGGATTATTGGAAAATGTTTGCTTCTTTTGGCTGTGAGCTGTAAAAAAAAACAAATAAAAGATGGATAAGTAAGCAGAAATGCACAAAACACGTGATCATTGTCAGTCAGGTGGTGGGGATGACCTCAGTAATCAGGCAGCGGCTGGCATCCCGTACACAAATAACCAGCTTTGGTCCCAGCTACAGGGCCGCCAAGACTGCCAATGTCACACCATCACTAAGTCTGTGTGGCAAAAGTGAGATGTCCTGCTAAGGTTACCTAAAAGAGCAATGAAATGGGCAAAAATCCATTGGGTCCCCCCAAAAAACCTACAACAACCTACCGTATTTACTCACATTTAAGTTCTCCCGCGGATAGGTCGGGACATGATTTTACCGTATAATTTCTGGTATTTTGTAATGTCGGTCGTAAAAGTAAAATGTGAAAAACTCACGCTATTAGTCCAAGAGATTACAATATGCTAACACTCACCTGAGAGAGTAACCACCGACCTCACAGCCTTTTATTCTATGTATTGTGCCTACGTGACCACACGGTAATACCTGAACTATTCTGAAGCGACGTTTGCACTGATTTGTGTTTTTGTATCTCACACCCTCATACACCTTCATCGTAAGAGCATCCCTTATCTACGATGGAGCATTCGATCAGGAGAAAATATGAAGCTGGTTTTAAATTAAACGTCGTTGAAGTGGCAAAAGAAATTGGTAACTGTGCTGCTGTACAAAATTCGATGCGCCTGTGAAACTGAGGCGAGATCGGAGGAGGCAAGAAGATGTAAAAAAAATGTAAATGTCGTATTTTTGAACAGGTGTATAACTCGGAGTCTGATTCTGTGATCGATTTTTCGGGTTTCAAGACCCGACATATACGCAGATATACACAGTAAATCAGAAGGTGGCATGGCTCTACCTAATTTTCAGTTTTATTACTGGGTGGCAAATATACAGTACAAACTATAAAAACCTGGACATGGACACAAATAGATGAACATACGCAGGCTTGGTCCGCGATAGAAATAAAATCCTGCAGTACTTCTTTATATTCCTTACTTTGTACCCCAATAAGTACAAGTCATCACCAATATACTAACAACCCAATTGTGCTTCACTCACTCAGAATATGTAGGAGCCAATGCAGGAAGTAATTCAAGACAGAGAAGCTTTTATCTGTGGCACCTTTGCACGAGAGACACCTTTTTCAACCCTCGCAAACGTATGAAGCTTTCAAAGTCTGGAAAACATTTGGGATTAAATCACTTAGAGATCTGTACATAGACAACGTCTTTGCATCCTACGAACAATTACTCTCCAAATGTAACTTTCCAGCAACACATTTCTTTCACTACCTTCAAATCAGAAACTTTGCTGAACAAAATCTGCCCAATTTTCCTCACCTCCCACTTACTTCTATCCCAGAGGAGATATTGATCAGTCTTGAGGACTCAGACAGGATTTCTCTAACATATAAAAACATTTTAATGTCCCTTCCTTTTAAAGATCCCAGAGTATAGTGGGAAAAGAATTAGTAACTCAGCATTTCAGAAAAGGAGTGGAAGGTAGCCATGCACAGAATCCACTTGAGCTCCATATGTGCAAAACATTCAATAATTCAACTTAAAATCATCTGTTGAGCACATCTGTCTCATTTGAAATGTTTCCAGGGTGTGATCCAACCTGCGAACGTTGCAATCGAGCTCCAGCCTCACTGGGCCACATGTTTTGGGCCTGCGCCAAATGAACATCATTTTGGACCAAAATCTTGAAATGCCTTTCAGACAGCCTTGGTATCCCAATCCCTCCTAACCCATTAACAGCTGTGTTTGGTGGGCTCACAGAGGGGCTTAAAGTGGAGAAGGACAAACAAACTGTAATGGCCTTTACTACACTATTGGCACATAGACTTGTGTTGCTCAACTGGAAGAATCCTAACTCACCTCAGTTAAGTCAGTGGGTAACTGATGTTATATACTATTTGAAATTGGAAAAAAACAAATTCTCACTTAGAGGATCTGTGCAGAACGTTTTTAAAACCTGGCAGGATCTGATTAATAACATTTTAGAATAAATATTTAAATTGGGGAGAAGGACTCCTTTCTCTCTTTACTACTCTCAATAGTTTTATTCGAGCCATTGGCCTTCTTCTCTTTCTCATGGGTGGGGGTTGATTTAAATTTAGTTTTGTTCAGTTTTTACTTGACTGTAAGGAATGTTACTTGTGTTTAATAAATTCAATAAAAGATCCAAAAAAAAAAAAAATCCATTGGGTCCGCACTGGCCCGCACCTCACAGCGCCACACTCGGGCCCTGTTTGCTTTTGTCACATTTGCAGCTTATACAGTTAGGTCCATAAATATTTGGACAGAGACAACTTTTTTCTCATTTTGGTTCTGTACATTACCACAATGAATTTTAAATGAAACAACTCCGATGCAGTTGAAGTGCAGACTTTCAGCTTTAATTCAGTGGGGTGAACAAAACAATTGCATAAAAATGGGAGGCAACTAAAGCATTTTTTGAACACAATCCCTTCATTTCAGGGGCTCAAAAGTAATTGGACAAATTAAATAACTGGAAATAAAATGTTCATTTCTAATACTTGGTTGAAAACCCTTTGCTAGCAATGACAGCCTGAAGTCTTGAACTCCTGGACATCACCAGATGTTGGGTTTCCTCCTTTTCAATGCTCTGCCAGGCCTTTACTGCAGCGGCTTTCAGTTGCTGTTTGTTTGTGAGCCTTTCTGTGTGAAGTTTAGTCTTCAACAAGTGAACTGCCTGCTCAATTGGGTTAAGATCAGGTGACTGACTTGGCCATTCAAGAATTTTCCACTTCTTTGCTTTAATAAACTCCTGGGTTGCTTTGGCTGTATGTTTTGGGTCATTGTCCATCTGTATCATGAATCAATTTGAATGCATTTAGCTGGATTTGAGCAGACAGTATGTCTCTGAACACCTCAGAATTCATTCGGCTGCTTCTGTCCTGTGTCACATCATCAATAAACACTAGTGTCCCAGTGCCACTGGCAGCCATGCACACCCAAGCCATCACACTGCCTCCACCGTGTTTTACAGATGATGTGCTATACTTTGGATAATGAGCTGTTCCACGCCTTCTCCATACTTTTTTCTTGCCATCATTCTGGTAGAGGTTGATCTTGGTTTCATCTGTCCAAAGAATGTTTTTCCAGAACTGTGCTGGCTTTTTTAAATGTTCTTTAGCAAAGTCCAATCTAGCCTTTCTATTCTTGTGGCTTATGAGTGCCTTGCACCTTGCAGTGCACCTTCTGTATTTACTTTCATGCAGTCTTCTCTTTATGGTAGACTTGGATATCGATACGCCGACCCCTGGAGAGTGTTGTTCACTTGGTTGGCTGTTGTGAAGGGGTTTCTCTTCACCATGGAAATGATTCTGCGATCATCCATCACTGTTGTCTTCTGTGGACGTCCAGGTCTTTTTGCGTTGCTGAGTTCACCAGTGCTTTCTTTCTTTCTCAGGATGTACCAAACTGTAGATTTTGCCACTCGTAATATTGTAGCAATTTCTCGGATAGGTTTTTTCTGTTTTTGCAGCCTAAGGATGGCTTCTTTCACCTGCATGGAGAGCTCCTTTGATCGCATGTTGTCTGTTCACAGCAAAATCTTCCACATGCAAGCACCACACCTCAAATCAACTCCAGGCCTTTTATCTATTTAATTGATAATGACATAACGATGGACTTGCCCACACCTGCCCTTGAAATAGTCTTTGAGTTAATTGTCCAATTACTTTTGAGCCCCTGAAATGAAGGGATTGTGTTCAAAAAATGTTTTAGTTGCCTCACATTTTTATGCAGTCATTTTGTTCACCCCACTGAATTAAAGCTGAAAGTCTGCACTTCAACTGCATCTGAGTTGTTTCATTTAAAATTCATTGTGGTAATGTACAGAACCAAAATTAGAAAAAAGTTGTCTCTGTCCAAATATTTATGGACCTAACTGTATAAGCTTGTCTGAAACATTGAACAAAATTATGTTCTTCAAGTTTGGAAAAAGATTAAAATCCTCTGGTTTTTCAATTAACTGGAAAAAGGCTAAAATTATTCCTAATTATTATTATTATTATTACTAAAAAATTTGGACATGAGCGTCAGTAGACTTTGCACCCCAGGAATCAAGTTACCCAAACTATTCTCTAACATTTCTGTAATTACTCACCACTTTGCTGCTGATCCTTCTGATCATAAAAGAGGTCATTATGATAGCAATTGATGAGAAGAATTCATAATTAATTGCAGAATTATGGTATTTGAGGGCTCCTCTAAAGTAGGGATTTCCAAACTCGGTCCTGGGGACCCACTATGGCTGCAGGTTTTTGCTCCAACCAGATTCATAACCAGCAACTGATAACACTGGTCACATTTAATTAGCTGTTTTGTATTCCTCTTCTCTTATTCTACATTCAAAAAAGCACCACAGCATGATTTCTACATTCATAAGACACTAGCTGTCCCTCATGTCTCTGCCCACATAGTAGAGAAACAGGACAAAGTTTAAAAATCAATCAAAAAATGTGCAAAAATATAATTCTGGCCAAGCGGAAGGTAGGTGCACTCCAATGTCAAACATTGCCACTGTATCTGATCGTGTTCAGCTCTGACAGGAGAGCGTCCCCCACATGGAGAGAAGAGCATGTGGCCGTGATATCTCTACCAATCAGCAGCTACCCTCTAAAACACACGGAGCTCTGATCTCTCTCTCAAAAACATCAAATGTTACTCCTTAACAATCTCTAGATGATAATGTCCGTTGAGCAAACTAGCTATGCGGAGGCAAGGTACGCTCCAACAAGTGGCGACAGGTAGAGCGACTCGAACTGAGCCTGACGCCCTGACCCGACCCTCGGCCCACAGTATCTCTCTCTCTCGGATTCACGCAAATAAATCAGTACCTGTAAGCGAATTATGATACTTAGCGGGATGAGAGAAGTCACAAAATCAACTGGAAAGTTCAAGAAAATTCTAGAAAAAAACCCGATCTGAATCCGTCAAGTAGTTCTCTCATGAAAGTAGACAGACATACAGACAGACAGATGTTGGATTTTATATAGAGAGAGATTATATTATCTACGTTACTAAACGAAGGTTGTATATATGCACGGATGCCAGACGCCAGAAGCAAGCCCTGCCGAAAGCGCACGTGCACAGCGCCTCAGCGGCCCAGAGTCAAACCCAGCGGCTTCCCAGAGTCAGTAGGTGGCACCCAAACAACACAACACAACCTGTAAACTAAACTTGAGGTAAAGTGTGCATGCCAACAAGTTGCCATGGTGACATATTTAAACTTGAGGTAGTGGTGACTACTGACAGTGCCAGCAGTCAGCTACTCCACAGTGCCAGCAGTCAGTGTTCTCCACTCCACAGTGCCAGCAGCTACTCCACTACACAGTGCCAACAGTCAGTGTGCCTCAACAGTGCCAGCAGTACTGCACTCCACAGTGCCAGCAGTACTCCACTCCACAGTGCCAACAGTCAGTGTGCCTCAACAGTGCCAGCAGTACTCAACTCCACAGTGCCAGCAGTCAGTGTGCCTCAACAGTGCCAGCAGTACTCCACTCAACAGTGCCAGCAGTCAGTGTGCCTCAACAGTGCCAGCAGTACTCAACTCCACAGTGCCAGCAGTCAGTGCCTCAACAGTGCCAGCAGTACTCCACTCCACAGTGCCAGCAGTCAGTGTGCCTCAACAGTGCCAGCAGTACTCAACTCCACAGTGCCAGCAGTACTCCACTCCACAGTGCCAGCAGTCAGTGCCTCAACAGTGCCAGCAGTACTCCACTCCACAGTGCCAGCAGTCAGTGTGGCTCAACAGTGCCAGCAGTACTCAACTCCACAGTGACAGCAGTCAGTGTGCCTCAACAGTGCCAGCAGTACTCAACTCCACAGTGCCAGCAGTCAGTGTGCCTCAACAGTGCCAGCAGTACTTCCACTCCACAGTGCCAGCAGTCAGTGTGGCTCAACAGTGCCAGCAGTACTCCACTCCACAGTGCCAGCAGTCAGTGTGCCTCAACAGTGCCAGCAGTACTCAACTCCACAGTACCAGCAGTCAGTGTGCCTCAACAGTGCCAGCAATACTTAACTCCACAGTGCCAGCAGTCAGTGTGGCTCAACAGTGCCAGCAGTACTCCACTCCACAGTGCCAGCAGTATTCTACTCCACAGTGCCAGCAGTCAGTGTGGCTCCACAGTGCCAGCAGTACTCCACTCCACAGTGCCAGCAGTCAGTGTGCTCTAATCCACTGTGCCAGCACTCAGTGTGGCAGCTGTCAGTGTGGCTTATTTGAATCACATTAAGGTAATTCAGTGTTAAAAGTAAGTTCAATTATGAATCCTAACAGCAAACGACTTGTAGCTAACGACACAGCCATAGAAAAACAAAAAGGAGACCTCATGGATAAAAACAATGACCGAAGGCGCCTACAACACGCTTCTGAAACACCAGAACCAAAGGAGTCACGGCTACAAAAAGAAACAGCTTTAGTACAAATATATTTATTTAATTAAATGAAAACTTTCCCAGGATGCTCCCACCCTCCATGATTTTTCATCCCTCCAAAGATCGGAGGGAACAGAAAGTGATTGCCGTTCCTGGATTTGCGATTCTTTAGAGAATCAGGGGTTTACTGGTATTATATAATTTATACTTTATTCATTCATCCATTATCCAGCCTGCTACAGTATAGCCTAACACAGGGTCACAGGAGTCTGCTGGAGCCATTATATTATATGATATGATATGATATGATATGATATGATATGATATGATATGATATTATATTATATTATATTATATTATATTATATTATATTATATTATATTATATTATATTATATTATATTATATTATATTATATTTTTGCATTATGCCTACAGGATGCGCTGTGGTGTTTAAAACACTGAATGTGTTTATTGTGTGTTTGCATTTTCGTGCTGTTGTTTCGGTTAACTCCGGTGTGACCTCGGAGTAGAAGCTCAGTTCTACTGATGGTGCCTGGGGATGTCCGCCCATAGCGGCACTGACTTCTTATCATGACCTTTATCTTTAATCTAGGGCTTCATTAATAACAGCATTCTTTTACGGAATTTGCGTAGCAGTGGCGAGAGGTAACTTTAAGGGTCATGGATTCGTGTCATCTCAGGTCGAGGAGTCTAAAGGTCGGGCTTCGTCAGTCCTTTGATTGTTCGAGTTTTTTGTTTCAAAACATAAAATAAGAAGTGCATTGGTGTGTTTTCAGGCCTACCTACGAGTTGGGTTTGGGTGCTATTGTGTGTCTTCTGTCCCTTTGCTTTGTTGAAGATCCCTGTTTCTCTCCCAGCGGCACATTCTTTGGTGACATTCCTGGCATTATACTATAATGTGTCCTTTGTCCAGCTGCCACTTATGGCAATTTTAAAGGTGACCTGATGAGAAGATCTTGTTGCACCACGTATTTGCCAATTTGAAATGCCACACTGAGTGAGCTGGATCGTTGGTCCAAACACTAAAACAAATGTGAAAGTACTCAAGGTAGAATGGGCGTTTTGTCATTGTACAAACCATTCATTGATTTTTCACAGATGCATTTTCTGCATTAAGAGCAAGATAGCAATCGGCCATGAACTGGATGCCATCCGTCACACACGCAGACAGTCCCACTTAAGCCAATGTCACATTACGTGACTTCTAGTCCTTGTGTATGTTCTACCTGGAGACTGCGGACAACTGGCAGGCTCTGGGCCTATCAGATTATAGTGACAGAGTGGAGACCTCCCAGCGACTCTTTTTCTGACAGACGGTAACATTCTGCCTGCAAAGCGAGTGTTGTATGAAAGATGAACAGCTATGGTGGGCACAGCTACAATTGCAGCCCTTTATTGATTTTTGTTTTCATTCTGTTGAGTTACGTAAAACGTGAGACATCAGACTGCTTGTGAGGTCCAAAATGCTCGTGTTCCTCATTCCTCATTGCTTTGTTAAATTCATTGTACTTCCAGATGAGCATTCATTGGTCGTCAGCTCTCATGCATACAGACAGTGGCCAATCAACATAGGGGCAACATGCAGCCCAGGGTGACATTATGCCAGGGGCACCCACATCAGAAATTACAGCCCATTAGGGGTGGTGTCCATGAGAGTTAAGGGGTGCTCACTCCAGACACTAAGGGGTGTAAGTCTGCGTTATGTAACACCAAGAGGTGACAGTGATGTAACTGAAGAGCTCCAGTCACCCTCTGTCCTCAGAGTCTAGTAATGATGCTACCCACTATGGACACTAAGGGGCGAACAGGCCCATGTTTGGGCTGGTGTATCTCACTGGGGAGTGACAGCATCAGAACTTAAGGTGGGGGGGACTCATCAGCAGATCCAAACCCCAAATTAAGTCCTACAGGCAAAAGCACATAACCAGTAAGGAAACATCTGTATGGCCTGACATTTGGTTTGAAGGGTGGAGACTTTTTCTGCTTTCACATATGAACAGTAGAGGGCACCACCGAGCCCCCAAAAACCAGTGGCACACAACTCTGGGTGCAAATGGAAGGATTTTTTAATCCAGACAACTCAATACAATTACAATTACAGCCAAATACAATTACTTCTCTCCTCAAAGAGTGTAGCCCCCTGCCTCCTGACTCTGACACGTCCATATTTTTCAGTGGTCTCCTTTTTACACCGGACCCAGCAGCACTTCTGGTGATGTTTTGTGGCCGGTTGGAAGCACTTCCGGGTCGTAAGAAAACCAGGGAAGTAAAACAGCGCCCTCTATCGTCCACCGAGGACCACTTACAGGGCTGCAGTTCCACACTCAAACTGCCATGCAGCCTTGCAGGTGCCCAAACTGGGACTCTGTATGAGGGACACTGCCACCTATTATAGTGGGGGGGGGGGGGGGGAACTTCTTCCTTTGCCATCCTCTTTTATTGATTCGTGTAGCCTTTCGGTATCCCACTCAGGGCGGGAATCATACTGTAAGCGTCCTTGCCCACAATCCTTCTGCTATGGCACCCCAGCTGGGTAAGAGATCTATCTCCATCCTGGACAGGATGCCCATCTATCCTCTGGGAAATCTGCACACTGTACATATTTCTATAACAGTTGCCCAGTGTGTACATAATGTGAGCTACCACTGCATTCTGGTCATACCTTCCTTATATGGTGATCCAGCCGTGCCTACATCTGACTCCGCCCCTGTGCTGTGTCCTGAAGGACGTTTTTTTGCATCAGTGTGCACGATGGCAGGGGGTTCCACTACTTTGCATTTAGTAGCAGCTGTCGAACGAGGACAAGAAGAAAATCTTAAAAATATACAAATGGATAAAAACTGCCACAGTAGACTAAACCGTAAACGAAATATCACAGAATGTTTCTCCATTTTAAGAGAGAAATCACCAATACCAATGAATGGGAGATTTAGAAATTTCAAAAATGTGTGCAGTACACTGTGTTGGAGACATCATCCATCCAACCACCCAACCAACCGTCCGTCCGTCCACCCATCCATCCATCCATCTTCCTAACTCGTTTTTCCAGGGCAGGTTAAGTTAGAGGAGATTAAATGCTCCAAGCAGCAAAGCACGGGCACACTGGTCTAACCATATTTTAATTTTCAACGTCTTTTATCCATCCATTAAAATTAACCCCATCTAAATGTAGTAAATTTTAATTTGCTCAATTGGTATCCATTGTTTTATGCTGAAAGTAATCAAAAGTATTTATTGAACACATGGATTATAACATTGGTTCTAATTTTTCAAGAAACATGGCTTCAAAACGCACCCCCTACTGATGAACCAGAAAATTACAATTAAATTAAAATATAGTTATTTTTCAAAATCTTGATAAAATTGATTTAAATACAGCATAGTAAAAATGGATAAAGAGCAGGAGCATAAGTATATATTTTATATTCTGAAATTTTAAATAAACTCGTATATACAATAGTAAAAGAAAAGGGATAAAATTAGGTTAAGTTTAGGGCCCCAAGGGTAGCGCTGCCATCCGTCCTCATGCCAGCCACATGCCTGTCTCAATATGGCTGCTGAGATGAAATTGTCTTTATCATGGCCGTCTCTTCATGGCCAGATGTTGTGGATTGTGTGAAGGCAAGGTGTCCAACTTTATGCCATTCTTACCACAAAACACGAACCAATGGGGTGTTGTAGTCCAGAATGGCCTCCGATTCAAACCCAATCATAAACAGCCATACTTCAGACCAATAGAATTAATTTCTCTGTCCCTTCCCTGGTCATCTCCAATGAGAGCACACAAGTACAGCTCATCCCCCAGCTGCCCTGTTTAGGCAGTTCATGGCCTTCCTGCGGTGATGGCTTGTAAGCTCAGGAAAGTTCAAACACAGTTACCTTTGCCGAGCTGGTCTGATGCACCATCCACCCTACCATAAATTCCACATCTAGGGCTGACAACTGTCCTTATTTTCCCGGACATGTCCTCATTTTTTTACGCGCCATGGACAGGCTGGGAGGAATTTATAAGATTTTGAAAATGTCCGGAATTTTGGTTCCTAAAATTTGGAAATCTCTTTATCCTTATCATTGGTAAAATTTGAAAGCTGCACACCAATCAGCATTTGCGGAAGTAGTGCGCACACTTTTTCTCCCAAAAATCTTCCCTTCCGTTCCGGTAGTAAACAACACAGATATTGACGAGAATAGAAACAACATTTCGAGTTTTTGGCTTTTGTCTGTCCAACTTGGGCTTTTCACTTGATCTTTTGAATCCAGCTTTAACTTCTTGGTGAGTAGAAATGTTGTTCCTTTCCTTAATTATTTGTAATCCTAATTCACCGTAACTAAGGGATATTTAATCAAAATCGGAATTACAATTTCACGTTTTTGTATGTGAGATCTTATTTTCGATTCTTCTCTCAGCAGATTGGCTAAACAAGACATGTCATATATTGAGGTACAGTCTGTCATATTTAAGTGCGAGTAAGTCCTGCTTTGTAATATTTTAATGGAAAATATGGGTTTATAATTGTAAATGAATGAGTCAACTATTAAAGTCAAAATCACACATTTATTCTGTCATATAAATGCAATATCTTTTAGTTATCAGTTAATCAAGTAATAAGTCCATCCATCCATCCATTATCCAACCCGCTACTGCAGGGCACACACACACACACCCACACACACCAAGCACACACTAGGGACAATTTAGGATTTCCAATGCACCTAACCTGCATGTCTCTGGACTGTGGGAGAAAACCGGAGCACCGGAGGAAACCCATGCAGACACGGGGAGAACATGCAAACTCCACGTAGGAAGGACCTGGAAAGCGAACCCGGGTAGTAATAAGTCACTTCTTCAAATAATGTAATAATAGTCTCATAATTCTTTCATTTACATAAATGAAATTAAATAAATAAATTTGGGAATACCCATTATGCCGAAAAGAAAGTGCGAGTTCACAGACTACTTGAACAACAATCTCGTAGTTTATCAGATGTATCAGATTATATCAGACTAGCCGTCCCCCGTCGCCCTGCCCATGTAGTAGTGAAACAGGACAGTGAGGGCCCCGCCCAGCTCTCTACTCCTGACGTCACTCTTCACCCTCCCCTCGGATTAGCTTGAATATATCACTCCTGCAAGTGAACTCTGATTCTTAGCGCAATAAGAGAAGTCGCAAAATCAACCGGAATGTTCAAACAAATTATAGAAAAAAAAAAAAACGATCTAAACCTGTTAAGTAGTTCTCTCATTCGCTAACTAAGCGGAGTTAAGGTTACGCCCCGTGGCAGACACGTGAGTGAGGAGGGCCCTGCAGCTCGATTAGTCTCTCTAAAATATGCACTAATAAATCGGTACCGCAAGCAAACTCTGATTCTTAGCGCGATGAGAAAGTCGCAAAATCAACGGAATGTTCAAGCAAGTTATAGAAAAAAACATTCTAAATCCGTGAAGAAGTTCTCTCGTGAAAAGCGGACAGACATACAAACAGGTCTAAAAAACTGTAAGAAATTTCACTCTTGGATCATGAAATGTTTAAAACCGTTTTTTAGTGAGCACCTATGGGCCTAAGGGTAACCTACATTCCAAATTTCAAGTCCCAAGTCCTCATGGTTCGGGAGATTCCGTGATGAGTGAGTCAGTGGTATTTGGCTTTTATACATACAGTGCATCCGGAAAGTATTCACAGCGCATCACTTTTTCCATATTTTGTTATGTTACAGCCTTATTCCAAAATGGATTAAATTCATTTTTTTCCTCAGAATTCTACACACAACACCCCATAATGACAACGTGAAAAAAGTTTACTTGAGATTTTTGCAAATTTATTAAAAATAAAAACATTGAGAAAGCACATGTACATAAGTATTCACAGCCTTTGTCATGAAGCTCATCATTGAGCTCAGGTGCATCCTGTTTCCCCTGATCATCCTTGAGATGTTTCTGCAGCTTCATTGGAGTCCACCTGTGGTAAATTCAGTTGACTGGACATGATTTGGAAAGGCACACACCTGTCTATATAAGGTCCCACAGTTGACAGTTCATGTCAGAGCACAAACCAAGCATGAAGTCAAAGGAATTGTCTGTAGATCTCCGAGACAGGATTGTCTCGAGGCACAAATCTGGGGAAGGTTACAGAAAAAGTTCTGCTGCTTTGAAGGTCCCAATGAGCACAGTGGCCTCCATCATCCGTAAGTGGAAGAAGTTTGAAACCACTAGGACTCTTCCTAGAGCTGGCTGGCCATCTAAACTGAGTGATCGGGGGAGAAGGGCCTTAGTCAGGGAGGTGACCAAGAACCTGATGGTCACTCTGTCAGAGCTCCAGAGGTCCTCTGTGGAGAGAGAACCTTCCAGAAGGACAACCATCTCTGCAGCAATCCACCAATCAGGCCTGTATGGTAGAGTGGCCAGATGGAAGCCACTCCTTAGTAAAAAGCACATGGCAGCCCGCCTGGAGTTTGCCAAAAGGCACCTGAAGGACTCTCAGACCATGAGAAAGAAAATTCTCTGTTCTTATGAGACAAAGATTGAACCCTTTGGTGTGAATGCCAGGCGTCACATTTGGGGAAAACCTGGCACCGCTCATCACCAGGCCAATACCATCCCTACAGTGAAGCATGGTGGTGGCAGCATCATGCTGTGGGGATGTTTTTCAGCAGCAGGAACTGGGAGACTAGTCAGGATAAAGGGAAAGATGACTGCAGTAATGTACAGAGACATCCTGGATGAAAACCTGCTCCAGAGCCCTCTTGACCTCAGACTGGGGCGACGGTTCATCTTTCAGCAGGACAACGACCCTAAGCACACAGCCAAGATATCAAAGGAGTGGCTTCAGGACAACTCTGTGAATGTCCTTGAGTGGCCCAGCCAGATCCCAGACTTGAATCCGATTGAACATCTCTGGAGAGATCTTAAAATGGCTGTGCACCGACGCTTCCCATCCAACCTGATGGAGCTTGAGAGGTGCTGCAAAGAGGAATGGGCGAAACTGGCCAAGGATAGGTGTGCCAAGCTTGTGGCATCATATTCAAAAAGACTTGAGGCTGGAATTGCTGCCAAAGGTGCATCGACAAAGTATTGAGCAAAGGCTGTGAATATTTATGTACATGGGATTTCTCAGTTTTTTTATTTTTAATAAATTTGCAAACACCTCAAGTAAACTTTTTTCACGTTGTCATTATGGGGTGTTGTGTGTAGAATTCTGAGGAAAAAAAGTGAATTTAATCCATTATGGAATAAGGCTGTAACATAACAAAATGTGGAAAAAGTGATGCGCTGTGAATATTTTCCGGATGCACTGTATAGTGCCTTACACATCTATCTATCTATCTATCTATCTATCTATCTATCTATCTATCTATCTATCTATCTATCTATCTATCTATCTATCTATCTATCTATCTATCTATCTATCTATCTATCTATCTATCTATCTATCTATCTATCTATCTATCTATCTATCTATCTATTATAAAGTGCCTTTCATAACCCTAACCCATGTACTCTCAGAGGAAAGAAAGAGAAAAGGGACAGGAGAAAGAATAGCTGAGCGGGGTCCACCCTCCACCCCCACACCCTAGTGTGTCCCCCTCCACACTAACGTCAGAGGAATAAGCATCTCCCATCGATTAGAAGGATTGTCAGGGTGGTCACTTAGGATGTCAACAGGGAGCAGAGATTCCGAAGTGTAACTGCAGATGGCTCCTCATTCTGTTTTATTCAAATGAAGCACTCTAAAGCTCTAGCCAATCACAAGCTGTCCTTAGTAACTCAGTTCAGTTTGTGTTTTTTAATACATTTTTGAAGAAGTAGTCCTAACACATCAAAATCAATTAACATGAGAACATAAATATAAAACAAGCTTATATCTTCTGAATGCTGCACATTTCTCTTTTCACACACATCATCTGGCAATCCCTTTGTGTCCTCGGCATAAAACTTGGACAACATCTCACCAATGGTCCTTTCAAAAGGTTAAAGCACAGCTTGGTGTCACAGTGCAACAAAGTATCCGCTCTTGATGGAATGTGGAGCTCTGAAGAGTACACAATGTGCGTATTTCATTTAACTGTTACACTCAAGTCATACTGCAAGTTGTCCTTGACAGAGAGCCATGTATTGTCTTAATGAAGAACCTCCCTTTGTTAACTTGAATTTGATTACTCATAATTATTCAACATACATTTCCAGAATATCTGGAATCAAAAATTTCTTAAACTGTCACAATGCATACAATATATTTTTACAGTAGAGGGGCATGGTGGTGCAGTGGATGGCATGGCCTTTTCATGAATTCCTCCTTCTGTTTAGAAATCCCACATCTGGTTGCTGTCTGTTTGGAGTATGCTTGTCCCCCCCCGTGGTCTGTGTGAGTTTCATCCATATCCCCTAACTGGTGATTCGAAAATGTTCCAGTATGGGGATGTGAGTGAATGGGTCACGTGATGAACTGTCACGCCATCTTGGGCTGAACATGATAGGCTCTCATGTCCCTGATTTGGATTAAGCAGGCCGGAGAATATTATTTTATTTTTAATCCATCTTAATTAAAGGACACCTGTGTGTGTAGCCGTGTGTCCGTCCAGTTGCTATGTCCCTGCTATGTGCCATTTGGTATGGGATTCATTAAAGAAGTGCTAATGTCTGGGATTTGCCATCTGTTGGAGTAAAAAATGCAATGCATTTTAATATGACATCCATGAATAATGGATGCATTGTGTAAGATTTTATGGTTTATGCCCTGTGTCATATAGGGTTCTTTGTAAAAACCTAGGAGTGGTGATGTATTTTTTTTTAAATTTGTAGAAATCACTTAACTTTAGAGCACAACTTTTGGATGACATTATTTGTGAAGACATAACATCGACTTGAAAAATACCAAACTTATCCTTTAACAATATCTACAGTATAAGGGTGAACAAGTAAGCCATGAGCTTGAGAGGATTTCCTGCAGAACTCAGAGACGGGATGGAGTTGGGATAGAAAACACAGGCACAGTGGCCTCCATAATTCTCAAATGGATGAAGTTGGAACAAACACAAGTCTTCATGGAGCCAAACTGAACAATCACAGGAGAAGGGCCATGATGAAGAGTGGTGACCAAGAACCCAATGGTCACTGTGGCCGAGCTCCAGAGAACCTGGACGAAGAAACTTCTAGAATGGCCACCATCACCGCAACACTCCGATGATCTGGGCTTTATGGAGAAGCCTCCCCTCAGTAAAAGGCACATGGAAGCCAGCTTGGACTTTTCAAAAAGGCACCGGAATGACTGTCAGACTGTCAGAAAGGAGATTTTGTGGTCTGATGAAACCAAGATGAGCATCACGTCAGGAAGAAACTGGGTGGCACTCATCACCTGTGCAATACCAGCCCAGTGGTGGAGCATGGAGGTGGTAGCATCATGTGGTGGGCTTGTTTTGCAGTAGCAGACCACACAGGGTTGAGGGAAAGCTGAGCAGGGCAAAGTACAGAAATATCCTAAATGAAAACACGAACACTCTGGACCTCAGTCTGGACTAAAGGTTCACCAACCAACAGGACAACAACCTTCAGCACAAAGCAAAGACAACACAGGAATGGCTTAGGGACTTTGAGAGGCCCAACCAGAGCCTGAACTTGAACCTAATGGAACACCTCTGGAGTGACCTGAAAAAAGCTGTGCACTGATGGGGTCTCCATATACCCTGACAGAGCTGGGAGAAGAAGAAGAAGAAGATCTGCTAAGACGAATGGCACCAGATTATCAAATACTGGCATGTGAAGCCTTCAGGCTAGAATGGCTGCCAAAGGAGCTTCGACTAAGTGCTGAGCGAAGGGCCTGAATACCTGTGTCAAGGTGCTGTTTCAGTTTTTTCTTTTTAATATCTTTACAAATCTTTTTAAAATCCAGTTTTCACGTTGGCATTTTGGGGTGTTGAGCGTTGCTTGGTAAGAGAAAACATGAATTTAAATGATTTTAGCTCAAGTCTGCAACACAGAAACATATGAAAAATGTGAAGGAGGCAGAAAACTCTCTGAAGGTGCCGTCCATATTGCAACTGCCTTGTCTTACTGTGGGGTTAAACCAGTCTGCGTCTTCATGTGTGCTTATTATGTAATTAGTAACCTGCAAAGTTTGTAATCACAGATTACAACACTCGGAGCCTAATATACACTAAATATATATATATATATATATACTATATGTATATGTGTGTGTGTGTGTGTGTGTGTGTGTGTGTGTGTGCGCAGTGCAGGCGCTTCGTGACTCTGCTGCTCGTGTATGGGGAAGTGGATGTACAATTTAAACAGATTGTTATTTTCATCCATCCATCCATTTTCCAACCCGCTGAATCCGAACACAGGGTCACGGGGGTCTGCTGGAGCCAATCCCAGTCAACACAGGGCACAAGGCAGGAACCAATCCCGGGCAGGGCGCCAACCCACCGCAGGTTATTTTCATGGGAATTATTACATATGCATATTAGAACTAACTATTTTACATTACAGTGAGTAATTAGCCATAGTAAAACATAATAAATTGAAAGAAAATTATGTTTCATGTTGTGTTAGAGGTAATTGTTGTGTTATGTGTTTTTGTTCTGTTTGGCTTTGAAATTAACGCGTAAGTACTTTTTAAACTTACACTTTTACTGCAAAACTTCAGTTAAAACAATACTTGAAATTAACTATTTGTCAATATCGCATTGAATTTTGATTCCGTGTTTGGAGTTACATCGTAACAACACAACGTATGACTGCCCGTGAGTGAATACGTTTCTTTCTCTCTAATAAATAAACCGACTTTTTTGAATGTTTGTCCCTGTGATTTGTTAATTGTCAAAGCAAAAGCTAACGGGAAACTGTAAACGTTTTAATACGAATGGCATATCAAGATCTCCTTTGGTGCCTAATGTTATCCCCTAAAGATATCCTACATTACCTTTCTTGTCACCTGTTAAAATTTTACATGTCAGAACAGTTTGAGCAATTTTGAATACAACTAATCTTGTCCTACTGCATAGCCCATCACTCATACATAAATTACACAATAACATTACGATACGTCCTTCTGTCAACAGTAATTCAGCCGGTGGAACACCAGACAGTGTTAACGGTTGTAGATATTCTCTGTTATATTATAAGTTGATGTTTTCATCTTCTACACCATCACCACCAACTGTTTCAGCAGAGTCTATTGATACACATTTAGCCAATCTGCCATGTAACCGATCAACAATTTTTGCATTAATTCATTTGATTTCATCGTTTCTCAGTGCTAGGATTGCCTGTGTACTCATTTCTTCCTTTGATAACCCTTTGGGATGAAATTCTTCAATAAGATTTGGACATAATAAGTCTTCTTTTATTGGGAACTTAAAGTCAGGAAAAAATTTATAAGAGCTGAGAGCGCAGGAACTGTGTCTGACAAAAGCATTCACACGAATGAGAGGGGAGAGGACCGCGGGCATGGGTCATTAACTGGAAATGGTTGAGAGGAGGACAAGTCAAGATTTTTGTTTTAGAATATATATATATGTATATACAGTGCATCCGGAAAGTATTCACAGCGCATCACTTTATCCACATTTTGTTATGTTACAGCCTTATTCCAAAACGGATTAAATTCATTTTTTTCCTCAGAATTCTACACATAACACCCCATAATGACAACGTGAAAAAAGTTTACTTGATTTTTTTGCAAATTTATTAAAAATAAAAAAATTGAGAATTGAGAATTAAACCCAAATTTAATATCCCACGTGTAATACAACAGAATCTGCAAACACAGATTGATGTTCTACACATGCCAATGGACTGTGCAAGAAAATACAAAGTGAATACATTGTAAATTCTGTACAAAAAACATACAACAAAAAATATACAATAATCCATCCATCCATCCATCCATCATCCAACCTGCTATATCCTAACTACAGGGTCATGGGGGTCTGCTGGAGCCAATCCCAGTCAACACAGGGCACAAGGCAGGAAACAAACCCTGGGCAGGGTGCCAGCCCACCGCAGGGCAATATACAATAATATATATCTTATATACATAAACGTCTACGCATGGAAGTGTGTATGTCTGTCTGTCTGTCTGTCCGGCCCGGAATTGCGAGGCTACAGCATGAAGCTCAAAGAGCCGGCAAGGTGGCCCCAAGTTAACGAGTCGGAAGAAGAAAGACGTACGTGACTACAGCATGAACCTGAAAGAAAGCGACTCCATCACCAAAGTGAAACGGCTGAGGAAAGACAAATGAGAGAGAAACTCGCTTAGCCGCCGATAGACAAGGGGGGCGAGCACATCCTATTCCCCATGTGGAACACACAGACAAATGTGCCATCTTCGAAATAAAAAATAGGAATAGACAGCTGACCTGATAAGCTTTATTGTCAGGTGACCACAAGGAGGATATCCACATGAGAAGCTCACATTTTGAGCTCATTTGATGAATGTTACCATTTCGGTTAACTCTTAACACCAGCGTCCATGGCTAAATAAGTCAATGAGCTTCTGCTTTCCTACAATCATATGAAGAAGTTTGGGAACCCCTCTCAGCCTGCATAATAATTGACTCTCCTTTCAACAAAAAAGATAACAGTGGTATGTCTTTCATTTCCTAGGAGTACTGGGGTGTTTTCCGAACAAAGATTTTTAGTGAAGCAGTATTTAGTTGTATGAAATTAAATCAAATGTGAAAAACTGGCTGTGCACAAATGTGGGTCCCCTTGTCATTCTGCTGATTTGAATGCCTGTCACTGCTCAATGCTGATTACTTACAACACCAAATTGGTTGGATGAGCTCATTAAGCCTTGAACTTCATAGACAGGTGTGTCCAATCATGAGATATAAAGGTATTTAAGGTGGTCAATTACAAGTTGTGCTTCCCTTTGACTCTCCTCTGAAGAGTGACAGCATGGGATCCTCAAAGCAACTCTCAAAAGATCTGAAAACAAAGATTGTTCAGTCTCCTGGTTTAAGGGAAGACTACACAAAGCTATCTCAGAGATTTAAACTGTCAGTTTCAACTGTAAGGAATGGAATCAGGAAATGGAAGGCCACAGGCACAGTTGCTGTTAAACCCAGCAGGTCTGGCAGGTCAAGAAAAATACAGGAGCGGCATATGAGCAGGATTGTGAGAATGGTTACAAACAACCCACAGATCACCTTCAAAGACCTGCAAGAACATCTTGCTGCAGATGGTGTATCTGTACATCGTTCTACAATTCAGCGCAATTTGCACAAAGAACATCTACAGTTTATGGCAGGGTGATGAGAAAGAAGCCCTTTCTGCACTCATGCCACAAACAGAGTCGCTTGTTGTATGCCAATGCTCATTTAGACAAGCCAGATTCATTTTGGAACAAAGTGCTTTGGACTGATGAGACAAAAATTGAGTTATTTGGTCATAACAAAAACTGCTTTGCATGGTGGAAGAAGAACACCGCATTCCAAGATAAACACCTGCTACCTACTGTCAAATTTGGTGGAGGTTCCTGTGTTCGGATTCAGCGGGTTGGAAAATGGATGGATGGATGGATGGATGGTTCCATCATGCTGTGGGGCTGTGTGGCTAGTTCAGGGACTGGGGCCCTTGTTAAAGGCGAGGGTCGGACAAATTCAACCCAATATCAACAAATTCTTCAGGATAATGTTCAAGCATCAGTCACAAAGTTGAAGTTACGCAGGGGTTGGGTATTCCAACAAGACAATGACCCAAAACACAGTTCGAAATCTACAAAGGCATTCATGCAGAGGGAGAAGTACAATGTTCTGAAATGGCCGTCACAGTCCCCTGACTTGAAGATCATCAAAAGTCTATGAGATGATTTGAAGCAGGCTGTCCATGCTCGGCAGCCATCAAATTGAACAGAACTGGAGAGATTTGTATAAAGAATGGTCAACAATACCTCCATCCAGAATCCAGACACTCATCAAAGGCTATAGGAGGACAGCGTCTAGAGGCTGTTAGATTTACAGAAGGAGGCTCAACTAAGTATTGATGTCATATCTCTGTTGAGGTGCACAAAGCTATGCATCTGTCTCATTTTGTTATGATGCATATTGTATATTTTCTGTTAATCCAATAAACTTAATGTCACTGCTGAAATACTACTGTTTCCATAAGGCATGTCAGATTTTAAAAGGAAGTTGCTCAGCCAATGAGAAACAAAAATCCAAAGAATTAAGAGGGGTTCCCAAACTCTTTCATATGACTGTATGTGACATCATAAAAAACAGGAACATCCTTGTAGCCGCCGGAGTGTAAGGCGAGTTCAAGCACGGGTAAAATGTGTGCCGAAAGAAATCTCTCAATCCAAAAGTTTGTTTTAAAGTATTTAGTGAAAAGTCAAAACAAGTAATTCACACAAGAATAAAGAAAAAAAGTTGTTACACATGTAGAATAAAATGCAAAAAAAAAAAAACGGAAAAATGTATCTTCTTGAAACGTAGCTTTTCTTGTAAAACTTTAGTTATTTCTCTAATTACTTCTTCTTCTGTACACTTTAAGCATACGGCGCAGCACTTTCAATTAAATGCTTTGTCTTACATGCTACTTGGCACACAAAACATACAAGGCTCAAAAGGCACGATGTGCCCTCTACACCCTACACATGGCAGGGCTGGTCACTAACTGAGAATAATGTTTAGTCAGAGAAGTTAGAAATAACTCGAATCTACCAATTCTGTTCAACTGATGGGGGTTTTAGGAACCTCCCATAGATAGATAGATAGATACTTTATTAATCCCAATGGGAAATTCACATATATTATGCACTTTATCATTTAGTAAAACATTTATGAATCTTATGTAACTAGGAAATGGCTCTTACAATACTACTAATGCTAATTAGGGACACTTTATTGTCAAATTACCGCAAAGGGGGTGCTATCGTCCCAGACTTACAATTTGTGCTCGGTTCAAGTCTCAACTGCTGAATTCACCATTCATGTAAAAGACATCATCCTCCTGCTGGTAGAAACCACTTCTGGTTTATGTCTACAGATATGGCAGTTAGCTTGTGCCGTCCAAGTTGGAGCACATAAATGAATCATCCATCCATCCATCCATTATTCAGCCCACTATATCCTAACTACAGGGTCACAGGGGTCTGCTGGAGCCAATCCCAGCCAACACAGGGCACAAGGCAGGAAAGAAACCCCAGGCAGGGCGCCAGCCCACCGCAGTAAATGAATCATCACATCGTTAAAAAAAAACGGGAGCAAACAATTAGAGTCTCATTTGCTGAATTCACCATTCATTTAAAAGAATAACTGTTCCGTATCTAGAAGCTTGTCAGTAAGCTTGTGCCTTCCTATGTGGAGCCTACAAATGAGCCAGGAAACAAGAAGTTTCATTTTTTGAAATTCCTTATTCCTTTGAATCATCAAATCATCTGTGTCATCCCACAGCTGACACCACTTTTGGTGTTTGATCGAGAGTAAGCCAGCGAGCCTGCAGTACGATACAATACAATTTATTTCTTGTATAGCCCAAATCAGTTCCACATTCAGCCCACAGGGTAAGCGCCCCCTACTGGCCTCACAAACACCTCTCTCTTGCAGCAACCCAAGCTTTTTTCTAGATGGCCTCCCATCCAAGTACTGGCTGGACATGCTGAACAGGCTTAGTATCTGTTGGATGACAATACAATCCAATCTCTTTTTTATTTTATAGCCCAAAATCACACAAGGAGTGTCGCAGTGGGCTTTAACAGCCCCCCAGCCTTGACTCTCAAAGAAAATAAGGACAAACTCCCCCTCCCCACAAAAAATGGAAGAAACCTTGGGAAAGGCAGTTCAAAGAGAGACCCCTTTCCAGGTAGGCAGGTTGGGTGTCAAAACAACACAATACAATACACAGAACAATACCATATAATAATACAATAGAGATATTACAAATGCAGTGCAGAATTCAACAAGAGATCCATCCATTTTCCGAACACAGGGTTAGCTGTTATCACAAAATGCACTCTCCTCTGCTCTCCTTAAGAGAAATAAAGAAGCTTACCTCAAGTCACACCTGACAGGACTGCACGGCTCCCATTTCAGCACTGACCCATCATGTTTTATAAAATGACCAAAAGGTGACGGCTACACTTTCTGTCGTGAGGCTCCCAGACCGCATAGGACAACCAGCAGCCGAGTTAAAGCGTCGCCGATCAAATCAGTACAATGAGCGTGAAGCTGAAGTTCCAGTAAGTCACTTGGCACTGCCCTCCGCTTTGCCCACCTTTTGAGTTGCTGGCTGGCTGCCTCTCACTCCTCAGACTCCCTCCGGCTGCCTGTTTTGTGTCTGACAGCCCCCCCAACGCTGCGGCTGATTGGTTTGTTATTGGAGAGGAGCCGATTTCTCTTATCCACTCAGCGTCCCCCGCTGTTCCCAGCCCGAGAAGCCAGTGGCGGGCAGCACACAGCGCACCATCTCTAAATTCCAGCCGTGTCGTCAGACTCCCTTCCTCGACCCTGCTGAAAAACGGCGCACACGCAATCCAAGCTCTTTAGCTGAATTCAAAGGGAAAGAAAAAAATTTCAAATAGGAGTCCAACTTAAGAATAGATTTCTTTAAAGGCATAAAAGAGCCCTCCTTCGGGCATTATCTGCGGCACTGCCACAGGCTGTAATTACAATGACACTTGAGCGCCGGCGAACAAAGGAGGCAAAGTCAAGTTTCAACCCGGCTTCCCTGCACCTTTTTTCATTTCTCCTCTTTGCTTTGTGCTACAAAAATAAAACGTCTAATCGGCTGAAAGTAAAATAAATTTTAAAAATGTAATCCAAAGCAGAGACATTAGTTCTTCTCTACCTTTTAAACTAATGTAAAAGTGTCATGTTTTCGATGATTTTGCTTTAGTACGGCGGTTCTCAACCTGTGGGGCGGGCACGAAGTAACAAAAAAGGGGGCGCGAAGATTTGAAAAAAAGAAAACAAGAATCGAAAATATGAAAAATACATCTATTGAAACCAAAACAAAGACTGAAACTTTCCGTGAAAGCGCGAGAAATAATAAGAGGTTGGCAGTGTTGCCATATGTGGCGTAATTTCGCTATTCGTAGGGAAACTTTAAACTTGTAGTGGTGTATCGGCAGCAAAAAATATAGGAATAACTTTTATTAGGGTTTCAAGAAAACGTTAGTGGGGCGCGATTAAAACTGTTATGAAAACTCGGGTCGCAAATACTTAAAGGTTGAGAAACGCTGCTTTAGTAATCTCTCTTTATAGAGCACCTTTTTCGGAGAACCTCTGCGTTCCTCTCAGTTGATTCTGCGGTTTCATCAGCGGTGTGTTCTGCTCCAATTCTGTTCAATGGACTCGGTGTTGGGCAGGGTCGTGGGGTCCAGCGGCTGTGGGGCATCTCTTGGTGAAGTGAGATTCACGGATCTTGGCTGTCGATGCTGTGATCTTCGCAAGGCTCTGATCGGGACTCTCCAGAGACTGAGCGAGGAGTCTGAGTGTCTGGGCTTACGAGTGTGCTGAATAAAAACCAACATCCCGGCCTTTAACACTAGAATTTCCAGAGTCTACGAAAAAACTCGTAGATCCGGCCCACCTTAAAACCGTTCTCACCTCTCCTTTGTCTTCTAAATGTGCCGATTAACACAAGCAGCAAGCAGCCGGCTATTCCATCCCCCACCATTGCAAAACGTTCACTAAGTTTTCCCAGCTCATGCCTTGTTTGATTATCTGGGAGTGACTGAACTGCTGGAGTTTTAGAATGGAAATATTAGGTTGCTATTTGGAACACACGCAGTTCATGTGTGTTCCGTTTCTACAGTAATCTGTGTAAACACATTTTTAAAACAGAAACGTTTTTCATATTTAGTAGTAAATGACAAAATGTAGGCATAAACTATAAAATATATGAAGCCTGAAGTCCAAAGATCAAGTAAACACTTTCACAAAAGGTTCAAGGAGTAGACAACAGCTTCCTTGGCGTAGCAGTAAGATTTGTAATCAAGAGTCCCCGGTTCGATCCCCACTCACTCCTATATTTGCCGTTTTCAGTAGTGAGCTGCTCCTTTTGTTAATATTATACAGTACACACATACACTTGGTTTGTGTATGTAACACACGGTGTACATTTATAGGACTTGTAAAAGTTATCGTTTTTTTAACTTTTATTCTCTGTAAATCACGATCACGATACATACTACCGCCCCCACCCCCCCAGGATTTGACGCTGTTATTTTTATTTGAAACAGAATAACTGGAGATGTGAGTGGTGTTTAAAGACAATGGAACTGGACATTCTCTGATCTGGAGGGATAAAATCTGACACACAAACGCTGGTGAATGTGCCTTCTTCCTATCTCACCGTCACTTGATTTTTATTTTATTCAGTTTTATTGAGTGTTCATGCTCACGCTGAATTAGTGTGCACCTTATGGTCTATGATGTCAAAAAAACACAGACGTAGGTATATATGATATTTGGAATTATTCGTTTTATGACCTGTATAGTACATTTCGGAAAACTTTGTGGCACGGATGCAACATTATTCATATTATTCATATTCATTCGCGTAACATCTTGCGGTTTGTAATCAGTAACTGCGTGTTTTTTTCCCCGATCTTGCCAGTCCCCACATGTTGCTGTTTCTTTTGTACTCCAGGACATGCAGAGGATAGAATAGTACAGAGCAGTAACTTCAGTGCTATATGCAATCATCAGATTCAAATGTTAACTGTTCGCACACACACACAAGGATCGTCTTTCCTACATTTACAACGTGTGTACCTGTTACAATGTACACGCTTCTGTCTATGCTGTGGTTCCTATTACACATCTGAAAGAAAGAGACAATATATGTGAAAACATCATCGCACTAATGCAATATTATTTGAAAACGAACAGAGTCAGATCGGGTTTGGATTTATGTTGGCGCTATTACTGAAAGAAAAAAATAAATCAACATGTGCGTTGATCCTGCAGCACTGAATAAGCTCACGTGCTATAACATCACCCCCCCCCCCCAGGGGCTGGGAAAAGTTAGTGAACGTTCTGCGGCGGTGGAGGAAGGAATAGCCGGCTGCTTGTGTTAATCGGCACATTTAAAAGACAAAAGAGAGTTGAGAACGGTTTGGGGGTGGGCCGGATCTACAGTGAAAAAAATGCTGTTTTGAAATTGCTTCATTTTTTTAAGGTAAGTTGTTGCACGAAATTTATTAATGTAAATCCAATTAAATTTAATTAAATTATATTTACCAATTGTTTTTTAGTACTATTAGATCATTTATTTTGAGTAGATTTTACTAAAGTTTTGCCTTACTGTAACTAGTTATGTATGTTCAGTTTACTTAAATTTTTTACATAAATGGTCTCCAGAAAAATGTTTTGTTTAAGTAAAATGAACTCAATCCGAGTTTAATGGTAGTAGTTACTAATAAATATTTTTGAGTAAACTAAACTTAGTGTATAAAATGAAAATATAGTATTTATTAATATATTTAAGCTATTATTAAACTTTGAAAAATTCAAATTTAGGACAAAAACAATAGAAACGAAGATTTGAAACAAAACATTAAATTTATTGTCATTCAAAATGAAAACTATACAAAAATGTTGCAAAACATTAACTTTGTCATTCAAAATGAAAACTATACAAAAATGTTGCTTTGCCAGAAAATTGACATTCAATGAAACTGAACATTTGAGGAATCTCACATTACAACAGAACAAAATCCTCTGTATATGAATATTACAGATATGCTTTACAGGACAAGAACAAACACTACAGAATTGCACATATTTTGTTCTTCAGGCCAAGAACTTTAGGGGACAGCCTTTTAGCATCGATTTGCATGAGTAGTTTTTGCACAAATTCGTAATAGTATTTTAGCTCTTTGGGATACTGCAAGTTTAGTGCATAAATCAGCCCTAACATCATTGCACAGGCTATTGCTACAGTGTTCAGATTGTCCAGAATGATGACGCCATCAATTACAATTCCAACATCTGTATAGACTCCAATGTCTCCACCCTCCACCTTGATGACATAGATTCCCATTGTAGTCATCTGCTGGTCTCGTAAGATGTCATCTCCTTGGACATCCTGTAGATTTTAATGTGATTAGAAGAAAATGTTACATTTTGCCATTATTAAATTATAAAAATATATAAACACACACTGATGTCCATATATATGATGTACAAAAAGATTGATATATACATATTGCATTACTTTATAGCACTCCTTTAAACTCTTAGAGCATTTTTGCAATTTGTGTCACATACAAATCTGTTATACATCAGTAGCCTTCAACTATCACAATATCATTTATTTCTATAGCACATTTTCCTACACAGAATATAGCTCAAAGTGCTTTACAAGATGTCAAAGAAAAAGTTACAAGAAAAGAAAAACAAATTAAATTAAAATAATGAATAAGTATTAAAGAGTAAAACAATAGTTTGAGTACTGAGAAAAGCGCTTTATAAATGTAATGAATTATTATTATTACAAGCTTACAAGTCATAGACATTTTACAGATTCCATGCATTTATGAAGACTATGGTATCTTTTTCCTTCTAACCTGTAAAATTAACCCCCCAGTTTGCATAATTCCTGTCTGAACTGATGTTAGTGAATATTTAGGCATTTCCCCTTTTATCCCCCTTCACTATGACTATGGCAGCAAAAATGAACAGAGGAGTTGCGCATGTGCTGTCTTTGGCAAAATGCCATGTAGATGGCTATATTGGAAGGAGACACTCAGATCTCTGTCATTTCTTTTCCCATGAAAACTGATCATGAACATTACAGATGAGTTAACAATAACCATCCATCCATCCATCCAGTTTCCAACCCGCTGAATCCGAACACAGGGTCACGGGGGTCTGCTGGAGCCAATCCCAGCCAACACAGGGCACAAGGCAGGAAACAATCCTGGGCAGGGTGCCAACCCACCGCAGGACACACACAAACACACCCACACACCAAGCACACACTAGGGCCAATTTAGAATCGCCAATCCACCTAACCAGCATGTCTTTGGACTGTGGGAGGAAACCGGAGCGCCCGGAGGAAACCCACGCAGACACGGGGAGAACATGCAAACTCCACGCAGGGAGGACCCGGGAAGCGAACCCAGGTCCCCAGATCTCCCAACTGCGAGGCAGCAGCGCTACCCACTGCGCCACCGTGCCGCCTTAACAATAACCATTTATTTTTATTATAATACTAGGTGGCTTCACCTCCTGTTCACTTCGCTCGCCAACACCAATGCCAAGCGCTATGCACCGTTGTGAAGAGGGGGGCTGAAAGCACCCCAAGGAGACGCGGTCACTCCTCCGAAACCCCTCTTTAGTGGTGATACAATGGGAATCAAATAAGTTTTCTTTTTAACCTCCTTTTTGCTCAATCAGCTAGCTGCTGGTTTGCTGCTGCTCCTGTGCGCAATTTGTGTGGCACTTCGATCTTTAAAGTCACTGCCTTGTCTCTCTTCTCCCCCAGACATCCTCAAACACTACTCAATCTCTTTTCACTGTTCCGCTATTTCACAGAGTAATATTGTCTGTTTGTTTGCACTAATGTGATCTTTACTCTTTTTTTTGAGACTTTAAAATTTTTCTACTTCCATTATTTCTAACCTGCTCTGCATGTGTATCATGGGACTTGCAAAGATTCTAAGTATGATGTGACTTGCTCATCTCTCTTTAAGTGAAAGTGTCCCTCTGTTTGTCTTCAAAACATCATGTCTCATCACAGGTTTTTATTTTATTTATATATTTATATATATATATATATATATATATATATATATATATATATATATATATATATATATATATATATATATATATATATATATATATACTAATAAAAGGCAAAGCACTCACTCACTCACTCACTCACTCACTCACTCACTCACTCACTCACTCACTCACTCACTCATCACTAATTCTCCAACTTCCCGTGTAGGTGGAAGGCTGAAATTTGGCAGGCTCATTCCTTACAGCTTACTTACAAAAGTTAGGCAGGTTTCATTTCGAAATTCAAAGCGTAACGGTCATAACTGGAACCTCTTTTTTGTCCATATACTGTAATGGACTGCAACTCACTGGCCGTGGGAGGCGGGGTTGCGTATCACGTCATCACGCCTCCCACGTAATCACGTGAACTGACTGTGAAGGAGAAAGGACGGCCTTATATGGCGTTCGTTTATAAAACAGCGGACAGGCTGTGTAAAGGCAGCTTCACAAAAAAACAGATCCTTAACAAATTGTTATTGGTATATTTTCCCTCAATTTAAAAAGGTTTTCTTTTCTTCTTAATGAAAATTTAAAAGCAATACTTCACCGCTGCGAAGCCCCTCTAGTGCTGACGTCCGATGTTCCATTCCCGTAAGCGAGTGCAGTGAGTGTGTACGCCTGATGAGGCAAGAAATAGGGCGAAACACGTGTCGCGTACTCTTTGCATTATTTGACAGTAAACTATTTTCAACCATTCTATGATCTGCTTCTCACAAATGAGGGCACCGTGGCTGATGTTAGCTGATTTGCTGGCCAACCATAAGCGTTAAATAACCTCGCGCCAAACTACATCAGTGACCTTCTCCATCACTATGTGCCTGCCTGCCCACTAAGGTCCTCTGATTCTGGCAATCTTGTTGTGCCCCTCACTAATCTACACTCCATGGGTGACAGGGCCTTCAGCTGTATAGCGCCCAGACTCTGGATTGACCTACCGAAATTAATCAGGTCAGCTGACTCCATGAATTCTTTTAAAAAACAACTCAAAACTCATCTGTTCAGGAAGGCTTTTAGCTCTACTTGACTTTATTACCCTTCTCTCAGTTTACTTCTCTGTCAAGATGCCAATGTAACCTGTATGTGTGTGTGTGTGTGCGAGACCATCAATTATGTTGTCTGTTTTTTTTTTCAGAATTCACTGTCGTAATCTTCTTTATTTATTTATCTGATTTGTACAATGCTATATACTGTATACCCTGCCGTTCTTTATTATATTCTGTAAGTGCCTTGAGCATGGGAAAGGCGCTATATAAATAAAATGTATTATTATTATAAACTTTAAGTGATCATGGCTTTTCAAACAGAAATTGCATATAATGAAAATTAAAGTAAGGTTAAAACTGCACAGAAGAGGCTACAGCCAGGGCAGACTCTGATTTAAAGTAACTAAAGTTTAATCCATTATATTTACCTTGACTGGTGCATAGAGAGTTGGATGAAGATCATGGAGAATTAGACCTATTGAGGTCACGTTGTTTTTGACATTTTTCTAAACTGGATATCTGTAGTAACCCAATAATTTATAGATACCCAAAAGGTTTTCATGCTCGTTTTTTAAGGTTCTTATATACAAAGCTGACATTCCTTTTTATTTTACAGTACATCTTTGCAGTACGGCTCAAGCAGTCCCCGCGTCAGCAGTCTTAATTTTGCGAACCTGTACTACTGTGGAGCTAAGAAGTGATGTCTGCGACTGCAGTTACAGCTCTGACTCCGCTCAAGTTCCCTAACTGCCCATTCTGACGGCTACAGGACTCACTTGTGCAGCCAGCAAACATACCATCTTGAGAGGAGTTTTCCGGGGCAGCAAAAGGCCTCATGCACTGACTTTTACTGGAGCTTCTAAACCTGTCACGTTTTGAAAGAGCATGATTTTAATGTGGTTAATAGTGAAAACGCCCGTCATAATATTACATTCCATGATTTGTGATAAGTTAAAGAACCATGGAGGAGTCCCGCACCAGTTTGTTAGCATTACCTAAGTCGGGGCCAACAACATTTGATAATATTTTCCTTGTTAATGTACAAGCGAGTAAACTGAAACATACTGTGTTCCGCACTAGTACAATTAAATGTTTACTTACTTCACGGACTAATGTTAGCTGACGTTTATTTGTAATTTAAACTAAAGCAACATTACGTTGGAGTTACACACGCGAAAATAAAATATCGTATATATTATCAAACTTTTAATAATGAAATTACAGTATTTTTAAAGGAAAAAGAACATGTGTGCAACAACGAATGTATTACATGATATACAGTATGCCTTCTCAATAAAGCAAAGTCTAATAAATAAACTGATACAAAGATTTACTCACCAAAGACGAAGTAAAGTGAAAATGGCGAATGCGTTTTAGATGGGTGCACAGGTCTATTCGCGGTCAAAATACGTTACTTTACGGCAGTGACTACACACATGCGTGAGATGTCTTAATTATTTAAAGATAATATCTACATCCATCCATCCATTTTCCAACCCGCTGAATCCGAACACAGGGTCACGGGGGTCTGCTGGAGCCAATCCCAGCCAACACAGGGCACAAGGCAGGAACCAATCCAGGGCAGGGTGCCAACCCACCGCAGAAAGATAATATTAAATAAGTTAAATAAGTTTGATGAAAACGTAAAAAAAATCATTTGAAACAACCTATTACTGTTAATTAGAATCATAAAACACATTCAATTAATCAAATCTGCCAAAATTAATTATGTTGTATTTACTAGGGACCAAAATCATTTTTTTTCAGTGTACGAGTTTTTTCGTTGACTCTGGTAATTCTAGTGTTTTAATGACCTCTTGGGCACGGCCATCAGCAGTGTGTCTGTCTACAGAGAGAGTGTCGACCTCGTCATTGAGAGGTTTACTTACCTCGGCAGTGACATTCATGTCTCTGGTGACTCTTCCTATGAAGTCAGTAGACGGATTGGGAGAGCATGTGGGGGTCATGAGGTCCCTGGAACGGGGTGTGTGGCGCTCCTGATATCTGCAAAAGGATGAAGGTCCAAGTCTTTAGAGTCCTAGTGCTTCCTGTCTTGCTATATGGTTGCAAGACATGGACGCTATCCAGTGACCTGAGATGAAGACTAGACTCCTGTTTCTCTTCAGAGAATCTTTGGGTACTGCTGGTTTGACTTTGTCGTTCATGGCGTCCTGAATGAGGCCCATGACCTGCATTGTGAGCGAGTGTCAGTTACGGTACTATGGCCATGTGGCGCATTTCCCCAGAGGGTGATCCAGCTCGTAAGATCCTCATTGTTGAGGACCCAAGTGGCTGGACCATGCCAGGGGGTCGCCCATGTGATACCTGGCTGTGGCAGATAGAGGGTCATTTCCAGAGGGTGGGACTGGACCGCGTGTCTGCCTGGGGGGTTGCCAACCGGGATGCTGAGTTGTGGGTGCGGCAACGCACTGTACCAGTGCATGCTTCCCAACTTGACTTTACTTTTTCGTGAGAAAGAACGCCGATGTGCTTTACAAGTACAGAGCTTTTAGTTCAATGGCTTCCAAATGGCTTTGGTTACAAACATAAGGATAGAAGCTGTCAAACCTACAGCCTGACATTTTTATATAGTGCCTTTCATGCAGGATAGCATCTTCCGCATTACAAGTGAAATGATTCATTTACTGTTGTCACAAGAACGACAAAAAGATGTTATAAAAGTTTGGGTCAGCCATCCGTATGATGTATCCTGGCTGCAAAAAGGTTTGAGAGATGTTTACAAGACAGAGTCCAAAACAGAACTGAAGAAATAAAGACAAAATGGCGGCTTTAAAAGGCCAGTGTAGGAAGTGACGTCATCATAGGCGGGACCGGAAAATGTGACATCATCTGAGGTGGGACCGGAAGTGACATCATCTGAGGCAGGACCGGAAGTGACATCATCAGATGTGCTGGAACTGGAAGTGATGTCATCAGAGGCAGGACCGGAAAATGTGACATCATCTGAGGCGGGACCGGAAGTGATGTCATCAGAGGTGCTGAAACCCCTGTGGGATTTCCTGAGAACGGTCTGTAAGGGATCGAGAGTGACAGTTAGTGCACCCCGCGGCCCCCTGGTTGGACGTGGAATTGTCATTATTCAAGCCCTTTGGTTGACTCCTACTCGCACGTGTGTGACACTTGTATATATTATACAGTGGGTGGTAATGCAAGTCATTCAAGGCCGCACCGTGTCTCAAAGAGAGCTGAACTGGCTACCCTGAATTTTTACATATAGCGCCTTTCGTAGTAAGCAGCATTCTAGTGTGCTCTAAATGCACAGAACAGTCATTTTCACATCCCGTAAATTGCGGTCTGCTGAGGAAACTTGCAAAGGAAGAAGTTTTGGGGTGTCAGTCCGGCCATCCCCATTTTACTTTAAGTTCAAAACAAAACAAACGCATGATGGCGTTAGAAAAAGAAAACAAAATGGTCACCACACAAAATAAAGTGGCTGCCTGTTCATCAGGCTCTCTAGTGTGCCTTGGTGAATGTGTGGACCTCTTTAACTCTGGTCGCTTTGTGAAGAAGTGATGCCTCCTTCTCGGCAGTCACGTTTTTAGAGCCGGAAATTGTTGGGCGGAGTCACTTGACCTCATTGGGCGGTTTCTTGGTACTGTGGAGGAAGAAAAAGACAAGACAGTTAGCGCCAGTGCCCCTCTCAGCCCGGGGTGGTATCACATTACATTTAATTATTTGGCTGACCCCTTTATCTAAGGCGACTTACAACATTTTATGATACAATTGGTTTTGGTTCTTTTGGTTTTCCCAATTGGAGCCCAGGCAGTTGAAGTGACTTCCTTAAGGTCACACACACTTGTGTCAGTAGTGGGATTTGAACCCACAGCCTCAGTCCAAAGCCTTAACCAACACGCCACACTGCAGGCCCGGGAAGGACTTGGAGGGTAATCCTCAGACGCGCCTGCGTGACAATATTTATAATTCATACACTGACACATTAACCATGCAACGTGGAGTCACAATTTAACTCAATGAGAGAAGTAAGCATGCTGCTTTGACAGTTTATATAGCGCCTTTTCAAAGTGAACAATATGAATTGTTGTACAATTGCTTTCAATTCATATTGTAACCTTTTGCAAAGAATGGATATAGAAATCACTTTGGAGCTAAAAGGTGACTCCTGTAGACATGCATTTTTATATAGTGCCTTTTATAGGTGATCACCTAAAGTGTTTACATTCATAACTTAAAAACGTTTGCACAGAAAGGTTCTACAAGTTACTTGAGGACAAAAGGCTGCTGGAGAAGCTCAACCTGTAAACTTGTTTCTTTACATAGAGCCTTTCATAAGGAGATCACCCTAAAACTTTTTAAAAGTTCAGAGTTATATTGCAAATGTTTACATTCATATGTTAAATACTTTTTTTGTGCAGAAGGATTACACAAGTTACATTGGGCCAAAAGCATGCTGGTGGAGTTCAACCTGAAAATGTTTTCTTCTTATATAGTGCCTGTGGCCACCAGGGGGCACTGCAGCTCCCCAAACACCCAACACAAAGAGGCTCGGACACAAATTAAAAGGCAAAAGAGTTTCTGTTCATGGGAAACTCTTCCAAGTGAGTGTTTCCCACGCACCAAGTACAAGTACATCAGCACACATCAATGTTTTTCCTCTTCCTCTGTCTTCATCTCTTGATCTCTGCCTCCTCCACCCCACCTTGCAAGCTTCGTTCGCCTTCCTTCTGACTCGGGCTCCAAGAACCGAGGCAGGCAGCTCCTTTTATCCGCCACCCAGAAATACTTCCGGTGTTCCGTACACGTGACCTGCAAGCACTTTTGACTGAGGCGGAGGCCCCATGAAGTAGAGCTCCACAGTCCCTGCAGCACTCCCTGGCTGTACCCACGGAACCCAACAGGGCGGAGTCAAAGAACTCCATGTCCCATGAGGCCATGTGGGAATCTGAAGTACCGCTGCAACCCAAGGGGGCTGCCTTCTAGTGACTGGGGGGAGATAATAGCCTGTGCACGCTCTCTCTCCCCGGTCCTTCCATCTTGAGGGTGTCCCGGTCGGGTAAGGAGACCGTCCGTCCCTCACATGCCTTTCGTAAGAAGATCACCTAAAATTCAGAATTGAAATGTTTACATTCATATTTTAACAACATTTGCACAGAGATGTCATCAAAGTTACTTAAGGCCTAAAGGTGACTGAGTGGAGTCACCCAACCTGCAAACTTTCATAGGGAGACAACACCAACACTGTTTATAAGTTGACAGTAATAATGCCAATGCTGCCAGTCTAGGCTCAACAAGTCACTCAAGACCACAAAGAGGACCTGCACTTACAGCTCCATATGTCCAATATAGCTCCTTTCACGCAAAGTAACCACCTAAACAAAATCCCACTATGCTTTGCAACTAAAAAGCCACAATACAGTATATACATACAAACTGTGCACAGACACAATAAGTTAGGGTCACAGTATAACTCCGTGGGAGAAATGGCCACGATGCCTTGCTGTTTTATATAGCGCCTTTTCATACTGATCAATTGTACCAGCACACACCTACAATGCAATTATTTTTATTTTATTTTTATCTTCACAGAGAGATTAAAGAAGTTACTCCAGGCCAAAAAGTGACTTAGTTTGGCGCAACCTGTAAACCTACCTTTGTATATAGCGCCTTAACAGGATACTAACACGGATCTGCAAGAAAATTCTTTCCAATCATATTTTAGCAATTTGAAAAGTTAAATGAGTTACGTATGCCTGAAAAATTTGACTCAGAGAGAGAAGTGAATCTACCAGTCAGCTATTTTATATAGTGCCTTTCATACAGAGGACACCTAAACCTTCTCATAAGTTCAGATTATGTTACCAGTGTCTTCATTTAAGTCTTAACCATTTAAATTGGGGTCCACAAAGTCATTCAGTGGGGAAAATGAACCTGCAAACTTGCTATTTAATATAGTGCCTTTCATAGGAAGACCACCCTAAAGAGTTTCAGAAGTTCTGACCTATAGTACATGCTTCCATTCATATTTTAACAATTTGTGTAAAGAAAGATTAAACAAGTCATTCAGAGCTACTTAGGGCAACTGAACTTCAAACTCTGCATTTCTAATATACTGTGGCACCTTTCACGTATATAGCGCCTTTTTATAGTGCACACTAGGCCAGTGCAGAGCTTCAATAACATGATTTTGATTATTGTTTTAACAATTTGTACACCAAAAGGTTACTCAAAGCCAACCATTTAGTGGAGAATTGAACCTGCTGTTTACTGTACTGTAATGCCTTTCCTAAAGAGGTCAACCTAATGTGTTGATAAGTTCAGACTTACAACACAGATGCTCCCATACATATATTTTAATAATTTGTGTAAGGTAGAGGTTAAGGATGTTACTCCAGGCCACTTTGAGGAATTGAATTTCTGCCTTTTTAATATAGCACCTTTCATGCAAAATAACAAAAACAATATTGAAATACAGTTGGGTCTGTCTGCTTTTTACTCTTGGTGCATTGAACTCAGGGAGGCATCTGTAACCTGTATAGCGCCTTTCATAGCAAACACAATTCCAATATCCTTTTAAAGTAAAATGCTGCAATTTAGTATAAATTTGCCATTTGTGCACTGACAGGTTCAACAAGGAATTTGGTCTGCAGCATTGCTATTTTATATAGTGCCTTTCATAGGAACACCACACCAATGATCTTTACAAGTACTGAGCTTTTAAATAAGTATATAGTGTGTTCACTTAAGTGAAGGAGGGTTCGACCAAACAGGAATATTTTGGGGTGCCAACACGGCCCTCCCCATTTACTGATAACATCCACCAAAAAAACAAAGCTTGATGGCATGAGAAATAGCCCATAGTGGAGTGGCATCTAAACATTTTGGCTCTGCTGGTGGGTGGTCTGACTTGAAGGCCCTCCCATCAGGTCATCTCCATTTGAAGATGGCAGTCGTCCATTTAAAACTCCAGGACCCGAAGGGGCGGGATCAGTTGCATTCACTGGATGGTTTTTTGAGACCGTGGAGGAAGAAAAATGACAAGATGGTTAGTGGAAGCACCGTCTCTCAGCCTGGGGTGGTATCACATACCTGGGAAGAGCTTGGATGGTGTAACCTCAGTCATACATGCATGAAAATAGTCGCTCGACAACCCCTACCCCACACATCCAAACGAGACATGCAACGCGCCAGGCACTTTGCGTCTCTGCTGCTCGCGTTGTGAAGGGGAGGGGGGCTGAACGCACGCTAAGGAGATATGGTTGTATCAGCTGCTGTCTTGCTGCTGCTGCTGCCGAGCTGTGTGTTCTGCTTGTCGTGTTGCGTGTCAGTCATTTAAAAGCCTGTACAGCAGCTGTCCTTTTGTCTCACTGGCCTTGTCTCGTGGGACATTAAAGTGTCTCCGAGAAAATCACGTCTCGTCTCCTTCCAAGCCTTCCAAGATTTTTTTATAATAGAGAGATATATAGGACTTGTCTCTTCTAGGGTCAGTTGAAAAGAATGAAGAGCTGAGAGTTACATGGTAACCTAATACTCTCCCCTTCCACCCTCAACCATCAAGCCCCCGATCAATCAGAATAGCCAAGGTGTTACTAAAGTCCCTACTCCTCTTCCACCTCCACTATTTAAAGAGCAAAGAACCAGGAATTTGTAGTCACACAACCACAAATGGGAAAAGAGTTGGATGAATGAGTCCATTGTTAGTCCCATAGTTCTTGTACCTAAGCCTGATGGATCACAGAGTTTTTATTTTGTAACAATATCAGACAACTCCAGCAAGTTTCAATATTTCATTGTATGATGTTTCTGTAACAGCTTCAAACTGCTTGAGCAAGATTCAAGATTGTGATGGCTATCTGGTCCTACAGGTTGATATTGTTACCCTAAAGTAGGACAAGTTTATTTCCTAACGACAACAGATATGATTGGCAGGTAAGCTTGGCTAATGGCGTGGATATTAGCAGTACTGTGTTATCTATGGCCTTTGGTCTACAAACAGCCCCAGATACTTTCAAACATCTGCTGGACAGCCTGCTAAAGCCTCACAATGCCTATAGTACCACGTACCTAGATGATGTTATTGACTATTCAGGCTCATGGGAAGAATGACTGCAGTGCATGCTTGCCTAATTATTGACTGAATTATTGAGGTCTCGTACCATAAGAATAATTTCTTGACTAAAAAGGGTTTCTTACAAGTGCTCCTATGTTGCCACCACCTATTTGATCATTCAGATTGGTGCTTCTGAAACCAACTTGGGAGCCATGTTAAGCCAAAAAGTCGAGGAGAAGAAAGAAAATGTGGTATGCCACTATGGAGGAGAAGGATCTAATCATCATAAGTCTGGGCTAGGATTTTGTCCTCGTGATCAACTACACACCCCTACATTGGAATGGTGGCACATCCACTACGAGGCAAATGCCCTTCCACAACCTCGGGCTAAGTTACACCGTGGTCCCTAGTTCTGAACGGAGAGCATGTCACACATGCAATCAGGCAGGGTATGTAAAGGTCTACCAACGAGAACACCCATGAGGTCTCTGAAAACCCACCTTCCCCCTCTTCTATTTAAAACACAACCAGAAATTTGCTATCACTTAACAACCAGAACTGGAAGGAGAAACTTTGGTGGTGATCCAGACCGTGAATTTAATTAAAACTTCACCAGCCATCATTAAATGTGGAAGCTGGTGGAAACCCAGCCCTTTCATGATGTTTGGCTTATATTTGGGGTCTTTCTCTGAATAAATATTGTCACGCACATGTGCTTTGGAGACACCTTCAAGGCTCTGGCAAGGTAAGCAATTCCACCTCCGGATGAGAGGGGGTGCTGTTGCTAACTGCTTCTCCCCTTTCCCTCCGCAGTACCGATGGACGAGAAGACACCTGACCTCACTTCCATTCCTGACTTCCTTTGAAACCCCGCCCCCTTCTGGAAGGATTCACAGGAAGTGGCTGTTCATTTTTGAAACCTGTGCTAGGCAGAGATGGAGCTCCTGCACATTAAGAACTTGAACCATGGCCTGGGGTCACTCATTCTTGTTACTTCTTTGCTTATTTTTTTAGTTTCGTTAAACAAGATTACCGGGGTGGTACCTGGTATGGTAGACAGCACCCCATAACACACTCATGCCCAGAACGCTTCACTGAGTAAATCACGGTGACTGAATGGGAGAACTGGCCCTGCTGTCTTGCCGTGTTATATAGCGCCTTTATAAAGCAAGCGCCATTTTGAGGAGTTGTATGTGTACAGAACTGTAATGAAATTGGTTTTGTGTATATTTGTACAATTAGTGCTCACACAGGTTAAGTAAGTAAACTCAATGAAGGAGTGCACCAACAGCCACGCCATTTTATAGTGCCTTTCACGTAAAAACCGTGCCAATACAAAGGTAAATGACAACTGTTTCTGTGTTTACTTTTACAATGTGCACATTAGCAAATTAAATAATTCACACAGTAACTCAGTAGGGAATTGATATTACATTGTTGCAGTTTTATATAGCGCCTTTCACAATGAGACCACACTAATGAGTTGTGAGGAAAAAGGGCTTTAATCTAATTGTTTCCAAATATTTATACTGTTGGCACTCAGGCATTTGTGTGACACAAATGTACCTGCAGCGTTCAAGATGTGTATAGTGCCTTTCATTATGAGGAGCACCCCAATATGCCATGTATGATACAGCTGCTGTAAAATTGTTTCCCATGTATATTTTCCAGTTGGGCGCCGGGCAGATGAAGCCTAGCCTAACACGGTAAGCCAGAGAGGAAGATCGAACTCCATATTTAATAAACCCCTTGAATTAAAGCTGAAGCTCTGCACTTCAATCCCATCTGAGTGCTTTGTTTCAAATCCATTGTGGTGGCGTACAGAAACAAAATTATGAAGATTGTGTCACTGTCCAAATACTTGCGGACCTGATTGGATATAGTGCCTTACATTCTCAGAATCCGAAAGTCTGAGTAGCTGGTTCTGGTGATTGGGGTTTGCCATCTCAGATTCACTGCCTACACTTGTGTCACAGAGTCATGGTCCAATGGATGAGGGATGTTTGCCACCCCTTGCCAACCCTTGGGCAGAACCCACCCTATGGGCATTACCATAACCCGTAAGATGACCCAAATGGAGTCATCTTAGGCTGCATTGATATAACGGTGACCTCATGCTGGAGTTTATCACGTTACCCGCAGCTGCTGAGCACCAAGAGGCAGGGTGACAGCCACACTGTGGCATGTGGGCGGTGTGGCCAAGTGAAGCAAACAAATGTGCAGGCGTAACTAGTGGGAAAGCAGGTCTAGACAAGCCCACCAACACATTTTCTTTTGCACTATTGTGTCTTTTTTATTCTCCATTTGCTTCCTTCCCTCCACTTTCTCACAGACTAATCGAGAGGATTGTCAGGCAGCTGTCAGCAGGACAGAAGAACATAAGAAATTTGAAAAATGAGAGGAGGCCATTCAGTCCATCCAGCCAGTTTGATTAGCTCATAGCTAAGCTCTCCCAATATCTCGTTCCAGATTCTTCTTTAAGGTCGTCAAGGTTTCTTCTTCAACTCCGTGTCTCGCTAGTTTGTTCACAATTCCCACAACTCTTGGAGTAAAGATGTGCTTGGTGGCTCTTCCTCTTAATTTCCACTGATGTCTTTGAGTACTTGAGTCACCCTAAAGCCAAAAGAATTCTGCTGGACCTGCTTTATTAATGCCTCTGAAGATCTGAAAGACCTGGATGAGGGGGCCAAGCCTCTCATTGTGAGGGTGTGAAACAGAGAGATGTGGCACCTTGAGCGATTCCTCGCTGGAGACAACGGGTTAACCAACTGAGAAGGCCATTGAAAGAAATGAATGGTGTCAGGGAAAGAGAGGTGGGAAGGAGAAAAGGGTCAAACGCAGGGATGGACTCTGAAACCCTTGTCAAAGATTTTTGTGAGTTCATGGATGCCCACAGCCATTCACTCCATTTTATTTTAGTATAGCAGTCTTCACCAAGTGTAGGCACAGAGGGCTGTGATGAGGAAATGCAATTGAAAAGCTTTCCTCGTTTCTTAATGAGTACATAAAGTTTTTGGATTTCTCCAGTACCTTCAGTACCATCCAGTCGCCTTTGCTAAGGGGTAAACTCAGAGATATGTAGGTGGGTGAGCCTGCGGGGTCCTGATAATGGAGTGTATGTCAGAAAGTGTGTGAGACTTGAGGACTGCGTGACAACACTGGAGCACCACGAGGAGCAGGCCTGTCTGCTTTACTCTTCACTCTCTACACCTCTGACTAGAAATACAACAGCAGGTCAGGTCACTTGTGCTAATTCTCAGATGACTCTGCACTTATGGGGGGTATTGAGACAGAGGAGAGGAGTCGGGGGGACTTTGTTTCTTGGTGCAAAGAGAATCGTCTGTAACTTAACATCAGCAACACTAAGGAACTGCTTATTAACTTTCACAGCACCAAAGAGCCTCTGTGTCTGGTCACAATTCGGGGAGTGGATGGAGAGGTGGTCCACTACTACAAGTACTTGGGGGTCCACATTATTGACAGGTTGGACTGGTGTCAGAACACAGAGGAACTAGAGAAGAAATGGCAGAGCAGAGCAGACTCTTCTTCCTCAGATATGAGATGCACTCTGGAGCCCCTGAAGGTCGTAGCAAAGGAGAGAATGAAAACACAACTGAGTGCCATTATGAACAACGCTACATGTCCTCTCTGTGACCCACCAGCACTGAGGACTTTCAGACAATGAATTCTTCCAGAGAAGTGTGTCAAGAAACATGACTGTGGGTCTATCTATCTATCTATCTATCTATCTATCTATCTATCTATCTATCTATCTATCTATCTATCTATCTATCTATCTATCTATCTATCTATCTATCTATCTATCTATCTATCTATCTATCTATCTATCTATATTATATAGTGCCTTTTACATCTATCTATCTATCTATCTATCTATCTATCTATCTATCTATCTATCTATCTATCTATCTATCTATCTATCTATCTATCTATCTATAGTGCCTTTCATATCTATCTATCTATTATATAGTGCCTTTCACATCTATCTATCTATCTATTATATAGTGCCTTTCATATCTATCTATCTATCTATCTATCTATCTATCTATAGTGCCTTTCATATCTATCTATCTATTATATAGTGCCTTTCACATCTATCTATCTATCTATCTATCTATCTATCTATCTATCTATCTATCTATCTATCTATCTATCTATCTATCTATTATATAGTGCCTTTCATATCTATCTATCTATCTATCTATCTATCTATCTATCTATCTATCTATCTATCTATCTATATATCTATCTTTCTATCTATCTATCTATCTATTATATAGTGCCTTTCATATCTATCTATCTATTATATAGTGCCTTTCACATCTATCTATCTATCTATCTTTCATCTATCTATCTATCTATCTATCTATCTATCTATCTATCTATCTATCTATCTATCTATCTATCTATCTATCTATTATATAGTGCCTTTCACATCTATCTATCTATCTATCTATCTATCTATCTATCTATCTATCTATCTATCTATCTATCTATCTATCTATCTATCTATCTATTAGTGCCTTTCATATCTATCTATCTATTATATAGTGCCTTTCATATCTATCTATCTATCTATCTATCTATCTATCTATCTATCTATCTATCTATCTATCTATCTATCTATCTATCTATCTATCTATTATATAGTGCCTTTCATATCTATCTATCTATCTATCTATCTATCTATCTATCTATCTATCTATCTATCTATCTATCTATCTATCTATCTATCTATCTATCTATTATATAGTGCCTTTCATATCTATCTATCTATCTATCTATCTATCTATCTATAGTGCCTTTCATATCTATCTATCTATTATATAGTGCCTTTCACATCTATCTATCTATCTATCTATCTATCTATCTATCTATCTATCTATCTATCTATCTATCTATCTATTATATAGTGCCTTTCACATCTATCTATCTATCTATCTATCTATCTATCTATCTATCTATCTATCTATCTATCTATCTATCTATCTATCTATCTATCTATCTATCTATCTATTATTATATATTTCCTTTCATATCTATCTATCTATCTATCTATCTATCTATCTATCTATCTATCTATCTATCTATCTATCTATCTATCTATCTATCTATCTATCTATCTATCTATCTATCTATCTATAGTGCCTTTCATATCTATCTATCTATTATATAGTGCCTTTCACATCTATCTATCTATCTATCTATCTATCTATCTATCTATCTATCTATCTATCTATCTATCTATCTATCTATCTATTATATATAGTGCCTTTCATATCTATCTATCTATCTATCTATCTATCTATCTATCTATCTATCTATCTATCTATCTATCTATCTATCTATCTATCTATCTATCTATCTATCTATCTATCTATCTATCTATCTATCTATCTATCTAGTGACTCATACAGACACCAAGGTACAGGTGGCAGGAGATGTGTCGGCTTGGCACAGTGCCTCACAGTTTCTGAGATCCCAGCAATGAGGTCCCAAGCCCGGTTGAGTAGGTTGACTGCGCCTGTCCGTTGGACGTGTTCATGGTTGTTGGTCCCACACGGGGTAAGCTGAGGAGACGTTGATGCACAGAAGGGAGCATTGTGGACTCGTGTGTTTGAGAAAATAAGGAAGAGTCTCTATGATTTTTTTAATGGAATATTCATTGGATGGTTTTTAACTTCCAGTTTCCTCACTGTTTTTATGGCTTATTTATTTTTTACGGATGGAGCACTGTATTTTTTGGACATTGTTAGTTTTGGATTATTTTAATAAAATCACTGTTGCACTTTTTACCTACCCCTTGCTGTATGTGTGTGTCCTCATGTGCCTGAGGCCCCAGGACACGGCAGGAAGATGGAGCCAACCTGCTCCGACCGTCACAGGAACTCCATTGTGACACCGCAGAGGAGACATGCTATGCGCTTCAGCACTTGGTGGCCTCTCTCTTTGAATTTGAGGGGTCTACCACTTTGTGTCTGAGCTGTTGCTGCTCCTCCACGCTTCCACTTCACAATGATAGCACTTAAAGTTGGGCAGCGCAGGTCTAGAAGAGCACACGTTTCACATACTGACTTGTGGCAAAGGTGGCATCCTATGACAGTGTGACGTTTAAAGTCACTGAGCTCTTCAGTTCGACACATTCTACTGCCAATGGAGTAAAATTCACCCATTAAGGAGGTTGTCCACATATGTTTGTCCATATAGTGCAGTTCTGCTCACAAATCAAAGCCTCAGTGAGTGGCTTCATGTTGCAAGTGCCACACGGGTTGAATGGGCATCCTGACCAGGAAGGGGATTGGCTCCTTGCCCAGGCTTCAGGACCAAAGAAGAGAAAGGGCCCACACCCAAAAGGGACTTCCCAAGGGGATGTACAGAGAGCCCCTACAGAAAAAGGAGATTCCTTACCAGGATGGGAGGCCCCAAACAAATGGACAGGCGATCTGATCAGATGTGATTCCAGTACCTAACCTGGATGGGGGAAAAGAAGCGAAGGACAGGGCAGAACTGTCTCCTAGGGCTGTTTATTCCCCCTAGGTGTTAGAAGGAAACATCAGCTCCCATTCGGGAGCCAGCAGGCAATGCTGGGAAATGTAGTCCGGCAGAGAAGCCCTGCTGGGGTGCATGGTTGCCACAAGAGGGCGCTGCGGGGAGATGTACTCTTTATTATATGGGACTTCCTTGTGGCCTAGAAATACTTCCCACAAGCAACAGCCCTGGCACTGAATGGACACCCGGGTCCTCAATAAAGGGAACCGCACTCCTTTACACAGGCGAGTCGGAGCTGGGAGGATGGAGTGCAACACTCAACTGGAGGGGGGCAGTGAGGTGTTGAGAGGAGAAGAACATTAGAACACTCTAGACAAGAGCAGGCCATTCAGCCCAACAAAGCTTGCCAGTCCTATTAACTTATTTCTTCCAAAAAAACATCAAGTCGAGTTTTGAAAGTCCCCAACATCTTACTGTCTACCACACTACTTGGTAGCTTATTCCAAGTGTCGTAAAGAAAAACTTCTTAATGTGTGTGTGAAATTTACCCTTCACAAGTTTCCAACTGTGTCCCCATGTTCTTGATGAACTCATTTTAAAATAACAGTCTCGATCCACTGGACTGATTCCCTTCATCATTTTAAACACTTCAGTCATGTCTCCTCTTAATCTTCTTTTTCTTAAACTGTAAAGGCTCAGCTCTTTTAATCTTTCTTCATAACTCATCCCCTGTAGCCCTCAATCACCCTAGTCGCTCTTCTGTGGACCTTCTCTAGTGCTGCTATGTCCTTTTTGTAGCCTGGAGACCAAAACTGCACGCAGGACTCCAGATGAGGCCTCACCAGTGTGTTATAAAGGTTGAGCAGAACCTCCTGTGACTTGTACTCCACACATCAAGGCGCTATATAACCTGATGATCTGTTAGCCTTCTTAATGGCTTCTGAGCACTTTTGGGAAGTTGATAGCTTAGAGTCCACTATGATTTCTAAATCCTTCTCATGAGGTGTACGCTCTATTGTCCGACCGCCCATTGTGTATTCAAACCTAATATGTTTACTTCCTATGTGTAATACTTTACATTTACTGACATTAAATTTCATCTGCCACAAATCTGCCCAAGCCTGTATGCTATCCAGGTCCTTCTATAATGATATAACGGATTCCCAATTATCTGCTAATCCACCTATCTTGGTATCATCTGTAAACTTAACCAGCTTGTTACTTATATTCCTATCTAAATCATTTATATATATTAAAAATAGCAGTGGCCCTAGCACTGACCCCTGCTGGTCACCACTCCTAACATCGGCCAGTTCTGATGAGGTTCCTCACACCATCACCCTCTGCTTCCTGTGTCTGACACAATTCTGCACCCATCTAAAAACATCACCTTTTTTTAATGTGATGCCCAACCTCTCATGTGGCACCTTATCAAATGCTTTCTGAAAGTCCAGATAAATAATCTCATGCGCTCCACTTTGATCGTATCCTTTTGTTGCCTCCTCATAGAATTCCAGCATGTTAGTAAAACACGACCTCCCTCTTCTGACCCCACGCTGACTGTTCCCAATAACTCCTGTCCTTGCCAGGTGTTGCTCGATCTTATCCTTAATAATTCCTTCCATTAATTTTCCTGTGATGCACATTAAGTTTACTGGCCTATAGTTGCTTGGATCTGCCCTGTCACCCTTTTTATATAATGGGATGATATTTGACATTTTCCAGTCCTTAGGAATCTCTCCAGTGCGTAATGACTTCCTAAAAATATGTGTCAAGGGTTTATATCTGTACTCACTCGCCTCCTTAAGAACTCGAGGGTAAATATTATCTGGTCCTGGTGATTTGTTTGATTCCATCTTATTTAATCTGAGCAGCACTTCTCCCTCTATAATTTCCAAATCCCTCAGTACCTCCTTAGTAGTCCCTGTTACTGCTCTGAGGTTATCCACTTGCTCACATGTAAACACCTCAGAAAAATGTAAGTTTAGGGCATCCGCTATTTCACTGTCTGTATCTTTTAACTCCCATTTACTATTTCTGATGCACTTGACCTCCTCCTTGACTGTTCTTTTACTACTAAAATACTGAAAGAATCTCTTAGGGTCGTCTTTCACCTTATCTGTTATATTCCTCTCTAACTGTCTTTTAGCCTCCCTGATATCCTTCTTAATGGTTACTCTCACGTTCTCATACGCTCTACGATTCACTTTGCAGTCATTAGTCTTATATGCCTTATAAAGCAGTTTTTTACCTTTGCAACTTGTTTTTTAAATTTTTATTAATCCACCGTGGAGTTTTTTTTTATTTCCTATTAATTCCAAATTGAGATATGTAAGAGAGAGGGAGAACCTGTGCTTTTGTTACTTTGTGTGAGGTATTGTGTGCAGTAAACACCTGTTTATTTGAACCCAGGACTGCGTTCATGTGGTCCTGTTGAGCTTTGGGGCCCCACAGGCGCCCAGTTCCATCACAATGTTCATTAGCACATGAGAATTTCACTGGACATGTGACAATACTGACTCTATAAACTTAGAACTGTCAAAGTGTCCCACCCTGGAGATGCTGGCACATGGTGATTAAGAAAGGTATTAGCATTAGGGAACAAGTCTCCATTAAACCCACTGATGCCATGAAGGTTAACGTCAAAAAATGTAAATGGGAGGCCAGCTCTGAAGAGCCCAGCATTAAATTAATAAATGCTGCTTTAGAACAAAGAAGAGTGAGTTTCTTCTTGGTGTTGTGTGACATGCAATTTCATCAGTTTTAATGACTTTGAGATGACAAGCTGACCTCAGATCTGACTTCTTCCTGTACTGTATTTCATTATTCAGAGGAGAACCGAGACTGTGGAGTATAAGACCATCTTTTCAATTAAAGACAGAAACTTGAAGGATTTACATGAGCCAGTAAACGTCCCGTGGGTGAAAATGTTATCATTTACTTCCACACTGGGTACCCCAGAAGAGCACCAGATTAACAGAAGCTCCTTGTTTGTTTGCAGTGATGTCCTTTAAGGCTAATTTATGCTCACCACTAGATGGCAGCAGGGAGCGCCAGTAGGGACTCTTTATATTTCAATTTGAAACAGTGTAGGCATCCCAGGGACAGCGTTGGGGGTCTAATACAATGTATAGGAGAGGACCTCATACTGGAAATGATTCGGGAGCTGCCTACAACTCCCATCAGCCCCGGCAATATTACGCTATTGGGTAGATTCAGTGGACACAGGGGTTGCTGGGAAGAAGGTTAATTAAGTGGGCTCTTTAACTCTTTCATGGCTAAAAATTATTATCTTTTTATTTCAGTTTTGCCCCAGAGCTGAGTATTTTTCCTAAAAATTAATTTATCTGAAAAGCACACAAAGCAATGGTTTCACACATAAATCAACATAAAGTACTTATTTATGACAGATGCCGCTGTGTTTTATGGTCCGTGAGCCCCTATGGTATGTAAATTCATAATTCACTTATTACGCACTTGTTTGTCTCATCACTCATAAGCTGAAAGGCACTTTATGGAGAAAAACAACAGCGTGAAGTAGTCGAGAGGCTGGTAATCTGCAGTGTCCACTACCACGCCGTGTCGTTTGGTGAAGTCCAGTAACCTGCTTGTCTCCCACATATCTATGTATGTGTAGTCCACCCAGGTGAACGTCACTGTAGGCGCGTCAGCTACATGAGTCTCTTCAGCACTGCGATCAGCTGGAGACCGATCAGCTGATTTTCGATTTCTACAAATCAAAATCAGAATTCGATAGTGTCTGTGTAGTCCTCCCAGGTGAACGTTACCATAGGCACGTCAGGACCGACCAGCTGGGGACTGATCAGCTGATGCTGGTACCTGACTTTCGTTTTTGATCTCCAGATCTCTTGCATCAAAATTGGAGTTCGATAAGTCAGAGTCAGATTCAGCAATAATACAAAAAAACTGTAGTCTTGTCTGTTTCAGGAGATGGATGTCTGTGATGGATCTCTGATAGCTAGTAGTGTTATTTTTACTTTATTCTTTTCATCATCCTGTATTTACTCAACCTGAGGGGCTTCAATTACAGTATAAGCAAGTATAGATAAGCATGAGTGGCAGAAAAAAGGCTCAGAAGGAAACGAAAAAGACAGCTAAAGCTTCATACAAATCTAAACAGGCCTCAAGTTCAAGTTCAAAGTACGGCCTGCCAGAGGCTGACCTGGAACAGAGAGGCCAAAGCACAGACTTCCCGGGACCTGAGGCTGCTGCATCGTCTCCAGTCGAGAGCGAAAGTTGGAGCGAGATTTGGGCCGAATGGCCTGTGCTCATCTAGATTGTTCTAATCAATGTGCGAGTGAGTCCGGCCAGGAGTACTCGCCGATTCCAGAAGGTTCATTGAAACTGAAAATGGTCTTACCTTCTGTGCTGTCAGCTACCCCTCGCGAGTCAGCAACACCGACTCCAACTGGGCTTCTACTCCACCTGCGGAGCATGGAGAAGACCGAGATGAACTGTCCGAGCTGAAGGTAACGATCGGCACAATGATCACCACTCTCAGGGAGCTCAAGAATAATATAAAGAAGGAAATCAATGATATAAGTATAGGAATAAAGAACACACTCAAGACAAACGAGAAGCTGCTTCAGGATATTAAAGACCAGGGCAAGAGTTTAAGGAATCACCTTGAGGCAACCTGCAAAGGTATACTAGAAAAACATTGACAAAAAATAAGTAACGAAGTATTTTACTTTGCGCATTCGCTTTGCTCTCTCGCCTAATGTCCATGTCATTCTAGACATCGTTTATGCTACTCACACACATTCAAGGATTCGACATCAAGTGAACAAGTCTAACAGTCCTCCTAAGCAAAGAGGGTCTACCTATAACGTAACAGTGAGTTTTATGGATGTATACAGCTTTTTTCACCTGCTACCCCTGAATGTCGACTGGTTGTGTTAGCAAAAGTCAACATCCGCCCTAAAAGAGTTAAAGAGGATCAAATAAGACACTGAGGGAATTGCGATCAACAGTCTGTATGTGTCTTTGCACATCACACACACTATTGGATTAGTACTTCAACCACCACGTCTCACAGTTTCTTCTGTTTCTCTTTCTTCTCATCCATGTGGTTTCAATGGTAGGATACGTCTTCGTCTGGGGAGCGCTTCCAATCCTGCCAAATCTTCACACTGAAATGGGAACCTGGTAGGACAAAACTTTAAATTTCCTTCAGAGGCCCGGTCACAGGGTTTTTCATTCCACCCTCCATCGTCATCGGCTTCTGCAGTTCTGCACTGTGTTGGACTTGATTTTTAATGTTAATTGTTTACTAAGAAATGTCTGTTGTTTCGTTCGGTTTCATGTATGTAGTGTACGTAAATAATTATCACCAGACTTGGGTGGGCTTTTACGTATGAATTTTTGTGTAATACTGCTTGTTTCTCTTCTTTAATTGATAAATATATTCTTTACTTATCAATGTCTCTGTGTGTGAGTGTGTGCATTCAGGGTCAAGGGTGGCTGTGTTCCTGGGGTCCTGTGATAAGTGGTCCGTGGTGTCAGGTGAATTTTAAATAAATAATTGCGCCTCAAAAAGTGTAGGCTCCAAGGAGTGAGTGCATTTTGCTCTGCAGTTAGTTGAGGCGCTGGCTGACCGCACCACACACACACACGTGCAGAGCCAGGCAGATCAGTCAAGTGTCTCGATGGTGCCATGGAGAGGGCAGCTCACTGAACTTCTACCCAATTACTGAGGCAGTAAATGAGGAGCCTTACTGTTGAAATCTGGCTCAGGTACATCCCATTCTAGTGATCATCGTTGAGATATTTAGGGTCCACCTGTGGTCAGTCCATTTGACTGGACACGATTAGTAAAGGTCCACACTTGTCTACAGAAGGTCCAACAGCTGAGCAAAAACCAAATCATGAGGTCAAAGGAATTCCCTGCAGAGCTTAGAGACAGGATTGTGTCGAGTCACAGATCTGAAAAAGGCTACAGCACTGAAGGTTTCCAAGAGCACAGTGGTCTCCATAATTCTTAAATTGAATATATTTGGAACAACCACGTCTCTTCCTGAGACTGGTGGCCCAACCAAACCGAGCAATCTTTGGAGAAAGCCCTTGATAAGAGAGTTGTCCAAAAGCCTGGTGATCACTCTGGCCGAACACCAGAGAACTTGAAGATAGGAGAATCTTCTACAAGGACAACTATCACTGCAACACTCCAACGATCTGGGCTTTATGACCAAGTTTCCAAACAGAAGCTTTTCCTCAGTAACTCATGGGAGCCCACTTGGAGTTTGCAAAAATGCACCTAAGGGACTCTCAGACTGCGAGAAACAAGATTTGCTGGTCTGATGGAACTAAGATTAGTGTTATGTTGGGAAAAGCCCATTCACCTCTCATTACCTGTGCAATACCATTCTAACTGTGAAGCAAGGTGGTGGAGGCATCATGCTGTGAAGTTGCTTTTTCTGCGTCAGACATTGGGAGACAAGATGGGGTTTAAGGAAAGCAAAACAAAGCAAAATATGGAGATGTCCTTAATGATAACCTGCTGCAGAGCACTTTGGACCTCAGAGTGGGCTGAATGTTCATCTTCCAACATCGACACAAGCATTCAGACCCTTTGCTATGACACTTAAAAAAGTGCATCCCATTCTATGGCTCATCATTGAGATGTTTCTACACTTTGTTTCATTAACTGGACATGATTAGGAAAGACCCACACTTGTCTATAGAAGGTCCACAGCAGAGCAAAAAAACAGGCCATGAGGTTGAAGGAATTGCTTACAGAGCTCAGAGAGAGGATTGGGTTGAGGTTACACCGGGAGAAGGCTGGAAAAATATTTCTGATGCACTGAAGGTTCCCCAGTGGCACTGCGGCCTCCGTAATGGAATAGGTTTGGATCGATCACGACTCTTCCTAGAGGCTAGGTGCCCAGCCAGACTGAGCACTTGTAGGAGAAGGGTCTTGGTAAGAGAGGTGACCAAGAACCTGAGAAACAGAAATTGTGTGGAGATGGGAGAAACTTCCAGAAGGACATCCACCACTGCAGCACTCCACTAATCTGAACTTCACGGCAGAGAAAACACATGAAAACCTGCTAAAGGACTCTGAGACTATGAGAAACAAGACTCTCTGTTAGGGCTCAATTGAAGACCACCAGACGCCATGCATCACCACCTGTGCAATTCCGTTCCAGCGACGAACTAGGGTGGTGAAGCTATCAGGGGCTGGGAAAGCTGAATGAAGCAAAGTGCAGAGATATCCTTAACAAAAAGCTGCACCAGAGCTCTCTGGACCTCAGACTGGGCTGAAGGTTCACCTTCCTATTGGACAATAACCCTAAATACAAAGACAACACAGGAGTGGCTTAGGGAGAACTCTGGGAATGTTCTTGAGTGGCTGAGCCAGAGAACAAACTAGAACCCAATTGAACATCTCAGGACAGATGTGAAAACAGCTGTCCACCGATGGCCTCCAGCCGAACCGACAGAACTTGAATAAATCTGCGGAGAAGAATGGCAGAAATCCTCAAATCCAGGCGTGTCAAGCTGGTCATCTCATACCTAAGAAGACTCCAGGCTGGAATCACTGCCAAAGGGGCTCCAACTAAGTAGTGAGTTAAGGGTCTGAATTCTTGTGTCAATGGGATATTTCGGTTCATTTCAATAAGGGCGCGCACACAAAGATGCGCTTCAAAAGGGCGACCTCAATTGGGCGCGGCGAATAAAGGCAAATGCAACAAAATTATTACAGAAAATTTATTAGATAAAGGCAATGATTGAACGTATAAAAAGGCGAAAGCAAGAATATTAAAACATTTGCTCAATTGAGGTCGCCCTTTTGAAGTTTGCCTTTATTTACGCATGCCTTTATTCGCCACGCCCAATTGAGGTCGCCCTTTTGAAGCTTGCCTTTTTGTGCGCGCCCTTATTGAAGCATACCGGATATTTCAGTTTTGTTTTATTTTTTAATAAATCTTGGATGGCTACACATCCTGGCAGAGTCCACTCCCATTGCAGATTCTGCACGTTCTCCCCATGATGCTCTTCAGTTTGAGTCACTACTCCCTGCCTTGCTTGTGATGCTGCCTGGAGAAGTCCACAGCTCTGCCACCCTTTAACCTCCATTAACAAATGCACAACTGTGTCTTTCGTTTCCATATGCACTTTGGCAGCAGTTTACGTAGATGATGGAATGAATAAGTCCTGTCAAGCTGGGATGTTTCTAGCCATTCTGCCCCCCTAAGTCTTAAACCAATTTTGGAGACCACCACTGCTCTACTCCATGCAAAATGAAGGGCCCATCTTTCTTGTGCCAGGAAACGGCCCTGTTTAGAAGTAGCTGTGTATAAACCTTTGCCAGCGGTCGTCCCGAAGTTAGGCATTTCGGCCATGTCCCTCTTTTGTTACGGCCTGCTATTCAAGAGCCTAATGGAGTGTTTGTGCAACACACATCTTGTGCTCACCACCTCATTAGCCCTTGGGCATGGAATGCGGGGTCCATATTATTCTGAGGTTTAATCAAATTACAAACATCTCCTGATGTTTCTTTCCTTTTGTAAATCCCTCAGGCCACCCCCTCATTATGTACGACGCTTGAGGAGGTGTAAGGTTCCAGGGCTGGACGTAAAAGAAGGGCGAACAGGGAACAGTTTGTTAAATTTAAACCTCAGAGGACACGTAAGGTAAACTGAAACAGGGCTTTCAGGAGCTGCTGACAAACAATTGTCTTTGGCTCACTTACTTCTGCCTGACCTGCTCATGTTTGGGGTGAAGGAGGAAACAGGAGTCTCTTTTACTTTCCTCTTCGTTTCATTTGTCTTTGATTTTCTCATTCATACTTCTGAAGCTTATCTCATTTTCGGTTCACTTACAGAGGTGAGGGGCATGGTAGCAACAGTAGGGCAGACCTCTCCAAGTTCATCTCCTCCCAAGCAATTCCAAGCCAGTAGATAGAGAGATGCACTCGGAGACAGTCCTGTCCTGTCTTTTTCTTCTCTTTTTTTCCTCCATCCAGGGAAGGTACTGGAACCATGTCTGGTCAGGACGCCTGTCCATTTGCCCGAGGCCTCCTGTCTGGGTAAAGAATCTCCTTCCCCTTAGTAAGTCCCTTTTGGGTATGGGCCCTTTCCCTTCTTTGGTCAGGATGCCTGAGTGACCTCCTGAATCCTCCCCCCTGTGCAAGGAACCGTTTCCCCTTCCTGGTGAGGATGCCCATCCAACTCGTGTGGCACTTACAACATGAAGTCGCTCTCTGAGGCTATGATTAGTGAGTAGAACTACACTATATGGCCAAACGTATGTGGACACCCCTCCAAATTGTTGAGTTGATGTGTTTCTTGGTTTGAAGGTCCATCGAATCAAGCAAACAGCCATGCAATCTCCATTGGAAGTAGAACGGGTCGTACTGAAGAGCTCAGTGACTTTAAGAATGGCGTTGCCATAGGATGCCACCTTTTCCACCTATGCTGGTATGGGAAATTTCTACTCCACTACAGTTACTCCAGTAAACTTCTCTCATCATTGAGTAGAAACATAGGGGAGCAGTCAACAGTAACTGCTATCATTGTCATGTGGAAATATTGAGGAGCAACAACAGCTCAGCCATGACAGTGTGTGCTACCCAGGGCACGACACAGACAGGCAGGATGCCAATTGCCACACAGCACAGGGTTTATTTTCAGTTCAGTGCCATGCAAAAATCACCAACATAACACAGTCCCTCTTGCTGCCACTCCTTCCACCTCCACTCCTCCTCATGCTTTGTCCTTTTCCTCCTGACTCTGGCCGTTGGATGCTGGTGACTGGACTCCATGTGCCCAACAAGTTTTTCAGGCCACACTTCTGGGTGTGGCAGAAATGCAGCCAAATAGAGCCCTGAAAATGCCCATGTGCCCTCTAGTGGTGGTCACAGGCCCCAGCAGGTTGAGCTCCCATTCTCATGACCTGTGGCTCCACTGGAAATCAAGGGGGTTGCCCTCTGTCGGTCCAGGGGAGAAACTGTCCTGGAAATACTCTCTCCCCAGGTCCTTCCATAATCAGGGCATTGCGGTTGGGTTGTCCACCATAAGTGATACACCAGACAAACTCACAGAGTGTGTAGGGCCAGCAAGTGCTGAAGCATTTAGGGTGTAAAAATCACCCGTCTTCTGTGGTGTCACTCATAACAAGAGTTCCAAACTTCCTCTGGAAGCAACGTCAGCACAAGAACTGTTCATCTGAAATGGGCTTCCATGACCAAGCAGCCACACACAAGCCTAAGATCACCAAGTTCAATGTCAAGTGTCACCTAGAGTGGCGTAAAGTACATCGCCATTGGACTCTGCAGTACCGAATCATGCTTCACTACCTGGCAGGCTGGTGGATCAATCTGGGTTTGGAGAATGCCAGGAGAACGCTGCCTTCCAGACTGCATAGTGCCTCCTGGAAAGACTGATGGATGAGAGATAATGGCAGGGATTAGGCTTTGGCCTCTTAGTTCCAGTTCATGTTACAACATACAAAGACATTTTATACAACTGTTGGCTTCCAATATTGTGCCAACGTTTTGGCTGTGCCCATGTGCACAAAGTCAGGTCCATAAAGACCTGGACAGAGCCCTGACCTCATCCCTAATGCTCACCTTTGGGATGAACTGGAATGCTGAATGTGTGCCAGGCTCTTCTCATCCAACATCAGTGAATTTGTGAATTTTTGAACATTTGTGAATTTCCCCTTGGGATTAATAAAGTATCTATCTATCTATCTATCTATCTATCTATCTATCTATCTATCTATCTATCTATCTATCTATCTATCTATCTATCTATCTATCTATCTATCTATCTATCTATCTATCTATCTATCTATCTATCTATCTATCTATCTATCTATCTATCTATCTATCTATCTATCTATCTATCTATCTATCTATCTATCTATCTATCAGTACCTGACCTCACAAATGCTCACGAGGCTGAATGTGCACAAATAAAAAGATCCGGATAGGAATATAAATAACACACTGATTAAGTCTGGAGATGATAGCTGTGAGTCCCAAAGTACATAAGTCACAAAAGCACCTTCACAAATACCCACAAGAGGAGGGGGAAATCCTGTCAAAAACCACAGTTGGATACAAAAGGGGATTTTTCATTCTCCAATAACATTGGGGCACAAAAGCAAATTACGTGAAATTACCTGAAACGAGAAGGCAAGCCAAATAGAACAAGTCCCAGTAGTGATTCTGAAGGCAAAGTCAGAACACAGAGCAGAAGGTCGAAAAGGTCCAGAAAAATCACAGAGCACATTGAATTGCCAAAAAGCACAAGAACTCGCCAATCCTAAGCACATTCAAAATGAACCAATAGGAACTGTGGGAGACACTCTGGGCAGCTCGTATCATTGATTGGCAGGTGGCCCCACCTCTTGGGGAACCACCCACAGAACACATGGAACATAGCACAGGCAGCTTAAATACATAGATCAATCAATCAATCAATAAACCAATAAAATAAAATATGGAGTGATGCTTTTAATCAACATAAATAAAAGAATCAAGAATCAAGTCTGGCTGAGACATGACATGAGCAAGCTATGTGAAAAGGCAGATAATGCAGAGTTAGGTCAGTCATGACAGAAGGACATGGATGACATACAGGCCTTGGGCAGATTTATGGCAGATGAAGTTTAATGTCAGTAAATGTAAAGAATTACACATAGGAAGTAAAAATGTGAGATCTGAATACACAATGGGCGGTCTGAAAATCGAGAGTCCACCTTATGAGAAGATTTAGGAGTCGTAGTGGACTGTACGCAAGAGACTGTCAGACAGTGTTCAGAAGCCACTAAGAAGGCTCACAGAATGTCAGGTTATATAGCGCCTTGATGTGTGCAGTACAGGTCACTGGAGGTGACGCTCAAGCTTTATAACACACTGGTGAGGCCTCATCTGGAGTCCTGTGTGCAGTTTTGGCCACTATTTGGTAACACACCCTGAAATACCTCAAGATGGGTCTACAGTATGTGATGTAGTTAGTTACTCTTTCAAATATTCATTTCAAGGCAGAGGCCAATTACAAATCCCTCAGTTTCTAAAGCACACACTAATTCGGTGTTATTATAGATGGTCACATGACAATAACGGGCAACGGAGCTCAGTGACAAAGGAGTCACTTTATTATACACTGCTGAAAAAAATGAAGGTCGGACAAGACTTTACATTTCTTTCTTTCATTGGGCTCTTCACAGGGATTTCATTTCATGCGTTCATCGTCATCTGCTCCTGCTGTACAGGACTGCGATGGACTTTGAACTCAGTGCTTAGTCAATAAATTGTTCCTGCCACTGGGGAATTGGAGAGGGCCTTACATCTATATGTGTGTTTTTGTAAAATTGTTTGCTGCTTTTCATTACTTGATTAACATTTTCATTATTAATTATCAGTTTATTGTGCTGCTTATCAGTGTCTTTGCGTGTCAATGTCCATGGCAGGTCAAGGCTGAGTGTGTTCCTAGGGTTTCCATAATAAAATAACTACATCACATTTTCGGATGGCGTTAATCGTAGCCTCCCCGCGACTGCTACAAGATGCACACGTAGAAGGTGGTATTACGGGCTTTGTAAATCTGTGCGGGTTAGACACTTGACAGGAAGGTCTCGAAAGGAACATTCTGATGCTCGCTTAGAACTTCAGCAGGTCATCTTGACATCATCTACAGCAGTGGTTCCCATCCTTTTTTTGGCCATGTCCCACCTAGGCCTTTCTAAAACAAGAATGTCCCCTGCTGTAACATATACCTTATTCTTATTATTACCTACTCAAAAAGTGAACTCCTACTCACGTGGAGGAAGCCCATAATGTCATTAATTTGGTCTAAACAAGAACATGGAGATAAAAGAGGGAAAGGATAGTTGAAGTACTGACAAAGAAATCACTAACAAATTGTTAAAATAAAATAATATATCAAATACAGTTCTGAAAACATACTGTATAATAAGAGATGTGATATTCATAAATATGAAATAACTTTAATGACAGCTTCTTCTGTAATATTTTGATCTTTTTATATTTTTGTTATATTACAAAATTTTATCATCATTGTTACAATTCATATTATTTTAATGGTAAAAACGATTTCTAAGTAGAAAAACCCAAGCCGGTTGTAAAATCATAAATTGAAGGGTTCTTTACCATCCCTTCTATCCTCTTTAATAAAATCCCTGTGTGCGTCCAGGTGTCCGTGTGTGTGTGTCTCCTGGTGAAGTGCGCATGCGCGGGGCACGGTGCGATGCACAATATTACTGTCAGAGAAAGTTACAGGCGTTTTACCGAAATACAAACCAGTATTACTGCGAGAGGAAATTAAAGGTACACAATACAGTGACGCATATTACAGCCACATACAAGCCAGTATTACTGTCAGAGGAGATTAAAGGCATATTACCGACGCGCACACCTGTATTACCGCCAGAGAAAATTAAAGGTATATTACAGACGTACAAGCCAGCGGACGTACAAGCCAGTATTACTGTCACAGAAAATTAAAGACACACAATACACGGCGGCAACCCACGAAGAACGGTCAGCACAGCAACTAAACATCAAGAAAAGAAAGGCAGAAAGAAAGATAAATACGACAAACAAAAAGAATGAGGTCAAAGTGCCTTGCCATTTAATATAGACTGTTCCTACTAATGTTTATGCACTACTGTTCTAGCGCCCGTTACTGTAACGGGCTAAATGACTAGTGTTTATATAAATACAGTCGACCCTTGATTTACGACCGACCTGACATGCGAACAACTTACTTTACGACCAAAATTTTTGTTTTGATTTACGACCAACATCTTGTGTTACGACCCGAATGCGGTCACGTGTATCCGCTTGCGCGATTGTAAACAAACAGCCGAGAGCGTTCGTAAGCGTCAGTCAGAGCCCAGATACATGTGTTTGTGGACGTAATTTCAGTCAGTGCAGTGCTTTATATAATTTATTTCGATAATTGCTAAGGAAGGAAGAGAAGGTAACGAAGGTAAAGAAAGCGATCACAATCGAAACAAAGAAGGAAATTGTGCGGAAATATGAGAGTGTTGTTCGTGTGACCGATCTCGCTAATATGTACAGCATATCGAAATCCACCATCTCGACAATTTTACAAAGAAAAGATTTGAATAAGGAGGCTCCTTCCAAACAATAACCACCTTCCATTTCATTCTCCTCCTCCTCCCTTCCTGCAGCCCAAAGATGTCAAATTAAATGGTGAGTACAGTATGAAATTGTTGTTTCTGGTAGGCTAGGCACTTTTTATAACTTTTTGGTTAGTACATTAGAAAAATTATTGGTGTTTTGGTAAATTATGCACATTATACAACCCTTTTTTATAATAAAAAGTTAAGTAAGTGTTGCTGTTGGGGGTTCGGAACGCATTATGAGTATTTCCATTATTTCTTATGGGATAAATAGTCTTGACTTACAACCAACTTGAGTTACAACCAGCCCTCGTGAACAAATTAAGTTCGTAAGTCAAGGGTCCACTGTATATAAATGTCTCTGTAAAAAATAAAAATTATTTGTTTATTTTTTTCTATCATTGTTAACAGTGAATTTCTGTTGTTTCATTTTATAAATTGTTTAATGTATCTAAATTCTCGAATTGCCCCCCTAAAAAATCAAATTGCACCCCAGTGGGGCGTGCGTCCCATGTTGGGAATCACTGACCTACAGGCTGAAATGCATTGAGTTGCTGCCATGTGATTGGCTGGTGACCACGGGCCCCTACAGGGTTGAGCTTCCCAGCTCTGTACCTGTGGCCCCCAAAGGAACCAGGGCGGTCGCCCCCTTGTGGTCTGGAAGAGGCGTGAGCCCTCCTCTGGTCTTCATGGGTGTCCCGGCTGGGAGCCACCCCCAGCCACGTGCCACAATATATATACATATATATATATATAGACACATATATTGTGGCGTACGGCTGGGGCCCTTACCCAGCTTGAAGGATTTGGTGAGGGAGCATATGCAGAGCATTACCTCCCCAAGGGAGCTAGGTGGCAGCCGTGCCTCAGACTCCTGCAGGGTTCCATGGGAGCTGAAGTATGTTATAGCCCTGTTGGGTTCCGTGGGTAATAATAATAATAATAATAATAATAATTCATTACATTTATATAGCGCTTTTCTCAGTACTCAAAGCGCTATCCACACAGGGAGGAACCGGGAAGCGAACCCACAATCTTCTCCAGTCTCCTTACTGCAAAGCAGCAGCACTACCACTGCGCCACCTTATGGGCAGTTCTTCTGCCACACCCAGAAGTGAGCACCTGAAGCACTGCCGGGTGCCATATTAAAGGAGCCAGCAGCCACTACTCCGGGAGTCAGAGTCGGGTGGGAGTAGACGAAGCTTGTCTGGACTGAGGAGGAGTGGAGTGGAGGGGGAAAAAGAAAAAGAGAACGACTAAAAGATAAAGAAAAAAGAAGAGATTTATATTGTACTTGGTGATTGTGTTGTGCTTGGGGTAAATGGGGCAAAGCGTTTCCCACGAGAAAGAAAAATAAAAACGTGTGCCTTGAACTTGGGTCTGTCTGTGGCCCCTGGTGTTCCACAATATATATTTGGGATAGGTGCTATATAGATAAAATATATTATAATAATTCTTTTTCTTTGCATTAATATAGCGCTTTTCTCACTACTCAAAGCGCTCAGCAATTGCAGGTTAAGGGCCTTGCTCAAGGGCCCAACAGAACAGAGTCCCTATTGGCATTTATGGGATTCGATCCAGCAACCTTCCGATTGTCGGTGCAGATCTCTAGCCTCAGAGCCACCACTATATTATATATATACTCTTTATATACTGTCTTGGACATTATGTTTGGGTCCATCCATCATTAGGATGTTGTCAGGCATGCATACAAGCAGATGTGGGCCACACAAACTACTGAGTACGATTTGGAGTTGCTGCAATGAAATTTTGGCAAAATGGACTCACCTGCCACCGCATCATTTTTTCCCCATTGATTTCCGGGGTGTCTTTGAATTCAGCCCTCTGCGTTTGTTCCTAACACATTACACAGTCCATATCAGTGAGTGATGCAAAAATCTGGGGGACAGCTAGAAGCGAGACCAAGAGAACTGACATCCAGGAGATGAAAATGCTGCCACGGCTATATGAGGTGAACAAAATGGATCAAGTAGAAAACAAGCATATTAAGGAAAGGTGAGAGGGATAGGCTGCGGTGGGTTGGCACCCTGCCTGGGATTGGTTCCTGCCTTGTGCCCTGTGTTGGCTGGGATTGGCTAGAGCAGACCACTGTGACCCTGTGTTCGGATTCAGCAGGTTGGAAAATGGATGGATGGATGAGAGGGATAGGATGAAAAATGACGGAGAGAGAAGACTCCAGTGGGTCAGACAAAGTGCTAAGAAAACTATCAGACATGAGTTAGTCAGAAGAAACAAGAAGAGGGGAGGCCAAAAGCCTGATGGAAGGACGTGGTAGTGAAGGGTATACAAGGGATTGAGGGGTCATCAGAAAATGGAAAAGAGAGATGCAACTCCACAGTGGCAACCCCGGAAAGACGTTTTGATTTACCGGACCTTTACAATTCCCAGCGATCAAAAACCAGAAGCCCTAACCCGTCCTTTCATTGCCTTCTCTTGACAGACTTACTTAGTGAAGCGTCGGTGTGCCTGCTCAGAATGTTCAAGGTCAAAACTCCCTTGCATTCCAGCAAAACCGAAAAGCCGTTGTTATGCGTAGATTATCAGTGCCAGCGCTCGCAGATGGAGTGTTGTGAACAGATGGCATCTGAAAATAAAGATCTCCTTTCATGATCGGCAAGCGGCTGTCAACGAGTTCCGGTCAAACGGTCTCCTCAACCCGCTTTACTTTCTCTGATTAAACTTTTTTTATGTTGGAGGAACATTTCTAAATGTTCTTATTTATTAACTCGGGCAGTTCCTGGAGTCAGGTGTCTCTAGGAAAGGCCAGAGCCGTTTGTTTAGGAGGGCACTCCTCGGTCAGGCTGAGACCACAACTTGTGTTTCTTATTATCCCTTCATCCTTGACGTTTTCGCTGTCTTAGTGAGGTGTCTACAGCTGGGTTTGCAGGGTCGTCCATCTTCTTTTTCCCGGGTTTAGGGGTTGGAGATGTGGAGGTAAAAGTGACCTTAGGGGCCTGAAATCTTTCAGGGTGGATGTCGACTTTTGTCAAAATTCAGGGGTACAGGATGGCAGTCAGCCGTAAACAGGCGACAAAACTTGCGATTACATTTTAGTCTGACTCTCTCTTTGCTAGATGGGAAGTTAGCTTTATTGATTTGACCTCGATTCCCCACACATGCATGAGTAGCAAAGAGCAAAGAACCTCCAAAATGGCATCAACATCTGGCGAGAGACCAAAGTGAATGCGCAAAGCAAAATACATTGTGGACGACGTAATGCATATAATTGCTGAATCAAGACTGTGACTTGTCGGACTCTGATTTTGATGCAAGTGAACTGGAGATGAAGATCGAAAATGAAAGTGAGGTACCAGTATCAGCTGATTGTGGTGCTGAACGCTTTTGTGTAGCTGACGCACCTACAGCAGTATTTGCCTTGGAAGTCCACCACTTACAACAAGAAGAGGTGCAAACCAGAGTGTGTTGCAGTGCAACTGCCATTTCAGCGTGAAGACAGCCAGGCAGCCAACCCACCGCGCATTCCTGCTGCCAGAAACGGTTAATAGTCGCCGACAGGAGCCACAGCATGCAGCAACATACGTTTTATATTGATTTATGTATGAAGCCATTTCTTTGTGTTTTTGGGAAAAAAAATATTCAGCCCTCAAAGAGTTAAGCCCCCATACTGGGCCTGCTCTCGGTGATGGAGCTTGAACAGGTTTAGTTACCTGCAGTAGACCAGAAGCTTCACATCTCTAACTCTGCTTAACCCTTTAATGAAGCTCCCCACACCTGAACCTCTGGCAAAACGAACGTATTTATGCAGCAACACACAGTCATCAAAGGTTAAACGAGAATTAAACTCTTGTGTGTTTGCCTACTTTGCGTTTTATAATAGGGCTAAAAATGTTGTGGATACCCGACCATCACGCCTATATGAGCTTTGAAAACCAAAAAATTGAAAATAGAAAGAGTCCTCGTGAGGCCAGCTACTGATGTCAGACGAGCAAACCCGACTCACAATTGGTGCTCCAGACGTTCAGTAGGGTGGATGGCAGGGCTGGCTCTGTGCAGGCCACACGAGTTCCTCCATATCTTTATAAACCTGGAGTTGTGTAGAGGAGCCCAGTCATGATACGACAGAAAATGACCTCTGCAAACTGTTGCCACAAACTTGTCCGACATGTCTTTGTATGCTGTAGCATTAACGGGGACCCTTCACTGCAACCAAGGGGCCGAGTCCAAACCCTTCCATTATCTCTCCTCTGCCAAACTTTACCGTAGGCTCTAAGCGGTCCAGAAGGGAGCAACTTTCCTGTCATCCCCAAACGTCCACATTCATCCTTCAGCCTGCAAGATAATAAAGTGTGATACATCACTCCAGGGTGACACAGTGGTGGCGCTGCTGCCTCGCAGTAAGGAGACGTGGGTTCACTTCCCGGGTCCTCCCTGCGTGGAGCTTCTATGTTCTCTCCGTGTCTGCGTGGGTTTCCTCCCACAGTACAAAAGACATGCAGGTTAGGTGGATTGGCGATTCTAAATTGACCCTAGTGTGTGCTTGGTGTGTGTGTGTGTGTGCCCTGCAGTGGGCTGGCGCCCTAACCGGGATTGGTTCCTGCCTTGCGCCCCCTGTGTTGGTCCGGCAGACCCCTGTGACCCTGTGTTTGGATTCAGGGGGTTGGAAAATGGATGGATGGATGGATGGACATCACTTGAGAGAACACAGCCCCACTGCTCCAGAGTGCAATGGCAGGCGGTGTGCTATACAAACCTCCAGCCGACACTTGGCATTGTGCACAGCGGGCTTAGGCTTGTGTGCTGCTGCTTGGCCATGGAAAGCCACTTCATGACGCTCTCAAGGCACACTTCTGGCACTGATGTCACTTCCAAAGGTGGATTTGTGGCTTTGTTGTAAGAGACGTCACAGAGGACAGAGGACAGAGGACAGCCAGCTTGTACACAGTAGGGGCTTCAGCACTCAGCAGCCGAGCGCTGTGGGTTTGTGTGCTATGCCACTGGCCAACAACACTTCCACTTGATATGTATATATATATATATATAGTACTAGGGGGTTCGCCCCCTGCTCGCTTTGCTTGCCAACCCCCCTGGCCTGCGCTACACTCGTGTTGTGAAGAGGGGGGCTGAACACACCCCAAGGTGCCACAGTCGCTCCTCTGAGACCCCCTCTTAAACGGTGACACAATGGGAAACAAATACAGGGTTTTTTTTACCTCCTCTTTGCTCGATCAGCTGCTGGCTGCTATGTGATCTGCATCTCGCGCGGCTCTTCGGACATTTAAAAGCCCGTACAGCAGTTGTTCTACTCTTTGTCTTTTATTTCCGGCCCCAGGCGTGGTTACATCTCTTGGCACAAAGTCTCGTCTCGCGGGATGTGAGTTCTTGATATTTTTTAGTTTACAATTTAAAAATGGAATAAGAATCTGAAAATCTAACAACATCACATTAACGTTCAATAAATTCTGAAAAGAACAATACCAAACATATATATGTAGGTTTTAAAATAAGTCCGATTTGACAAAAAACGTGACATAAAAATGTCACATAAAATCGTTGCACAAAATTGGTTTAGGGTTAGGATTTTATATATATAAATAAATATATATATGTACAGTATATACACATATATATATACTGTATGTGTGTATATATATATATATATATATATAGAGAGAGAGACAGACACATATAATGTGGCATATGGCTGGGGCCCTTACCCGGCTGGAAGGTCTCCATAGCATTACCTCCCCAAGAGCGCTAGGTGGCAGCCCCCCTGGGGGGCAGCAGTGCCTCAGACTCCTGCAGGGTTCCATGGGAGCTGGAGTATGTTACAGCCCTGTTGGGTTCCGTGGGTACTGCCATTACGGGCAATTCTTCCGCCACACCTGGAAGTGAGCACCTGAAGCACAGCCGGGTGCCTTATTAACGGAGCCAGCAGCCACTACTCTGGGAGTCAGAGTCGGGTGGGAGTACATACATGTATACACAAACACACACGCATATATATACATACATATATATACACACACACATATACATATATATACAGTAGAAACGTGAATATGTTAATGTCAGCGACCTTACTGATTTATACTCAGACCTTGGAGGATGGGGGATGAAGATCACAGACCCACAATGAAAGCCCACCCAGACCCAGTGAGAAATGACTCCACACAGACAGTGACCAGCCATAGCACTGAAACTCGGGATGTGCCAGGCAGCAGCACAAACCAGCAGGTCAGCAGTAACTGCCATTTACAGAACACAGCAGGTTTAACGCTAAAGTTCACTGGTTGTCATAATGTCTTTCCACCACTAGATGGCAAACTGTGTCACATTTAGAGGTTACCGCCTGTTGCTGGAGTGGCAGCAATCTTCTGGAATGTTCCAGACGAGTAGAAAATAAAAGATGAAATGTCAGACTGCATCTATGTTTACATTACTAAGTCGGGTCATCAGGAGCTGCAGCCAGTGGGCGTAAAACAAGTAGCTACTGTGTGTGGGATGCCAGTCTTGTACTAGGCAAACATAAAAAAACAGAAACGTCAACACTGAGCACGCCATGTCAGTGTATAGTTCAGTCCGTCTTGTTGTCCTGTTACAGGGCTGAAAGGGGGACCTGATCAGGACACCCCTGAAGAGCACAAGGGGACAAACAAATCTGAAAGGGGCACGAGTCTGCAGCTGACTGAGAATGGGCATCAAAGGACAGAGGAGACGTGTGGGCTCCACACAGACATCGGAGACTGAAAGGCACTATATACAAACTAGAGGCAGCTCTAGCATTCGATAGATAGATAGATAGATAGATAGATAGATAGATAGATAGATAGATAGATAGATAGATAGATAGATGTGAAAGGCACTATATGATAGATAGATAGATAGATAGATAGATAGATAGATAGATAGATAGATAGATAGATAGATAGATAGATAGATAGATAGATAGATAGGAAAGGCACTATATAATAGATAGATAGATAGATAGATAGATAGATAGATAGATAGATAGATAGATAGATAGATAGATAGATAGATAGATGTGAAAGGCACTATATGTTAACCACGGTGTTACGTTCTCACAGAGATAAATATCTGGAATGCATACTTGGTGGGCATCTCAACTTTAAAAAGTGTAAAGTCCTTGAAATTCCACAGGTGTGTTCTACTAAAGGTTAAGAGTTTCGACTGAGTAAGTACGCAGCAGGAGTCCAGCAGGTTTTGTCGTAAGCGCTCTTCGTCATTTCCAATGAACCACAGCACGCTGACATCTGAGGGGTCTTGGAGGTCTTTGTAGCTCTCGAGTACGATTAGGGTCTGATGTTTACAAATCCCGCCGTTACACTGAGACCACCGAGCCGCTCCACTGCCGGCGTTCGAATAATGCCAGGAATTAACCCAATAATTTCGTGTTATCCCCATAGGCACCGGTAGAGGGTGCTGCTACCTTTTCGTTTAATCGTGTAACTGTGAATTTCGATCGTGTTGTAGTCGTGATGGCACCCTGTGACTCGGAAATTGGATTAAGTGGGTTCAGTAAATGAATTGATGGATGAATGGGATGCTGTAATGTGTGCATTACACTGCACTCTGATGATGTATGTATGTGCGTGTGTTCCTGCTTCATTCTTGCTGAACTTTCCCAAGCGAATATTTTCTTTTAGCTTTTATGGTAGTTGCCCTTGCAAACTTTAAAGGTGCAAGGCTGTGGCACATTTATAAAGAAAACTTGCAATTGAGCTTCTCATGAAAAGCGCATATATTCAATTCAGTTTATTTTTGTCTAGGGCTCTTTACTGGCAGATGCCAATACGAACTTTGCAAACGACTACATAACGAGTACACATAAAGACACTGTATCGGTATTAATGCTGGAGTGACTCATTGGGTCGCTTTTCTTTAGGTGACAGAAGAGCCTTTCATTTCATCGCACTCAGCGTGCCAAATGGCCGTTTGAAAGACTCGCTCTTTATCTGGATTTTTATTAAATCATCTTTATTGTTTACAGCGTGTTGTGTCGAGTTTTCCCTTGTTCCAAGTGACCCCCTCACTCTTCACAGGAAATCAGGGATGAAGGCTCAAGTGTAAGACTTGTGCGTTTATAAAGCGACTTTCATATCAGGGTAGAAATAAAGCGCCTGGTGCAGAGCTGCTGTCCGCCCGTCTACAACGTTAGCCCAACAGCTTCAAGGTAAAGACTCACGAGTTTCTGTCTCATAGTAGCGAGAGGTGGTCCTTCATGTGGGAGTCTCCATACATCTTTGATTCTTGGGATTCTGAGTTCTTTCTTCGACTTCTTACCAGACCAGTAGAGTCACTGGAGTGCTAATAAACTGGAGAGTACATGCCGCAAAATGGAGAATTGGGGGCGAAGTAACCGTCAATCAAATTCGACTTAAGCAAATCATGTAGATAGATAGATAGATAGATAGATAGATAGATAGATAGATAGATAGATAGATAGATAGATAGATAGATAGATAGATAGATAGATAGATAGATAGATATGAAAGGCGCTACATAATTAATAGATAGATAGATAGATAGATAGATAGATAGATAGATAGATAGATAGATAGATAGATAGATAGATAGATAGATAGATAGATAGATAGATATGAAAGGCACTACATAATTAATAGATAGATAGATAGATAGATAGATAGATAGATAGATAGATAGATAGATAGATAGATAGATAGATAGATATGAAAGGCACTACATAATTAATAAATAGATAGATAGATAGATAGATAGATAGATAGATAGATAGATAGATAGATAGATAGATAGATAGATATGAAAGGCACTACATAATTAATAGATAGATAGATAGATAGATAGATAGATAGATAGATAGATAGATAGATAGATAGATAGATAGATAGATAGATAGATAGATAGATGTGAAAGGCACTATATAATAGATAGATAGATAGATAGATAGATAGATAGATAGATAGATAGATAGATAGATATGAAAGGCACTACATAATTAATAGATAGATAGATAGATAGATAGATAGATAGATAGATAGATAGATAGATAGATAGATAGATAGATATGAAAGGCGCTACATAATTAATAGATAGATAGATAGATAGATAGATAGATAGATAGATAGATAGATAGATAGATAGATAGATAGATAGATATGAAAGGCGCTACATAATTAATAGATAGATAGATAGATAGATAGATAGATAGATAGATAGATAGATAGATAGATAGATAGATAGATAGATAGATAGATATGAAAGGCACTACATAATTAATAGATAGATAGATAGATAGATAGATAGATAGATAGATAGATAGATATGAAAGGCACTACATAATTAATAGATAGATAGATAGATAGATAGATAGATAGATAGATAGATAGATAGATAGATAGATAGATAGATAGATAGATAGATAGATAGATATGAAAGGCACTACATAATTAATAGATAGATAGATAGATAGATAGATAGATAGATAGATAGATAGATAGATAGATAGATAGATAGATAGATAGATAGATAGATAGATAGATAGATAGATGTGAAAGGCACTATATAATAGATAGATAGATAGATAGATAGATAGATAGATAGATAGATAGATAGATAGATAGATAGATAGATAGATAGATAGATAGATAGATATGAAAGGCACTACATAATTAATAGATAGATAGATAGATAGATAGATAGATAGATAGATAGATAGATAGATAGATAGATAGATAGATAGATAGATAGATAGATAGATAGATATGAAAGGCGCTACATAATTAATAGATAGATAGATAGATAGATAGATAGATAGATAGATAGATAGATAGATAGATAGATAGATATGAAAGGCGCTACATAATTAATAGATAGATAGATAGATAGATAGATAGATAGATAGATAGATAGATAGATAGATAGATAGATATGAAAGGCACTACATGATAGATAGATAGATAGATAGATAGATAGATAGATAGATAGATAGATAGATAGATAGATAGATATGAAAGGCACTACATAATTAATAGATAGATAGATAGATAGATAGATAGATAGATAGATAGATAGATATGAAAGGCACTATATAATAGATAGATGTGAAAGGCACTATATAATAGATAGATAGATAGATAGATAGATAGATAGATAGATATGAAAGGCACTATATAATAGATAGATGTGAAAGGCACTATATAATAGATAGATAGATAGATAGATATGAAAGGCACTATATAATAGATAGATGTGAAAGGCACTATATAATAGATAGATAGATAGATAGATTGATATGAAAGGCACTATATAATAGATAGATGTGAAAGGCAGGTAAACAAATACTCCATTTGGTTTGAGAATTTAAACCTCAACATGTCCACGATCTCTTGAGAGAATTCAGAGAGGCGGCCCCTGCCCCCCTGCAGGTTCACAGCACCACTCGCCCACCCACCCTAATACTCTAGTGTTGTGCCACCAGATTGAGATCTACAGATGGCCATAGCTTGACTAGGCAGCCTCAAGGAATTTTCCAAGCCGTTTTTAAAAACTCATTAAAATCTTGAAAGGTTTCAAAATGTTTCTGTTAGGTGAGCTCCTTGACCTTGGACATGGGACAATCTAGTTTGTCCAGATGTAATCTCCAAAGACCTTAGAATTTAAACCATCATGAAAAACAAATCCATTCAATGATCACAAGCTTGTGACCCTGAGTCACACACACTGATTTGCCATTGAACTTGTCCACCTATGGGCTGGTGGGCACCTCAATAGCGTACAGCTGGTCCACTCCCTTGCTAATAGCTATGTCTCAACAGAAGACATTCAGTCTTGGTGTGTACCAACAAAGCATTTCACTACATGTTATAAACAGTCCTGAGAAAAAGTAAGTGCACCCCATTGCAACTGTTGACTTTAACATATTTGAACGGGCAAACAATAGATTTTCATGTAAACAATGCCTACAGGTAAAGGTGACATACTTGAAGAAGTGACACGTCATATTGACATGGTGTAATCATTCTCAATCTAAATTTACAAAAATGCAGATTTGTCACATAGAAAAAAGTAAGTCCACCATTACATTTATCAAGACTTCAAATCCACCAGATTAGCATCAGGTGTTCCAATGATTTGAACCTCCTTCGAGAGTCTGCAGGTGGACCCTTTCTGATTTAAACCACAGATAGCGAGGGTCTGGTGTTCTTTTTGTGATTGACGGGTGTGGTGTCATCATGCTAAGGTCTAAAGAGCTCTCCAAGATCCTCAGAAAGGAAGTTGTGGATGCCTAGGAGTCCACTACAAGGAAAATAATTTACAGGAGGCAAAGATTTCAGACGAGTGCTGATTTGTCCAGAACCGCCTAGCCCAGAAAATTCAGCCCAAGAGCTGAATGTTTGGTAGTAAAAGAAGTCTCCAAGTGCCCCAAAATTACATTGCAGGATCTGCAGGTAATTTGTCAAAGCCCAAGCTTCTACAATCAGACTGCATCATTTTGACCTGTATGTGAGGTGTACCAGGAAAAGGCCTTTGCTGTCCAAAAAGAACATCAGAGCAAGGCTACAGTTAGCCATTGAACATCTAGGCAGAGACCAGGGGCCTCATGTATAACACCGTGCGGAGAATTCACACTAAAACATGGCCTACAGGCAAAACTGGAAATGTGTGTACACACAAAAAATAATACAAATACAGACGCTTAAAACTGTGTGTACACCAAGTTCCACACACGTTCCTTTTATAAATCCCAATAAGTCCCACCCCGACTCCTCCCACCATTGCTCCTATTTGAATATGCAAATCCACAGAAATAGCCCCTTACGCTCAGCGTTTTGTTAATAGAGAATGGGAAAAGCATGTGGAAAAAAGAAGAATTTTAGCCAATGCAAAAGGGAGGTCCTGCTCAGTGAAGTAGAGGCAAGACAAAACGTACTATTTGGTGGCTTAAGCAGTGGTATAAGCAACAAAAGGAAATTGGAGTGTCACAGCGTGGCAGAGGCACTGAAAAGTTAAAGTTCAGAAAGTTGCATATTGTCCGAAAAAAAAAAAAGAAGTGGTCAGATGTCAAAGTCGACGTGAAAAGACGAGTCGCAGTCCACTGTCTGAGTGTCAAGTTCAAGTTCAAGAGTATTTATTGTCATTTCATCCATATACAGTAGTACAGCATACAGTGAAATAAAACAACGTTCCTCAAGGACCATGGTGCTACATAGAGCACAGGACAACGAAGAATCCGCGACACATAACATAAAGACACATAATATATAACACTGCAGAACAGAACACATATATCAGATATCAGTCCGGTCCATTAGTGTTCAGGAGTCTGACTGCTTTGGGGAAGAAACTGTTACACATTCTGGTGGTGAGGGCCTGAATGCTTTGGTACCTTTTTCCCAATGGCAGGAGTGTAAACAAGGAATGCGAAGGATGTGTTGGATCATTCACAATGTTGGTGGCTTTGCGGATGCAGCGTGTGCTGTAAATGTCTATGATGGAGGGAAGAGAGACACAGACGATCTTCTCAGCTGTCTTCACTATCTGTTGTAGGGCTTTGCGGTCCCTGACCGTGCAATTTCCAAACCAGACAGTGATGCAGTTGCTCAGGATGCTCTCCATGGTTCCTCTGTAGAATGTTGTTAGAGTAGCTGGTGGAAGATGGGTTTTCCTCAGCCTACGCAAGAAGAAGAGCTGCTGCTGGGCTATCTTGGATAAAGAGCTGGTGTTGTGGGACCAGGTGAGGTTCTCTGCCAGGTGGACACCCAGGAATTTGGTGCTATTGATGACCTCCACAGTTGAGCCATCAATGTTCAGTGGTAGATGGTCACTCTTAGTCTTCCTAAAGTCAACAATCATCTCCTTTGTTTTGTCTACATTCAGAGACAGGTTATTGGGTTTACACCAGTCCGTTAACCTCTGCACCTCCTCTCTGTATGCTGACTATTGTTGTTGCTGATGAGACCCACCACAGTCGTGTCATCAGCGAATGATGTAATTAGAGCTGTGAGTTGCTGCACAGTCATGAGTCAGCAGTGTGAACAGTAATGGACTGAGCACACAGCCTTGAGGGGCCCTAGTGCTCAGTGTGGTGATTCTGGGAATGTTGTTTCCAATCCTGACTGACTGAGGTCTCTCTGTCAGGAAGTCCAGAATCCAATTACAGAGGGAGGTGTGCCCGCCATGTCAACATCACTGGAGGAGGAGGAGGAGGAGGAGGTGGAATTCTGGGGCTTACACTGTTTGAGCATTGAGCTGCAGCAGCTATTGGTGAGACCCTTATACAGTAAATCTCGCTACAACATTAATGAGATGCACAGGTAATCTGCACATTAATAGAGTGGAAATGCTTTCTATTTACATATGCAAATTCATTCTCTGAAGGCACCTTTATAGCGCAGCATCAGCGCTGAGTGCCACAACGGATCGACTCTCTGCCCTTTACTTTGAGGTGACTCACTATCCTTAAAAGGACTGCTTACCTTTTGCTGCACTAGTTGGAAAAAGCACCTGCCACTGTGTGGATCTCACGTTTCTATAAGATTTCCTGTTATAGATGATGTAATGGCAGCTCATTCTTTTGGTGATTCATGCTTGGCTGATGTAACTTGTCCAGCGCCATTATAGCAATGTGCATGCAGTTGACCACTCCAATACATTTGGAAAACTGGATGTTGCTGCAAATTGCTCTTAGATGTTTGCCAGTTCAAACATAGTGTAAGGAAATCTTATATACTGTATCTGGATGACAAGCAGATAATACCATCCTATACAGTTGGCATAGCACGCGATATCTGTGAAATACTCGATCAGTCAGCAAGTTCAGGTTGAAAAGCTCCTGTGGCTAAAAACCCAAGAGTGGACAGAACTTGCAAAGGAGCAGGAAGAGCACAATCCCTAAAAGTCTGCCGGCGCCAGGTCAGCACACAGCGCCAAGAGGAAAGCTCTGGGAAATCGAAATCGACTTAGAAGTTATCATCATCATCTAAATACACGCTCTCTTCTAATTCTTCTAACAACGCTAAAGCAGCCATGGTGGATGGAATAGTTTGGCCATCCCGTACACCTCGTATTGTTACAGTCAAGTGAATTAAATTTGTAAATGATACGCTGTTAAGTTCCATGTGTTTGATAACACCTCCATCCTTGATGCGAATCTGAAAAAGAAAGGGAGATCACAGAAACAGTAGCACCGCTCTGATGTGTGGCAAGCAGCTGGGGGTGGCACCCAGCTGAGATGCCCGGAAAGACCGGGGGAGGGCTTACACCTCCTCCAGACCACAAGGGGGCAACCGCCCTGGTGGCTTTGGGAACCACGGGAACAGAGCTTAGAAGCTCAACCCTATAAGGGCCCATGGTCACCACCAGGGGTCGCCCTGATGTCTGGAGAGTACTGGTCCTCAGCACTTCCGCCACACCCGGAAGTGCTGGGGGGAAGACGACCAGGGACACCCGGAGTGCTTCAAGGTGCACAGCCGGCACTTCCGCCACACCGGGGAGTGTTGGCAGTCACTCATTGGGAGGCACCTGGAGCACATCTGAGTGGATATAAAAGGGGCCGCCTCTCTCCATTCGATGGCTGGAGTCAGGAGGAAGTAAGATGGAGCTCGGGAGGAGAGGAGAGGAGAGGAGTGGAGGCAGACCAGAGAAAGAGAGGCATTGTGAGGCCTGGACTTTGGGGGAGTTTTGGGGTTGTGTGCAGGGCCGGATTAAGACGAAATTGGGCCTGATGCTGCAGCGTAAAAAAGGCCAATTTTTTCTCGCCATTGGTGCATGTGCATTCGACACTCACTGTACATCTGGGCCTATTTCAGGAATGGGCCTAATGCTGCAGCATCAATAGCACCCACCTTAATCCGGCCCTGGTTGTGTGTGGCACTTTACTCTCTGTGTATTGGGTGAACTAACGATGTCTGCCTGTCTGTGTCTGGGCCATGTTCCACAGATGTTAGGTGCTGCCCATTTGCAAAACCGAGCAGAAACGTGCGTACACATGGTGAGTGGCTGCTGTGAAAATGTGCATAGCGTTACGCCAAGGTTAGTTTTTATACATCTCGAAGGAAGATTGGAAATGGGCGTACACAACATACAGACCATTTATACATGAGGCCTCAGGAACAATGATGTGGACAGATGAATCAAAGATACAGTTGTTTAGACCCAGTAACAGTAGACATGTTTGGTGCAAACCAAAAACAGCATTTCAGGAGAACCACCACATACCAACTCTGAACCCTGGTGGTGAAAATGTCATGGTTTAGGGGTGCTTGGCTGCTTCAGGGCCTTGGGCAGCTTGCACTCACTGAGTCAACTCTGAATTCTGCATCACATCAAATAGTGTTTGAGAAGAACAAGAGGCCATCTGTCCAAAAGTTGAAGTTGAACCAGAAATGGACCTTTCAACACAGTAAGGATTCAAAGCACACAAGCAAATCCAGCAAGAATTGGCTCAAAGAGATGAAAGGTAGGGTTATGGACTGGCCACGTCAAAACCGCAATTTGAATCCCACGCCAGAAAACTCTCAAACTTCTTGCAACTGAAAGGATAATGCATGGAGGAATGGTCAATGTCAAGGACTGGTGGGCAGTTACCCACAATGCCTACAAGAAGTTGGATTTTCCAAAGAGGACAATGCCGGCTTCAGAGGCCAAGCATGGACTTACTTTTTCCCCAGTAGACCACTGCATCTATTGGCATTTTTTGTTGAAATGATTAATTGAGAGGGCACATATTCCTGTTTTTATTCAAGTTTATCATCTTTCTCTGTTGGCATTGCTTGGATGAAGATCCAACTTTTGCCTGTTCAAATATCTTGAAAAAGTCAGCAGTTTTCTTGGGGTGTACTTACTTTTTCATATCTATATATCTCAATATGTGTGACAAATACAATTTGACTTGACACAGCATAGACATGTTTATTTGACCCGATGTTGTCCCATTGTACAGAGTACAGTGAAATTGTTACCTGCATGTGCTAATCAACTTATGACACGTCACCACTCACCGGCACCAGGGTTAGCAAGTATAAATGTACTTGACCTCAAAACTTTTGTCTTTCCTTACTTGAAAAATAATCTCATATATAGGAAGAAGAGGGTGATGGTGTGAGGGACCTTATCAGAACTGGCTGATGTTAAGTGTGGCATCCACCAATATACACACATATACTAGGGGGCTTTGCCCCCTGCTCGTCCACACTGGTGAGGCCTCATCTGGAGTCCTGGGTGTAGTTTTGGTCTCCGGGCTACAAAAAGGCCATAACAGCACAAGAGAAGGTCCAGAGAAGAGCGACTAGGCTGATTGAGGGGCTACAAGGGATGAGTTATGAGGAAAAAGTAAAAGAGCTGAGACTTTACAGTTTAAGTAAAAGAAGAATAAGAGGAGACCTGACTGAAGTGTTTAAAATTATGAAGGGAATTAGTCCAGTGGATCGAGACGGTGACTTTAAAATAAGTTCATCAATTACACGGACACAGCTGGAAATTTGTGAAGAGGGAATTTCACACAAACATTAGGAAGTTTATCTTTACACAGAAAATCACGTGGAATAAGTGAAAGTAGTGTGGGAGACAGTAGGACTTTATGGACTTTCAAAACTCAACTTGATATTTTTTAGAAGAATTAAGTGGACATGACTTGCGAGCTTTGTTGGGCTGAATGGCCTGTTCTCGTCTAGATTGTTGTAATGTTCTAACACAGCCTATAACTTAATGGACCATCAGGAGCCATATTAGGTTTAATTCAAATGCTGACGGCACTAAGCTGCATTTATCAATATGGTGGATTAATACTCCGCCCATGCACATCTTATTACATTTCGACTCAGTCACATACTGTAGCAATGAGGTTATTTTGTACCAATATAATCCATGAAATTTAATTCAAAGCCATGCAATTCAGCTGAGAGAGAGACAGATCGATTGCCAGAATGATGGACAAATGACAACTGGAAGGCAGGTTGGAGAGATGGACAGAAAATGTGTGAAAGACACACAAGCAGGTCATTTTAAAAGTGCTGATGTCCACTTGACCAAGATGGTCGTTTTGTCTTGGTAGAGTTCTCTATTATTCTTTTTTCCCCTTTTGTATTCTTTAACATGTAGCCTTTGTCAGAACGCCTCAAATCTCACAGACTTACCACTGTTTATAAGGTATTGTATTTTATAACTTCTCCCCACCTTCCCTTCTACATGTAGAACCTCAGGCAGTTACCTAGAGTAAAAGACAAGCAGGAGTTAAGGTACAACTTTAAATAATGGATTATTGGTTATGTTCATAAAACAACAATAAGCAAAGTACAAGTGAATATTGGCAACCATACAACCTGACAAATGCTGATGTGTAGTTTCAGGTGGCACACAGACTTGCAGTCACTTTAAATGTCTTTAGTTCATTTTTGGTCAGCTTTCTTCAGAACAGGCCACATGCCTGTCTCAATATGGCTGCCAGGTTGTGCTTCTCAGTGTGGTCTTCTGTTGTGTGAGATGCTCCTTCATGATGGTGGTGTAATAGAGAGAGAGATAGGGAGGGGTAAAGCAACCAAATTTATGCATTCTTTGTCCAAACCCTTACACCAATAGGGCATCGTGCTACAGAATGGCCTATCCCAAACAGCCATACTTCAGACCAATGGGGGCACACAGTACCTTTCACACCTACCCCCGGAAACCGTTTGTTCAGGTGATGCTTGCCAGCTAGGCAGTCTGGTGTTCCACTGGGGGTGACTGAGAGAGAATGTCCTGCAGAGAATCAGTGGCCAAACCTGTCATACAATTACAAAGACTTGTCCTAAAGATTCGGGGGGGGGGGTGTATCTTAACCATCAGACCTTTTCTGTTCTTTTCAAAGACATAACACTAATATTACATTTGCTTTGTCTAAGTTACAAATAAAGACATACCGAATAATTATCAACTTGTATACAAAATTTCACACCGAAACACGTGTTAAAAGCCACAGTCTGTGACAAATGAGGAGAACAGGCGAAGGTATTAATAACCAGACAGTTCGTCTGGTCGTTGTCCATATCTGACAAGAATTCTATGGATATGTAAATATGTGTTTATAATAATGGCGGCATGAGAAGGTGCATTACTGCAGGATGGGACCTCTGGTTGTCAGCATTTCCCCACTTGGCTTCTCTCCGGCCTGTGTTTGTATGTATACCTGATTATACATTGTATTCTGGGAATGAATGCTATCTTTTAAAGCAAGTTAAATACATCGATCTCTTTTTGTACCATAGTTCTCTCTAGTAATTATGGTTACAAAAGGGATGCTATTGGCTCTAGTCTGTTCTGCACCAAGAAACACATCCCAGGGGAGAAAGAGTACTACTACACATATCTAGTACTGTAAATGTTACAATATGCTATCTGACCTTCACTATTTGCATTTCATATTCATCCTCCTTTTGATGCACTTTTCTTTTCAGTCATTACTCCTACATAATGTCCGAATGCAGTTGTACTAAATCTGGGTTGCTTCATTTTCCAGACCTGTAAAAATAATTTCAATTATAACATGCACAACACTGGATTATTACCCCATACAGTCATATGAAAAAGTCTGGGAACCCCTCTTAATTCTTTGGATTTTTGTTTCTCATTGGCTGAGCTTGCAAAGTAGCAACTTCCTTTTAATATATGACATGCCTTATGGAAACGATAGATAGATAGATAGATAGATAGATAGATAGATAGATAGATAGATAGATAGATAGATAGATAGATAGATAGATAGATAGATAGATAGATAGATAGATAGATAGATAGATAGATAGATACTTTATTAATCCCAAGGGGAAATTCACATACTCCAGCAGTGACATTAAATTTATTGGATTAACAGAAAATATGCAATATGCATCATAACAAAATTAGACAGGTGTATAAATGTGGGCACCCCAACAGAAATATGACATCAATACTTAGTTGAGCCTCCTTTTGCTAATATAACAGCCTCTAGACGCTGTCCTCCTATAGCCTTTGATGAGTGTCTGGATTCTGGATGGAGGTATTGTTGACCATTCTTCATACAAAATCTCTCCAGTTCAGTTCAATTTGATGGCTGCCGAGCATGGACAGCCTGCTTCAAATCATCACATAGATTTTTGATGATCTTCAAGTCAGGGGACTGTGACGGCCATTCCAGAACATTGTACTTCTCCCTCTGCATGAATGGCTTTGTAGATTTCGAACTGTGTTTTGGGTCATTGTCTTGTTGGAATATCCAACCCCTGCGTAACTTCAACTTTGTGACTGATGTTTGAACATTATCCTGAAGAATTTGTTGATATTGGGTTGAATTCATCTGACCCTCGACTTTAACAAGGGCCCCAGTCCCTGAACTAGCCACACAGCCCCACAGCATGATGGAACCTCCACCAAATTTGACAGGAGGTAGCAGGTGTTTCTCTTGGATTGCGGTGTTCTTTTTCCACCATGCAAAGCGCTTTTTGTTCTGACCAAATAACTCAATTTTTGTCTCATCAGTCCAAAGCACTTTGTTCCAAAATGAATCTGGCTTGTCTAAATGAGCATTGGCATACAACAAGCGACTCTGTTTGTGACATGAGTGCAGAAAGGACTTCTCTCTCATCACCCTGCCATACAGATGTTCTTTGTGCAAATTGTACTGAATTGTAGAACGATGTACAGATACACCATCTGCAGCAAAATGTTCTTGCAGGTCTTTGGAGATGATCTGTGGGTTGTCTGTAACCATTCTCACAATCCTGCTCATATGCCGCTCCTGTGTTTTTCTTGGCCTGCCAGACCTGTTGGTTTAACAGCCACTGTGCCTGTGGCCTTCCATTTCCTGATTCCATTCCTTACAGCTGAAACTGACAGTTTAAACCTCTGAGATCACTTTTTGTAGCCTTCCCCTAAATCAGGAGACTCAACAATCTTTGTTTTCAGATCTTTTGAGAGTTGCATTGAGGATCCCATGCTGTCACTCTTCAGAGGAGAGTCAAAGAGAAGCACAACTTGTAATTGACCACCTTAAATACCTTTATATCTCCTGATTGGACACACCTGTCTATGAATTTCAAGGCTTAATGAGCTCATCCAACCAATTTGGTGTTGTAAGTAATCAGCATTGAGCAGTGACAGGCATTCAAATCAGCAAAATGACAAGGGGACCAACATTTGTGCACAGCCAGTTTTTCAAATTTGATTTCATTTCATACAACTAAATTCTGCTTCACTAAAAATCTTTATTCGGAAAACACCGCAGTACTCTGATGTTCCTAGGAAATGAAACAACAACATTTATTTTTATAGCACATTTTCATACAAATGATGTAGTTCAAAGTGCTTTACAGTATGAAGAAAGAGAAAAAAACAAAATAAATAAGAATTAAAATAAGGGAACATTAATTAACATTGAATAAAAGTAAGGTCCGATGGCCAGGGAGGACAGAAAAAACAAAAAAAACTCCAGACGGCTGGAGAAAAAAATAAAATCTGCAGGGGTTCTGAGGCCACAAGACCACCCAGCCCCTTCTAGGCATTCTACCTAACATCAATGATCAGTCCTCATTGTATTCAGGGTTTTCATGGAAGAACTTGATGATGACGGTCATGTGGACTTCTGGCCACATGACATACCACTGTTATCTTTTTTGTTGAAAGGAGAGTAAATTATTATGCAGGCTGAGAGGGGCTCCCAAACTTTTTCACATGACTGTAAATTAATTCTTTCATTCAAGTAACCATGTGTAACGGCCGACTCACTCTCCCTAACCGGCAATCTTGGTGGTGTAACTGCCATTTAAGGAGAGTGAGTTGGCTGTTACACATTTACCCGACTATGTTTTGTAATTTCTACATGAGATACCTCCAGTGCCTGCAGCCATGGGCATCAGTAGCCATGAACTGAGATGAACCAGGACGAGTGAGCAGACAGGCAGAGAAAAATCAGACGCATGGCATGGTTACAAAAAGAAAATGTGCAAAGCAGTGCCTACTTAAAGTCCATACATAGTTGAAACAAACCCATCAAATCTGAGCCATAAAAGAAACCAGTGTGTGTGTGGGTGGGGGGGTGGTCCAATTAAACTAGAAAAATCCAATAAATCAAGTGAAAATCTTCCAAAGCCAAGAGGTAACCTTTCCTATTTCCCTCTCCTGTCCTCGTCAGGACTCTGCAAGACTTCCATGCCCCTGTCCACCTCCTTGCCCTTCTGCAGATGCTGGTGCCTCTTAACTTTTCTACCCGACACAGCCTGCCACATTCCCCCCGGCCCACCATGCAGACCCAAACCATACCACTCGCGGATGTTCCAGCTCTACGCTTTCTGCCAGCTCCTGTGATCTCGCCTATGGCTACCTAAAAATCAGTGTTGTGCAGGTTCACACCTCACAAGAACTCGCTCCAAGTTCAGTTCACACAGATTAAAAGGAGTACATTCACGCTCATACTTCACCATTTCATGTTCAGCTCATTTTGTATTTTGTAAGGAGTGAGAATAAATGACCCGTGAGTTTACTTTTTTCAATTTTGCATGCCTTATATTAGACTATTATAGTGTTCTTGAATAAAATACAATAATCATGAAGACTTTTTTACTGAAATACTTTATTGAGTTATACCTACCCAGCAACAAACACGTGTAACCATTCGCTTCCCGGTTCCTCCCTGTGTGGATTGTGCTTTGAGTACTGAGAAAAGCGCTATATAAATGTAATGAATTATTATTATTATATACAGTTAGGTCCATAAATATTTGGACAGAGACAACTTTTTTCTCATTTTGGTTCTGTACATTACCACAATGAATTTTAAATGAAACAACTCCGATGCAGTTGAAGTGCAGACTTTCAGCTTTAATTCAGTGGGGTGAACAAAACGATTGCATAAAAATGTGAGGCAACTAAAGCATTTTTTCACACAATCCCTTCATTTCAGGGGCTCAAAAGTAATTGGACAATTGACCCAAAGACTATTTCATGGGCAGGTGTGGGCAAGTCCGTCGTTATGTCATTATCAATTAAGCAGATAAAAGGCCTGGAGTTGATTTGAGGTGTGGTGCTTGCATGTGGAAGATTTTGCTGTGAACAGACAACATGCGATCAAAGGAGCTCTCCATGCAGGTGAAAGAAGCCATCCTTAAGCTGAGAAAACAGAAAAAACCCATCCGAGAAATTGCTACAATATTATGAGTGGCAAAATCTACAGTTTGGTACATCCTGAGAAAGAAAGCAAGCACTGGTGAACTCAGCAACGCAAAAAGACCTGGACGTCCACGGAAGACAACAGTGGTGGATGATCGCAGAATCATTTCCATGGTGAAGAGAAACCCCTTCACAACAGCCAACCAAGTGAACAACACTCTCCAGGGGTCGGCGTATCGATATCCAAGTCTACCATAAAGAGAAGACTGCATGAAAGTAAATACAGAGGGTGCACTGCAAGGTGGAAGCCACTCATAAGCCTCAAGAATAGAAAGGCTAGATTGGACTTTGCTAAAGAACATCTAAAAAAGCCAGCACAGTTCTGGAAAAACATTCTCTGGACAGATGAAACCAAGATCAACCTCTACCAGAATGATGGCAAGAAAAAAGTATGGAGAAGGCGTGGAACAGCTCATTATCCAAAGCATACCACATCATCTGTAAAACACGGTGGAGGCAGTGTGATGGCTTGGGCGTGCATGGCTGCTGGTGGCACTGGGACACTAGTGTTTATTGATGATGTGACACAGGACAGAAGCAGCAGAATGAATTCTGAGGTGTTCAGAGACATACTGTCTGCTCAAATCCAGCTAAATACAGCAGTCAAATTGATTCATGATACAGATGGACAATGACCCAAAACATACAGCCAAAGCAACCCAGGAGTTTATTAAAGCAAAGAAGTGGAAAATTCTTGAATGGCCAAGTCAGTGACCTGATCTTAACCCAATTGAGCATGCATTTCACTTGTTGAAGACTAAACTTCAGACAGAAAGGCCCACAAACAAACAGCAACTGAAAGCCGCTGCAGTAAAGGCCTGGCAGAGCATTAAAAAGGAGGAAACCCAGCATCTGGTGATGTCCAGGAGTTCAAGACTTCAGGCTGTCACTGCCAGCAAAGGGTTTTCAACCAAGTATTAGAAATGAACATTTAATTTCCAGTTATTTAATTTGTCCAATTACTTTTGAGCCCCTGAAATGAAGGGATTGTGTTCAAAAAATGCTTTAGTTGCCTCACATTTTTATGCAATCGTTTTGTTCACCCCACTGAATTAAAGCTGAAAGTCTGCACTTCAACGGCATCTGAGTTGTTTCTCAATTTTTTTATTTTTAATAAATTTGCAAAAATCTCAAGTAAACTTTTTTCACGTTGTCATTATGGGGTGTTGTGTGTAGATTTCTGAGGAAAAAAATGAATTTAATCCATTTTGGAATAAGGCTGCAACATAACAAAATGTGGAAAAAGTGATGCGCTGTGAATACTTTCCGGATGCACTGTACTGTATATTCAGCCCCATAACATAAGACCTAGGAAATAACAGCTTGCTTAGTGAGGTTGAGCGTCCAGTTGAAAACAAACAATCTGCAGGCAGAGGGGACCACGGGATGGAGTTTGAGAACCAGTGGACTAGAAGAGTGTCCACAAGCTCCTTCCAAGCAACAGGAGATGTGATCCTGTCACCATAGATAAGATCAATAAAAAACATGTGACAATGAAGATTAAAATTACAATCCAAACGTAATTTCTTCATTTTGCGTTCATTTTTGGTGTTAAATTTAACAATGAACACGTGTGGGATTTCGGGTCCGCGGCTCAGAAAGTGGCCGTTTTAAAGAAATAAACAGTTGGTCGCCATCGCGCTGGGGAGTGGAGTTGGGTGAGAGCGATCTGCAGTGAAGACGCCTCGTCTCCGGGTTGGTGCGGGCGGTTCGATTGTCTCAGTATCAGGCGGGGGCGGCAATCTCACCTGCAACAGTTCCCCAGCATTTAAAACGGGGAGTGCAAGCTCAGAGAAAGGAAATAAAAGAAAAGAACGAGAAAGAGAGAGAGAAGGGGACGGGCGGACGGGATTGGGGGGTACAGTATATGATTGTTCAATAATGCTTTTGTCGATTACTTTATGTTCAGGTATTGATTGCTATGGTCTGCGTCTTTTGGGACGTATGACATTCTGAGGGGGGTGGCGCCCTTCGTGGAATTTGCACGTTCTCCCCATGTCTGCCTGGCTTTCCTCCCACAGTCCAAAGACATGCAGGTTAGGTGCATTGGCGATCCTAAATTGTCCCTAGTGTGTGTGTGTGTACGCACCCTGTTTGTCCAAGGTTTGTTTCCTACCTTGCGCCCTGTGTTGGCTGGGATTGGCTCCAGCAGCCCCTCGTGACCCTGTAGTTAGGATATAGCAGGTTTGATAATGGATGGATGGATATCCTGACGGAAGGGTGTGGTTTAAATAAAACACGCTGTATGGAGAGTTGGTTAAATAGGGTTCAAAATAAACAGCATTCGAAACGCTATTCTGAGTGTGTCGTTACTTTAACCTAAAGAACATTACACTACAGAGAGGAAAAGAGTGTGTGTCCTCCCAGTCAAAAAAGCAGTTAAATAGATACAATAAATTACTGCTCTATGTCCAACCGTGTGACACAAATGGTGACGGTGGAGCCAGAATGTCTGTGAACTAACCGATTACGCTGCCGGACAAAATTCATGCCACATATTGCATGTCCGACGGGGAAAAATATAAAGTGACATCGCGAAGTACAACGTTTTCCTAAATGCGGGGTGCAGTTTAAGCACAAGCAGGCAGACAGCGACAGCACCTATTTGATTTTGTTCAACCTAAAAAACTTTACACTGCAGAGAGGAAAAAGTGTGTGTGTGTGTGAGAGAGAGAGAGAGAGAGAGAGAGAGAGAGAGAGAGAACGCCGGTGCAAAGAAAGGGAATAAGCGGACGGGTGTGGAGCCCCCGAGAGAGAGGCGCGCGTGGCTGGAGCTCAAGAGGCGGCCGAAGTGTCGCTCAAGTAGCAGATGTGGCCATTATGCTCAGGAATGTGCTCTCGCAGGGAGGAGCCAACGCATCGGCAGGACAGAGCCCGCTTTCGCCGGGTGGTGTCTGGAAAGAGAGCGGTAGGCGCGGAGCAGGGCCCAGTGGATCTCCGCAGACTGGCGACGGGGACACGGGGACAGGAGAAGAAGAATGTCTGCATCTGCTGGGTCCGGTGGGGGCAAGCCGAAAAGAAATCGGATTTTTAAAGGGGCACCGAGGCTCATTTGGACAAAAAGACAATTAGCTGCCTGTGTTCTAACCTCATTTTTAATGGATTTTCTATCCATTGAATTTTAACCTCCACTTGCACTTTGCTTTTATGGATTACTTATTGAATGTGTGAACACTTGTTTATTTTATCATGACACTCGAGCACTTTTCACCATCTCCATGCTTGGAGGGTTTGTCCTCATCGCCTCAGCTCATCCCGGTCCTCAGGGCCGGTCTTAGGCCACTGCAACCTATGCGGCCGCAGTGGGCCCCGCACTTTCATAGGCCCCGCGCTAATTCTAGGTGTAAATTATTAAATTAAACCATTATAACTTATAATCATGTATAGGTCAGCGTGTTTATTCTGTTTTTATGTTTTTACAGTGTTTTTTATCTATTACGTCGTTGTTTCAAGTGATTACGACAAGTAAATAAAATTGAAAAAAAATTGTAGCTGCTCGGGTGCTTTATCTCTAAACTCGTCATTTAGGGGAACTTGGGGTAAGATGAAACAGACACCGTTCTTAACCTTATGATGGCTCAGCTCAGTGAAACCAATCAAATAGGAGGAGCTATTTATGGAGATGATGTTATCGATTTTTTGGATGAATAGTTTGAAATTTACCGGCAGTGGTTTAAATTTTCTCTTTTCTGCCAGACGAAGATTTTTTCACCGGTGAGTAAAGCTTGTTCCTCAGAAACAAGCGTTGTATAAAATTCGAAGATCCTGTACATTGATAACCCACCCTATGTTAACAGTCAGCCATAGAATCATCGGCACGTCAACTTGTATCTTTATACAATTTGTTTTATGAATAGTCTCTCATTTCAAATGTTTAAGATAGTTTTACAAAATAAAATAATGTGATTCGTCTACCCAAACGATTGTTTCATCTTACCCGTAGTAGGGGTAAGATAAAAAATTTTTTTTTTTCACAAACACTTGCTCAAAACGTACCGATTCATCCCTAAGCGACAAGCGCATGCATATGCAGATCATTAACAATAATTTGACTGAAAATTACTGGTAAAAAGCAAAAAATGTGGATTTGACAAGGAATTTTAAAAAGTGGTTCATCTTACCTCAAGTTCCCCTAAATTGGTAGACTTAAGGTATTTTTTTAAATTTTATTTACTCGTAATCAAATGCAAACGTGACATAATCAAATGCAAATTGTCGTTCAAACGTTAAATCACGTAATCAAATGCAATAACGACGTAATAAATCAGTAAATACTTTATTTTGTTCATTTTTCATTTTTTTAACTGTGGCATCTGGTGAAAGAAGCTTCTCACGCCTCAAACTAATCAAGAATTACTTGAGGTCAACAATTCACGAAGATAGATTGAACAATTTGGCAATTCTTGCTATTGAGTGTGATCTATGTAGGAAACAAAATTTTGATGATATACTGTATGACTTCGCTACACGCAAGGCTCGTAAAGTAAAGTTAATTTGATCGTGATTTTGTACTTAGTAAAGAATGAATAAAATGCAAAGACGAATTTATTTTCTAATACAAAATCTTAATTTTCACTTATTATCCTTATCCCTACCCCGACTGGGCCCCGCGCAATCCGTTTCGCATAGGGCCCCGCAATTGTTAGGGCCGGCCCTGCCGGTCCTAACTATCGGCGGTGGCGGGTAGAGGAGGCTCCAGGTGGGATCCGTTAGCGTGGAGCTGAGCCGCACCGTCACAGGAGCCTGGAAACTCAAAACAAGCTGTCAACTGACATTTCTTTAAATCTGCAGTTGTTAAATAACAAGAAATTTTCTGACACCCTCACAACACACATTACCCAAAGCTTTGTTACTGACCTCACCATTATGGTACTTTATTTATAATCAATTTATATATAGCATATGTATAAATATGGTAGTTAAGGTGACCAGAATTTTTTGGGCCAATCCGGGGACATTGGGGGCTAGAGGAGCGTAGACTACAAAGTGAAAGCTTATCACGTGATTTCTCGCCAAAGTTGCAGGATGTGGTAAAGCAGAACCTCCGTCAAAACACCGCGCACGCGCGCCGAGTTAGTTCAAATTATCGTGGTGCTGAGATACGTTCAAAAAAGTGAACCAGCTGAAACCGGGGACGAAATCTTAAACCGGGGACATGTTTCTGTGTGGGGACAGTTGTCCGAAAAAGGGGGACTGTCCCCGGATGGTTACCTTATGGTAGTGAAACAAGGCAGTGTTAAAATTGTCAAGGGAAATGTTTGCAAATAAAAATGCATTTGAACGATTATTAAAGAAAAAAAGTAACAGATCCTTAACATTCCACCACACACAACACTGGCATCCCTGTTCATTTTCAGGATATTCTTATGAGTTGCTAGAGTGGTGGCTCTGAGGCTGGGGAAGGTTGCAGGTTCGAATCCCATAAACGCCACAAGTGACTCTACTCTGTTGGGTCCTTGTGCAACGTCCTAAACCTGCAATTACTCCGTCCTGGGTATGACGTTAATGTGCATCCAGCAGGGGGTTGGTGGAAGGATTGGTGGAAGGATTGGCACTCCAGCCACCATAGCAGTGGCAGTGTGGTGCTGGGGTGTCACCCGTTGTAAGGCTGCGCTCGGATCTCAATCCAGGTGGTTCGCCGTGTGGTGGGTGGGGCAACGTGGTGTAATCAGCGCATGCTCCCAACCTCTCTCTTGTTAGTTACTAAAGTTGGATAAACGGCTAGGGTTGCCAAATTAGAAATACGGGACTCTCTTAAAATCTCTCTCTCTATAGCTATATACTAGGGGGCTTTGCTCCCTGCTCGCTTGGTGAGCCCAACCCCGGGATTCCGCTCGGATTTGGGGGTTGGGGATGCTAATGGATGCCTGTACAGCAGCTGTCCATTTGTCTCACTGGTTTGTCTTGCGGGACGTTAAAGTGTCTCTCGCGGGACGTCCGGGCTGATTATTACCTTCCTTATTTTCTGAACCTGCACATAGATTATTATTGTTCTCTTGTGCATCCATTTTTGCCTTCTTTTTTCTCCAACGCTTTCATGTCTCTTTTTGACGCGCTGCTCTTTCTTCTTTGCTTATTCGTTGACGTGCCATCTAAAACGTATAACATTTTAAAGAGCTGGGAGCACATGAAGCGTGTCTACCAAAGGCATTTCAACAACTGCGAGGTTAGATGTCCGTGAACATGTTTTAAATTGTTTGTAAGTAGGTGCGTGACGTGCAAAAGTCACCGTCTCACCGATCTTTCGTCCTAAGGTTGTAAAGACTAGTTTTGCGTGATGTCAAAGTGTCTCTCCGAGATGATCACGTCTCGACCCAAGATTTTTTTTTTATGTAATTGATATACTATGCCCCCTACTCGCTTTGATCGACCACCCCCCCAACCCCTCTCTCCAAGGGTGCGCTTCATGCTTGCCACTTCGTGTTTCTGACTCTCCTGTTGTGAGGTGGGGTTTGGGTTTGAGCATTAGCTAAGGAGAGGCGGACATACTGAGCTGCGTGACGTGCATGTTCCACTGGCTGCTTGCTGGCTGACTTCCTTGTCTCCCGGGACATTAAAGTGTCTCTGAGAAATTGTAAGTAATAATAATAATAATAATACATTTTATTTATTTGTAGGTGCCTTTCTAAACACTCAAGTAGGCGGTGACGTGCAAGTAGTCTCGCGGGACTTCAAAGTGTCTCTCCGAGATGATCATGTCTCGACCCCAAATTTTTTTATATAATATAGATATAAATATAAATTTATACATGCACCCTACACACCCAGACCAATATATTATATAAAAGTAGAGACGTAAGTTAAAAACATAAAGCAAGGATTTTAATGGGTTATGAGGAAAACAAAAGTAAAATCATTTGAAAATGATTCAATACAAGCTAAAAAAAAATTCTGTATCTGAAATCATTTGAAAAATATTTATTTAATACAGACAACAGAGAAATATTATTATTATTTAATACAGGCAGTTAGAAAAAACGTGTGCCATGGCAAGTAGTAACAACGCACCTTGTTGACAGTCACTGTATGTTGCAATGCTGATCCAGAACTGCACAGCAGCGCAGCTGGAGAGCAAAACGGTAAGAGTGTCACCGTCCTCTGCCAACCATAGCAACTGAACAAGTTGCAGACAGGCAGCAAACACTCGTTTCCTCGTTACATTTGGGTTATTTTCATCAAGAGAATCGGAGAAAAGAAAGTATAATTACTTATAAAGTTACAACAAAGTACCGTAAGAAGGTAGTAAAAATATATTTTTATTATGAAATTTGAAAATGAACTAAATACCGGACATTCGGGTGTCCCTGAAAGGTCAGTATGAGACAGAGGACACAATGATCAAATATGGGACATGTCCCGTATATAAGGGACATCTGGCAACCCTACTATGGCCTACTGGCACACCCCTTCTATTCACGTCATAAGGCAACAAGCTCTTAACACTGTGAAACATGACTAGGTATGCTAGACTGGTGTGACCACAAGGGGGCACCATTGAACTCCTTAAACCCCAGCCACAATAGTACTTTTCACATTCTGGGGTGTAAATAAAATGTTTTATTATAAACTAGGGACTTGCCCACCCCACAACCCTCACCCCTGGGGGGACTCTTCACGCTAGCCACTTTGTGTCTCTGCTGCTCACATTGTGGGGGTCAGCAGCTGTCTTGCTGTGTGGTGTGATCTGCAGGTCGCTCTGTGCGTCGATCGTTTAAAAGCCTGCACAGCAGTCATCCTTTTGTCTCACTGCCTCGTCTCGTGGGACGTTAAAGTGTCTCCGAGAAATTGTTTGTAAGTAGGGCGTGACGTGCAAGAAGTCTTTCCTAGATGATCATGTCTCGAACCAAGATTTTTTTTTTATATAATAGATAAGGGGTGGCACGGTGGCACAGTGGGTAGCGCTGCTGCCTCGCAGTTGGGACACCTGGGGACCTGGGTTCGCTTCCCGGGTCCTCCCTGCGTGGAGTTTGCATGTTCTCCCCGTGTCTGCGTGGGTTTCCTCCGGGCGCTCCGGTTTCCTCCCACAGTCCAAAGACATACAGGTTAGGTGGATTGGCGATTCTAAATTGGCCCTAGTGGGTGCTTGGTGTGTCCTGCGGTGGGTTGGCACCCTGCTCGGGATTGTTTCCTGCCTTGTGCCCTGTGTTGGCTGGGTTTGGCTCCAGCAGACCCCAGTGACCCTGCCTTCGGATTCAGCGGGTTGGACAATGGATGGATAATAGATAAGTCACCAAAGGTGCAATAATAACCAATCAAAATGAGGGTCTCTCTTTTGCTGCCTCTCCAATGTGAGGCTTCTTTTCAAGCTGTGGTGCCACGGGGTGTCTTCTTGGAAACACTTCCGTGTCATGCGGAAAGCAGGGTGGCCTGCCCGCCAACAGCATCCTGTACTGGCACCCAAGGATCCCAACAGTGGTTGCACTTGACTCCCAGTTCCCAAGCACCCCTGCAGGCGATGCTACCAGAGGGCCATATGGGGGATGGAGGCGTTTCCAGCCTTCGGATTCTGCTGGTCCATCCATCCATTACTCTGGCTGGGCACAAAGTTGCTTTTTTGTCCAACTCTTCGTCTTCCCAGCCGGGGTGCCCATTCCCCTTCTCGGATATCCACACACATTTCAAATGAGGTGACTATATGCCTTCTACACTCTCTGCTTCCTAAATGTCTCTTCTGAACACATACCATGACAGTTAGCCTCCTCCACACACACACTTTAATTATTAAGTCAAAAATAAAATAAAATAAAGAAAACAATGGGAAAGATTAAAGTCTTTTATTTTCTCTCAAAAATGTGATTTAAGTTACAGTACATTCTAATGACTGTGCAGCAATGATATCCAACCATGTGAGTAAACCTCAACCAATCCCCCCAAAAAGACTGTTAAGTTCATTTTCTAAAAACGTATCTAATGTTTTTCCTTTTCTTATTAATATGGATATGCATAACAAGGTGATAATGATCTCTATCATTCATTCATAGAAATGACTTTTATTTTTTTACAGTTTTATGGCACCATAGTTTCTTTGGAGAAGCAGGAGAATAAAACTGTCAGGCTTTCCCCGTAAATGAATGCAAGACTGAGAAAGAAGAAAACAAAACAAAGCCACTAAGCCAAGGGACACCCAGCCATTGAGCTGCTAGAGCTGTCATGGCCTTGTCCGTCCTGCCTTATCCAAAACACAATATGGTAAAAGATCCATTTTTGCCAGAAAGAAACCAAATACAGAAAGCCCAAATGTTCATATTTGACATAAACCTTTAAATGCAGCAATTGGCTCGGCAGCAATGAGCCGTGTAGGCAAAAGATGTGACAGCGGGGTCAAATTCCCCAACTCTGTACGCATATCACAAAATGATCAAACCTTCTCTGTTACAAATGATCCTGTCACATATTTTCAAGGCAGTATTGAATTAAAACAAAAAAAATATATATGTATATACACAAACAAAAGACCCACAGTAAAAAATCACAGAGAGAAAGAGAGACAACAGGCCGACTTGGAGCCCTGTCAGCATCGCACACCCCACTTGTAAAACTTAATGCACTAATTCACAGAGATGTGCTGACGTTAGGCCGCCTTTCACCATGAAATAGCTGGAGTCCAAAAAAAAAAAAAGGAAAAAATAGAAATGAGAATGCGGGTCGTCCCGTGTGTAACCGCACTGTTCGCCACGGCACTGTTGGGCAGCAGAGCCCTGGAAACAGCCAGGCACCCCTCAGAGACGGGCAGCTAACCAAGAAGCACAAAGAATGTTAATTCAGGATTTGATTAACATCAATGATGCCAGCATCTCTGGGGGAAGAGACCAAAAAAATAAATAAAAATTAAAAACGGCCTTTCTGTTTACAAAAGTCATAGATAGGCATGCTTTCCAAAGTGTGCCGGCACCAATACCTGAAGTGACCTTTTCACACTCTAAACACCCTTGGACATTATTAACTCAGCAGATGTCACTGTCTCCAATGCAAAGGACCAGTAATGACAAGTCAAATCATTGGCTACTTCTGCTCTAAACAAACATTTGTATATGTACATTCAAAAAAAAGAAAAAATACCCCCACAATAACAAATAATCACAGGTCTCTTGCAGACTGGCTCTGTCTTGAAAACTCAACCGCTTCCCTCAAAGGGTATCCTCCACATCAAGGAAGCGAGGGAAAGGCCAACAGACTCGCAGTGCTGTCTGACCATTCAAGGCTCCCTCCACCTGCCTTATCCAGAGGCTCGCTTTATGAAAACCGTAACGGGATGCTATAAGATAGCCGGGCCCAGTCCGACTCATTGAAGGTGCTCTGGGGTGTACTCTGGTCGACGGGTCTGAACGATGCGCGGCCTGACTTTGCGCTGGCCGTCCTCTTCTCCGCCTGAGCTTTCGGGGTCACTTTCACAGACGTGCACCACTACGCTGGGTGTGGTTGGGGTCCCTGCGTGTAGCTCATATTTCTCTCCTATACAAAGAAAAAAAACAAAAAAAACAAAAGGTATTGGTCAGCTCTAGTGCTTTAGATGACTGACTCTCTGTGGGACTGGAAAATGAAATAAAGAAAATGTCTAGATAGATAGATAGATAGATGTGAAAGGCACTATATAATAGAAAGATGGATGTGAAAGCCACTATATAATAGACAGATAGATGTGAAAGGCACAATATAATAGATAGATAGATAGATAGATAGATAGATAGAAAGGCACCATATAATAGATAAGATAGATAGATGGATGTGAAAGGCACTATATAATAGAAGGACGTGAAAGGCACTCTATAATAGATAGATGGATGTGAAAGGCACTATATAATAGAAGGACGTGAAAGGCACTCTATAATAGATAGATGGATGTGAAAGGCACTATATGATAGATAGACAGATATATGTGAAAGGCACAATATAATAGATAGATAGATAGAAAGGCACTATATAATACATAGATAGACAGAAAGGAAAGGCACCATATAATAGACAGACAGAAAGGAAAGGCACCATATAATAGATAGATAGATAGATGTGAAAGGCACTATATAATAGATAGATAGATGTGAAAGGCACTATATAATAGATAGATAGACAGATGTGAAAGGCACTATATAATAGATAGATAGACAGAAAGGAAAGGCACCATATAATAGACAGACAGAAAGGAAAGGCACCATATAATAGATAGATAGATGTGAAAGGCACTATATAATAGATAGATAGACAGAAAGGAAAGGCACCATATAATAGATAGACAGATAGATAGATAGAAAGGCACTATATAATAGATAGATAGATGTGAAAGGCACTATATAATAGATAGATAGATAGATGTGAAAGGCACTATATAATAGATAGACAGATGTGAAAGGCACTATATAATAGATAGAAAGGCACCATATAATAGATAGACAGAAAGGAAAGGCACCATATAATAGATAGATAGAAGTGAAAGGCACCATATAATTAATAGACAGATAGATAGATAGAAAGGAAAGGCACTATATAATAGATAGATAGATGTGAAAGGCACTATATAATAGATAGAAAGGCACCATATAATAGATAGATGTGAAAGGCACTATATAATAGATAGATAGATATGAAAGGCACTATATAATTAATAGATAGCTAGATATGAATGGCTCTATCAGTGGAAAATTGAAGCCAATGTAGTTTCTCCAGGACTAACACAGAGCACCTCATGCAGCAGCCTCTGGAAGGGCCTTGCAGTTATTATTAGAAGCACCATCAACATCAAGAAAGAGATCACTTGAAATTCAGCCCCATGTTATTGAAGACCAAGGCTGACCCAAGTTTTGTATTTTTATTACAAATTTTACAGTTTATCCTGGGCAGCACGATGGCGCAGTGGTGGCGCTGCTGCCTCGCAATAAGGAGACGTGGGTTTGCTTCCCAGGTCCTACCTGCGTGGAGTTTGCATGTTCTCCCCGTGTCTGCGTGGGTTTCCTCCCACAGTCCAAAGACATGCAGGTTAGGTGCACTGGCGATCCTAAATTGTCCCCAGTGTGTGTGTGTGTGTGTGCCCTACGGTGGGCTGGCACCCTGCCCGTGCTGGCTGGGATTGGCTCCAGCAGACCCATGTGACCCTGTGTTAGGATATAGCGGGTTGGAAAATGACTGACTGACTCACAATTTATCCTCCACGCACTTGCTTTTTATAATGCCCCCACCATAGCCCACCCCCTTCCTCTTGTACACTTATTAATGAATTTAGTAGTACTGCAGTGTTGTGCCGTGTTAGCCATTATGGATGTAGTGAGAAATCAAGTAAAAATTACTGCTTTTATTGGCTAACTACAAAGATTACAATAGGAAAGCTTTTGAGGTAACTCAGGCCCCTTCTTCAGGCAAGATGTAATACAGAGCATAAAACCAAACAAATACATAAAACATTTTACTATTGCTGTCACCAGATGAGGACTGCAACATTAATTCAGATTTCATCCTTCTGCCCAGTTAACATAAGCAGTTCTTACCTGGACCCAGCTTGGAGATGGCACAGAGGAGATCGTAGTTGATCACCGGAGTGGCATCTTGGGCTTGCTCCCAACCTACAGGAGGTGAGGCTGGAGGAGAGATTAAGAACTGCTTCTCTGGCTTGGGGGGCTCCAAACGAGGACTCCCAATGTGAAGAGACTGTAAAGCAAAACAGAGCGTTAGAAGACTAACAAGGTAATACCCACCCAATATTAAAGAGGGGAGCTTAGCTGCCACTGTCACTGTTACTCCTCAAGATAACTGATCAAAAGTCCTTTTATAGCAGGGGTCGCCAACTCCGGTCCTGGAGGACCACCGTGGCTGCAGGTTTTCATTCTAACCCTTTTCTTAATGAGTGACCTGTTTTTGCTGCTAATTAACTTCTTTTTAATTCATTTTAATTGACTTGTTCTTGAAGACTCAGACCCCTTGATTGTTTCTTTTTCCTTAATTAGTAGCCAAACAATAATGAGATACAAAATGAGCCAAAACAACTGGTGTCCATCATACAATATCTAAAAATAAAGATGAAGGTCTCAGGAATGTTGATCTGTTCAGGTCCCCAAATCATTTTAACAGGGGGCTCTTAGAAAGAGAAAATCAACAATTTCAGAAATGTCTGCTAATGCACCAAAAGAGCAGCAACAAGCCACAAAAGTAAAGAACGGGTTTAATTAACGACAAGAATTGGCACCTCATTAAGCAACTGGTTGGTGTGAAATTAGTTGGAGTTTGAGGACTTAGTTCAGGGGTGTCGAACTCCGGTCCTGGTGGGCCGCAGTGTCTGCAGGTTTTCATTCTAACCCTTTTCCTAATCAGTGACCAGGATTCACTGCTAAATAACTTCTTTTCCCCTCATTTTAAGGATTCAGACCTCTGAATTGACTAGTTTCTTTATTAAATGACAGCCAAACAGAAATGAGATGTGAAACGAGCCAAAAGATGGCGAGCTAAACAGAAACGTCAAACTCCAACCAATTTCACTCCAACCAGTTTCTTACTGAGAAGCCAATAGTTGCTGTTCATTAAACTCGTTATTTAATTCCACAGCTTGTTGCTGCTCTCATTCTGCCACAGCAGACATTTCCAAAACTGTTGATTTTTCTGTTTTTTCTAAGAACATGGTCAAAAAGGTTTGGTGACCTGTGAGATCAACCTTACAGAGACCTTCACCTTTCTTTATTTTCAGATATTGTGTGATGGGCACAGGTGAGCTGGTTATGTGGAGGCTTGTTTCGTGTCTCATTATTGTTTGGCTACTAATTAAGGAAAAAGAGACAACTAAGGGGCCTGAGTCAAGTTAATTAAAACTCAAGAAAAAGAATTTAATTAGCAACCAAAAATGGTTATTAATAAAGAAGTTGGTCAGAATGAAAACCTGCAGCCACTGTGGCCCTCCAGGACTGGAGTTTGACTCCCGTGACTTAGGTGGTCTTCTGCTGGCTCCCTCACTTCACGTTTCATTTCTGTTTGGAGTGGCATTTAAGGAAAGAAATGAAGCAATTCAGAGGAACAAATCTTAAAACAAGTCAATTAAAATGAATTCACAAGAAGTTAATTAGCAGCACAAACGGGGCACTCATTCAGAAAAGGGTTAGAATGAAAACCTGCAGCCACGGTGGTCTTCCAGGACCGGACTTGGCGACCCCTGGTCTACAGCAGCTTAACCTGCCTACCGTCTCATTCCTTGACTGCTGGAGAATAAATTTAGTTTTCTTGCTGGTGAAATTAGTTATTAAGCTTATGAGTATTTATTATATTAAATGTATCAAATCACTACTAGAAATGAACCGTATCAATTACAAAATGATGGCAAACCACATTTAAAACCTATCAAGTGATCATTACCAACAGGTTGGTTGTGTTGGCAGATGGGAATATTTCAAATGTTTTGATTATGTTATTATCTGAATTCTTCACCCCGATGGAGGAATATAATAGTCAAGTTGAACTTGTTTCACCCCAAATATATCCTGGAACGTATTTGGCAATTTTCAGCTAACACATAACTTAAAGTCATGGCATTTTGCATCATAACGAGACAGATTGTAAAGTTAAAAAAAAATAAAAACAACTTGAGTCACAACATCCCACTGTCCACAATGTAAAAAAACACAGACAAAATTATTGTCATTCAAATTTGATCAGAAAATTACTAAGACCCGAACAGCCAGTTAAAAACCTGTTTATTAATTGCAAGGTTGCAGAGTAATGGAATATCTTTTGGAAGCATCACACACAATGCAGGATTAGTCCAGAGCAGGTGACGCTCGCCTCATACAGGGCATGCTTACATATCCATAAATTTACTAAATCCTCTTAATCCACTCTTAGTGGTATAAAGAGTCGGAGCCTTTCTCCATTTTATACAGACACCTTGTGACTTCATGTCTATTTCTGTTGCTAATATGCAAAATGAAGTACAAGTGGTTTGTGTGAAGGACACAAAAACACCTTGCAGAGATGAATTTTAACCATCCTATTCAAATCCTGCTTTTTCCAATCACATGCTAACAGCGAGGGGGAGGAGGCTATATGGGGAACACTGGTGGCAAACCAGAAATCAACCAACTGGAACGCCCACCCACATGGCCACACTGTGTTTATAGGTGCAGTGGGTATAGAAAATAATCCCCCCTTCAAAATATTCCCATTTTGTTTGCTTTACAGACTTAAATGAAAACACACAAACCAATATTTCTTCCCAGCTTTACTTACTCAATGCAACCTGTAACATCCAAGTGAAAGATATCACAGCTACAGTACAGAAGAATGTTAAACAATAAAAAACAAGACCTACGGAGGTTAATAAAGAATGCCCCCCCCCCCCAATGTAATTTTGTTGAACCATCTTTTGCTCTAATGACAGCCTTGAGTCTGTTGGGATACTTCTCTATCAGCTTTGCATATCTAGATTGAGTTCCCACTCTTCTTTACAGAACTGTTCAAGTTCGGTCAAATTGGATGGTGAGTGTTGGTGGACTGTAATCTTCAAATCTTTCCACAGATTTTCACTGGGATTTATGTCTGGGCTCTGACTGGGCCACACCAGGACATTCACTTTTTTTCTCCTTCAGCCACCGTGTGGTCAATTTTGCTGTGTGTTTCCGGTCGTTGTCGTGTTTAAAGGTGAACATTCTGCCCATCTTCAACTTTCTGACAATACTTTTTGATGATATTCTGCCCCATCCATTTTTCCTTCTACCCTAACGACAGCCCCAGGCCCTGCAGGAGAGAAATAGCCCCAAAACAGGATGCTGCTATCTCCATGCTTTACTGTAGGTATGGTGTGCTGTATTGGTGGACCGTTTGGTATTGAGGCCAAATAGTTTGATTTTGGTCTCCTCTGACCATAAGACCTTTTTCCACTTGGCTTCAGAATCTTCAAGGTGCATTCTGGCAAAGCTCAAACCAGCCTTAATGTGGCCTTTCTTGAGAAGTGGCTTTTTCCTTGAGACCCTCCCGAACAAGCCAGAATTGGTGGAGCGCTTGTGAAACTGTTGTCACATGCACACTAAAACCTCTCTTTGCCATCAAATCCTGTAACTCCTTCAGAGTGGCCATTGGCCTCTTGGTAGCCTCTCTTACCAGTTTCCTCCTTGCTCTTCCATCCAGTTTGTAGGGGCGGCCGGATCCAGGGACGGTCCTAGTAGTCCCAAACACTTGCCACTTCTTTATTATGGACTTTACTGAGCTCCTTGAGATTGATGAACCCTTTTGAGATTTTTTGGTATCCATCTCCTGCCTTACGTCTGTCCACAACTCTATCCCTGAGATCTTTTGACAGTGGCTTGCCACCCATAGTCAGTTGTTTGCTGTCAGTTGCACTAATGCTCCAGGAACAGCTTCACTAATCACACTGATTACAATTTATCACAGCCAGTAACCATGGTCTGCAATGGAAATGGTGGTCACTTACACCTGATTGAGTCTAGGAGGGGGGTGATCCTAAATCCCATTAAAAATCTGTGGAAAGATTTGAAGATCGCAGTCCACAAACAGCTCACCATCCACTTTGACCGAACTTGAACAGTTCTGTAAAGAAGAGTGGATGGTAAATATCGCTCAATCTAGATATGCAAAGCTGATAGACAAGTATCCCAACAGACTCAAGGCCGTCATTAAAGCAAAAGATGGTTCAACAAAATACTGACATTGGAGGTGATCCTTTATTAATCTCAGTATGTCTTGTTTTTGATTTTTATAATTCTTCTGAACTCTAGCTGTGATATCTTTCACTTGGATGTTATAGATTGCATTGAGTAAGTAAAGCTGGAAAAAAATGGTTTGTGTGTGTTTTCTTTTAAGGCTGTAAAGCAAAAAAAATGGGAATATTTCAAAGGGGGGGCGTGATTCTTTTCTCTACCCACTGTATATCTTTATTGCAACAATAATTGTGATAGGAATATGCCAGAAAGCCTAAAAGGAGTTATTGAATGATGTGACAGAACAATATAAGTTATACCCTTCAGGCAAATATGAAAATCACATAAAGCTTAAAAAATCTTTTGTATAAAAAAAAATACCCTGGTATGATCGTTATGCCATCTTTTTAGCAAATCATAAAATAAAAACAGAATTATTGCAATTGCATTAGGTAATTGTGGATGAGATGAAAATAATAAAGCCACTTCTCAAGAAAGGCCACATTAAGGCTCGTTTGAGCTTTGTCAGAATGCACCTTGAAGATTCTGATGCCAAGTGGAAAAAGGTCTTATGGTCAGGTGAGACCATATTTGGCCTCAATACCAAACGGTCCACCAATGCAGCTCACCATCCACAACACACCATACCTAAAAGTAAAGCATGGAGATGGCAGCATCCTGTCGTGGGGGTGTTTCTCTGCCGCAGGGCCTGGGGCTCTCGTTAGGGTAGAAGGAAAAATGGATGGGACAAAATACTGTCAAATTCTTGAGGAAAACCTGCTACCTTCTGCCAGAAAGTTGAAGATGGGCAGAACTTTCACCTTTCAACACGACAACGACCCGAAGCACACAGCAAAACTGACCACACAGTGGCTGAAAGAGAAAAAAAGTGAATGTCCTGGTGTGGCCCAGTCAGAACCCAGACCTAAATCCCATTGAAAATCATTGGAAAGATTTGAAGATCGCAGTCCACCAACGCTCACCATCCAATTTGTCTGAACTTGAACAGTTCTGTAAAGAAGAGTGGGTGGCAAATTTCAATCTAGATATGCAAAGCTGATAGAGAAGTATCCCAACAAGACAAGACAAGGGTCCAGATGGAGTATCGCCACGACTGCTGAAGGTCTGTGCATCGGAGCTAGGGGGTCCTCTACAGTGCATCTTCAACCTGAGCCTGGAACAGGGGAGAGTCCTGAGGCTTTGGAAAACATCTTGCATCATCCCAGTCCCAAAGGTATCATGTCCTAGTGAGCTGAATGACTTCCGGCCTGTTGCTCTGACATCACATGTGATGAAGACCATGGAGAAGCTGCTGCTTCACCACCTTAGGCCACAGGTTCAACACGCCCTTGACCCTCTGCAGTTTGCACATCAGGAGAAGGTGGGAGCGGAGGATGCCATCATCTATATGCTACACCGATCCCTCTCTGACTTGGACAGAGGCAGTGGTGCTGTAAGAATTATGTTTCTAGACTTCTCTAGCGCCTTCAACACAATCCAACCTCTGCTCCTTAGGGACAAGCTGACAGAGATGGAATTAGGATTCATACCTGGTGGCATGGATCGTGGACTATCTTAAAGACAGACCTCAGTATGTGCGTCTTGGGAACTGCAGGTCTGACATTGTGGTCAGCAACACAGGAGCACCGCAGGGGACTGTACTTTCTCCTGTCCTGTTCAGCCTATATACATCGGACTTCCAATACAACTCTGAGTCCTGCCATGTGCAAAAGTTCGCTGATGACACTGCTATTGTGGGCTGCATCAGGAATGGGCTGGAGGATGAGTATAGGGATCTAATCAATGACTTTGTTAAATGGTGCGACTCAAACCACCTACAACTGAACACCAGCAAAACCAAGGAGTTGGTGGTGGATTTTAGGAGGCCTAAACCCCTCATAGACCCCGTGATCATCAAAGGTGACTGTGTGCAGATGGTGCAGACCTATAAATATCTTGGAGTGCAGCTGGATGATAAATTAGACTGGACTGCCAATACTGATGCGCTGTGCAAGAAAGGACAGAGCCGACTATACTTCCTTCGAAGGCTGGCGTCCTTCAACATCTGCAATAAGATGCTGCAGATGTTCTATCAGACAGTTGTGGCAAGCGCCCTCTTCTACGCAGTGGTGTGCTGGGGAGGCAGCATTAAGAGGAAAGACGCCTTACGCCTGGACAAACTGGTGAGGAAGGCAGGCTCTATTGTTGGCATGGAGCTGGACAGTTTTAACATCTGTGGCAGAGTGACGGGCGCTGAGCAGACTCCTGTCAATCATGGAGGATCCACTGCATCCACTAAATAGTATCATCTCCAGACAGAAGAGCAGCTTCAGTGACAGACTGCTGTCACTGTCCTGCTCCACAGACAGATTGAGGAGATTGTTCCTCCCACAAACTATGCGACTCTTCAATTCCACCGGGGGGGGGGGTTGTGGTGGTTTGGGTGTGGGTAAACATTAACATTTAACATTATACAAAGTTATTGTCTGTTTTTCACCTGCATTATTATCTTTCTTTAATTTAATATTATTTATTGTATCAGTATGCTGCTGCTGGAGAATGTGAATTTCCCATTGGGATTAATAAAGTATCTATCTATCTATCTATCTATCTATCTATCTATCTATCTATCTATCTAAGACTCAAGGCTGTCATTAAAGCAAAAGGTGGGTTCAAAAAAATACTGACATTGGGGTGGGGGGGTGATCCTTCATTAATCTCAGTACGTCTTGTTTTTGATTTTTTTTTTCATTTTTCTGAACTGTAGCTGTGATATCTTTCACTTGGATGTTAGAGGTTGCATTGAGTAAGTAAAGCTGGGAAGAAATATTTTTTGTGTGTGTTTTCCTTTAAGGCTGTAAACAAAAAAAAAAGGAAATATTTCAAAGGGGTTATGGTATGGTAGGTCAATTCATAAGTGGGGCTAAACCTGTGCTTCGACAATCCCACCTGCAGTATTAATAAATGTATATTATGTAAAATAATCAAACCAGAGGGAAGCCTTCTGAGGCTGTATACTATAGACAGCAAGAAGTAACGGAAGTGGATTAAGATCCTTTAAAACAGAGCTTAAGATGGCTGAATTCTTCATTAATGAGACACTGATGCTTTATTATTCCAGCATTTTACGCTTCCAGACACTTCTCCACATTCAAAAGTAGTGGCACTCACCTGAGCAAAATAGAGACGCAACTCCTTGCCATTGAAGGTGCTTTTGTGCAGCCTCACACGGGCCTCAGCAGCTGCCACAGAGTCGGTGAAGTTGATGCGGATACGGCGGAAACTCTTAAAGAACTGGAATGTGGCGTCACGGTCAAAAGAGCGGAACAGGGCCTCAAAACTTGCCTGTGCAAATATAAAAAAAAAAAAAAAAAAAAATGGGTTAAAGGAAATGACCAATGTTTAACTTGAGAGGAAATAAGATTCATAACTGGATTCCAAGTAATGCCCTCCCCTCTCCGCTCTATTTTTGCCAATGGAATTATCGAGTTGCTGCCAAGACGTTATCAGAGCGACAAACTTGTTCCGCATTTAACTCAAAGGAATGCGACGCTCGTTAGTCGGAAGTATTTTAGGAATATGAAACAAATGCCTCAATCAGAGCAGAGAGGAAGCATTATGCTTAGAAGAAAAAGCACTTCTAAGAAGGAGACTAATGGATGCAGGAAGGATGGTCTAAAGTGAATAAATGAACAGTTTTAAAGTACTTTGGGCTAATGGATATAGCATAGAGCTAAGGATTGTGACGTTAATAGTTTTGGGAAATGTTGCGACACAACGGATGGATGAGTCAGGGATAAGTACATTCAGACGTTTCACTCGATTGTTCCAAATGTATATATGTCATTAAGCAGATTGATGTGGAATAATCCAGAACATAAAGCTATAGGAGGTACATAGACATTTAATGTTTTTACACAGTACCTTTCTGTAAGTAAAATTATCTCAACTTTCTCCATAAGCCAAGTACAGAACTGTATTTACATAATTTACACTCAGAACTTAAGAGACTTAGGCAAATCAGAAGTCAGGAAAGGAACTGAATCCTTGGCACTTATTGTCCAATGTCCTAGGACACCTGAGGTGATATTACATCTCTACTCTAATAAACAAATTTAATCAAAACAAAAGGTACACTACCACTTCTGGTAAACTGAAATAGACCAAAAGTTGTTAGAAATCTATGTTTTGCACCTAATACTTGTATGCAAAATTTGATTGACCTAATACTCAAGTTGTTATCGTGTTTACATACACACAGGCAGGCACGCAGACATAATTCCAAAAATTGTATTTTTGGACTCGGGGAGGTCTAAAACATCGGGATTCATCAAAATCCAGAAATGGAATTTTGGGAGGATTCCAATACTTTCCCTACTACAAGGTCAGGGAGGTCTAAAATGTTGAGATTCATGAAAATCTCGACATCGAATATTTGGATGATTATAATACTTTCCCTTACAGAGTAATGGGAAGTGTGGAAGAGAGGTGAAGAAGAGAGTGCAGGCAGAGTGGAATGGGTGGAGAAGAGTGTCAGGAGTGATTTGTGACAGACGGGTATCAGCAAGAGTGAAAGGGAAGGTCTACAGGACGGTAGTGAGACCAGCTATGTTATATGTGCTTGAGACGGTGGCACGGACCAGAAAGCAGGAGACAGAGCTGGAGGAGGCAGAGTTAAAGATGCTAAGATTTGCATTGAGTGTGATGAGGATGGACAGGATTAGAAATGAGGACATTAGAGGGTCAAGTTGCAAGGTTGGGAGACAAAGTCAGAGAAGCAAGATTGCGTTGGTTTGGACATGTGCAGAGGAGAGATGCTGGGTATATTGGGAGAAGGATGCTAAGGATAGAGCTGCTAGGGGAAAGAAAAAGAGGAAGGCCTAAGAGAAAGTTTATGGATGTGGTCAGAGAGGACATGCAGGTGATGGGTGTCACAGAGCAAGATGATGAGGACAGGAAGATATGGAAGAAGATGGTCCGCTGTGGCAACCCCTAACGGGAGCAGCTGAAAGAAGAAGACGACGACAATACTTTCCCTATACTTTGTATACGAGGAAGAAAAAAAAACCCACACCAGAATAAAGCAGCTTGTGGGTTTCTCTCATTTCTGCACCATTCTAGTGCTGCAAGCTGTTCTCTGCTACTTTGCCTGAATCCTTCTGGCTCCCCATTCTGATACACCTCTGCCCATCTTTGCTCACATTTCATTTTCCCCTCTTGCTCAAACACAAACGAAGCATTCAGTTTTCGAGTCAACACCATTGACAATTGCTACACCTAAACACGAATATAGCCCTGCACATTCTAGCCGTGAAGGGCCAGAACACCTGCCAGCTTCCACATCAACAAATTAGGTTTTTTTAAAAGTTAAAATTTGGATTTAACCAAAATTCTCTTTTAGTTATATAGTTCATCCAAGTTCTTGGAAACAAATGTCTTTGTGTGGATTGCTTCAGAGCATTCAAAAAAGCAAAAACTGAAAATTAAAAAAATACAAAAGTGTTTATTGTAGTGCACCTCAAGTGAAAAGCAGGCTGACTGACAACTTTAAATTAGAAAAGACTGAGTATGCCCAGTGGTCCTGCTATAGGCTCTAATTCTCATGACCCCAAAAGCTGAAACAGGAAGAGATTTATGGATGTATGGATGTATGGATTGTTTTAATACATCACAGACTAGTGCTTCACCCATCACTCTTTTGGATCTCATAACACCTCAATCTAAATTAATGAGCAGCTATCAGCTATCCATCATGAGCCTGTTTGTTCCAACTGAAAGGCTGTAGGGCACCAGAGTGGATCCAGCCCTAAAAGGCAGTCAGTCGCAGGGACATGATCATGTGTAGGATGTGAAAAGAAAACCAAAAGAACATGCAACAAGCCACACACATCTGAAGAGGAACTGCAAACCTTACAAATACACTAACTGGGTTAGGGTTTAAAGCCAGTCTCTTATATAACCAAATAGCTCTCTTTGACATTTAGAAAGATGATCATGTACAATCATGCATTTTAATTCTTGTAGTTGTTGACAATACTATTCAGTTTTCTTAACCAGTTAGGAACAAAGAACAAGGCAGCTAACTTGGCCCCATTTTCACCCAAGTGTGTGTTCCTCCTTAAAGAAAAAAATTCAGGAAGAATCTCCTCCTTCCCAAACTGACAACAAACTTTACAAACCTTCTGCTTGGTTTTCCCATGAAAGTAAAATATCGACTAACAGAAATTTATGACACAGTAACACAATAAGACAATATGATTGGAAACGTGTGAATATCCATTTCATGTAGTAGGTTCTCAATTAGGAAGTTGCTTTAAGAAGTAGTAGTAGTAATAGTGTCACATGTGCACAGTGCAGTGTTAAAGTTAATGACAAAAGACTGAACAGATCCTTGGGTAACACCACAAAACACTTGTTGATAAATTACATTCAAAGATGGTCAGTTTATAAAATATCGAATCTTGTTGACTACTGAACATTCTGACGCTTATCTTGTAACCATACTCTATAGCTCCACAAACTTTGTAGTCACTCCCTAAATTTGAATTTCTAACAAATAATACCTGAATGTGGCACTACTGGATCTAGAAGAGACAAACTTCAGTGCTGTATTTCTCCAAAGAGGGAATTTGAGCAGTTCCTCATAATACATGCGGCTATGGTGAGATACAGATTTTAGAATTCCAAAGCAAAGAGGACAAAACTAAAAATTTGGGGGAACAAATAAAAAAATATACAGTGAAGAGAAAACTCAAATTCGACACCTTGAAAAGCTATGGTTTAGTTTTATGTAGATGATCAAGCAGAAAAATAAATTCAACACCTTGAACAGCTATGGTTTAGTTTTATGAAGAGGATCAAGCAGAAAAATAAATTCAACACCTTGAACAGCTATGGTTTAGTTTTATGAAGAGGATCAAGCAGAATGTCAAGAAATACCTATGGAACTGCAAAAGTAGTGCTGAAGCTCATAATAAGGAGACCAGAGTTCACATTCCAGTAAGGGGTGTGCAATATTAGCAAAAAATTATCTCAATATTTTCTGGGACTTTGACGATAACGACAATTAAGACGATATTTTGCATCCTTTAAAAAAGTGTTTGTAAAAGTCTTATTGATCTAGCTTGGTCTTGATAATAGGTTATTAATTGCAACTTACTAATGAGATTAATGGAAACAACGGTTACGTAAAACAGGTCTTATTTATTTTCTTAAAACTGAAGTAAAATAACGCAAAAACATTAAAATCACCAGCCAAAAGTATTACTGAGATCAAACAGTGCAAGTATGAGTAAGCCATTTCAAAGTGGGCTACAGGATTTACACCACAGACCAACAAAGCTATCATAATGACAGCATTCTTAAAAGACACTTACTCTTAATGTAAACAAGATATGAATACAAAGTGAATGAATAAAATACTAACCATAACTGAATTACAGGGCATGGACATTACAGTCTGGATAAACATAAACTGCTCTCCTGTAAGGTGAATTTTGCAGCTTCCAAGCAAGAACAAAAATCTAACATACTGTACTATAGTGTAAAATTCCAGTTATGTCAAATACTGCACAGGAAACAAAAACTATAACATTTGTAAACAAGTTCTGTCATATATTGCACAAAGATACAAAAAAAAAAAACACACCTATAACATTTTTAAACAAACTACTAACTTCAATTTAAGTCCAATATTGAACAAAGATATCAGAAAAAAAATAAAACGATTGTAAAAATTCTACTGCTGAAACTTCCAAGATGTGTGACAGAAACGCCTGTCTGTCCACAGCATCTGGCTCCAGAGCAGTGCGTTACAACAAATATTACATTTCCTCTGGTGCTGAAAGCCCTCTCAGAAGGGCAGCTCGAGGCAGGGGGATGCACAGGTACTTTTTTTGCAAGTTCCCCCAGTTTCTGTAAATGTATTTCTTGTGTTTTCCAGCACTCAAGTGGATTTACATTACTGTCCACCTCAGGTATCATCAAATAATGTATGATCTCTTTTTCAATGGCAGTGTGCAGAGACCTGCCTAATCTAAATTCCTGTGTTTTGCTGCTAAAAGGCTTTTATTTTTCTTTTTGCTCCCTCCCTTGTGTCATCGCAGTGGGGTGAAGAGGCTGGGATCTGTAGGAGTGTTTTAAGTAATAAAAGAAAAAAAAATGTGCTATGGAATCGAAGACCCAGCCGACAGCCAAAACACCGACCACGTCAAGATGGCATGAAAAATAAAATGAGCCCAATAAGCAAAAGCTTCTTCTGTAAATAAAAATATTCTGCTTGAACAAATTACGTAATTTGTTTGCAGGTTGTAAAACAAGTCAGTTTTCAAGCTGTCTTTTAAGGTAAACGATTTCTGACATAGTTTGCAGATTGCTGACTTTTAATCAAACTACCTCTCCACGCCAGTGAGGATGATCCACATCTTGCAATTAAATCTAACAACATAGATTGAGAGTCTGTTTTATCCCCTGGCGCTGTCTGCCCACTCATTATAGGCACCATGTATGCCTATGTGCTCGCTTTGTATATGGGCAGTAGTCTATCCTGTTAGGTTACACGAGACAGTGAATGCATAGATTCTCAAAGCATGTTTCTGATTGTTTTTTTTTTTTTTGCAAAGTGAGTAACATACTCGATAATTTCATCTTGCACATTGTTAAAACAATAATTAAGATATAATCGCAGAGGATGCACATCGCACATTCCTATGTCCCAGTTGCTCCCCGTGTGGAGTTTTCATGCTTTCTCCATGTGGGTTTCCTCCCACAGTCCAAAGGCATGTAGGTGAGGTGGACTGGCAGGACCTGTTCTCACATGCAATAGAAAAGCTTTGTAACTGCCATTACTTTCTAAATGTATTTATTTATTTTTGTTTTTGAAGTTACTAAGTCTTTCCTGATGTTATAAGGTAGTGGTGATGACCAAAAATGTCTTAATACCAATCACAGCATAATGGAAGAATCTAGTTATGTGCACAATATTTTACATACTACAAGACAAAAACTTAGCAACTTGAGGAAAGACCGCCTACCAATAAAAACATTGGATTACGATCACGTGATTTAAATTGCGATTTAGGTGTTGTTGATTCATGAAAAAAAAAAAAAAACAATATTGTGCACGTAAGGTTCAGGGAAAATGAAATCTAGAGATCGTTAATTATTGGGGTGACATTATTTTCTCAATTTGTAGAAAACTTGAAAGTTGTGACATACAAGGTTTTTCCATAGATGGTGAATGTTGCTTGCAGGGGTAGACTCCAGCTGTCCTGTGACCCTGCTCTGAATATACAGTTTAGAAAATGGATGGACGGACAGACAGACCTAGAACTCTTAAAAATGGTCGCCACTACATAGCACAGGGATCTCCAACACGTCGCTCGCAACCCCTTTCCAAGTAGCTCACCAAAGGGTTAATGAATCGTACATAAATTTGAAAACTTTATTAGTCAAATCAGGGGTGGGCGATCTTTTAAAAAAAAAAAAATCATATCATGATCCTTTTAACACAAAATCACAATCTGAACTGCAATCTATCTTTTCAATGTGGCATATACTTAAGAGAATATCCAGACTCAAACTCATCAAGGCCTAAGTAACACTTAAATATCAAAGTTGAATTCAATTGTTCTCTCGTTCGCTAGCTAAGCGGAATTAAGGAACATGCCCCGAAGCTGGCAAGTGGGTGAGGAAGGCCCCTCCCCTCAGCCCGCTGTGTGTTTCTCGGATTCGCGCAAATAAATTGGTACCCCAACTGAACTATGATACATAGCGAAATGAGAGAAGTCGCGAAATCAACCGGAATATTCAAGCAAATTCTAGAAAAAAACCCAATCTAAATCCGTTAAATAGTTCTCTTGTGAAAAGCGGACAGACAGACATTGGATGTTACATATTATATATTAGTTAAAGTCTCAACAGCATTTCTGGAGCTTAGCAGAGCCAGATAACTATAAGAATCTTCACCAAGCACCTCTGAAAATGTCTGCTTTGTTTGGGTCTCCATACCTCTGTGAGTCTGACATGAATGTCATGAAATCAAAGTTCAGAACAAGACTGACGGATGAACATTTAAATGACTCTGGAAGAGTGAACCGAAGGGGCTCCACTCCATCAGACACCTGTCTCTCTTGTTGAGCCATCTGACTAACTAAAAAACACATCACACATGCAACTGGACCTGTGAATAAAGTGACACAGTGACATGTGACAAAATGACAAATGAAAAAGTCAGATCTGTGTATTTGGAATTCCATTGTTTTGTTTTGACAGCATTCAGGTTTTAATTCAATAGTGTGAGATACACTAGAAAATGCATACAGATGTACAAAATGCACTTGCAGGTGAACTAAATGTGAGTTGTGGGCACCAACATTTTGTAAATGTTCAGTCAAAACAAGCTTATTCAGTTTGTTTGGTTTGAAATAAGCTATGAGAGTAAATGTTAGAAAACATGAGTAGCTCTCGGCCATTTTCATTTTGTAAAAGTAGCTCTCTGGGAAAAAAAGGTTGGAGACCCCTGATATAGCAACTAACATTATTTGTGGGATGTGTGCCTGATGATACAACTTCCAACAGCCATACCATATGTAGCCCAGGAAGAAAACGTAATCATGCAACAGAGAAACATCTGTGAAGGTGATAAAAGCAAACGATCAAATGCAATCCCTTCATCACAACTGTGCCCCATCGGCAGATTATGACACTACTATTTCCAAAAAAGCAAATATTGAGACATTTTGATGTTGCAATTCAGTTGCATAATCCAACATTTCTAGTTATTTATGCACAAATGTGAGTGTGACACAGACCCAACACAACATGCACATCTTTATTTCCAGTTACTCAATTACATCTGCTTCCTTTCCAACACAGGATGAAATCCAATACTGCCAGTAACTTATAAAGTTGTAAATTACAGTCCCACTGCCAGAACCCATGATATTTCTATTTACCCTGCAAAGATATCCAAGTTCTTCTTACCTTGGCCTTCTTTCTATTCAAAAATGTTCTGCGTCTTCTATTTGGTGAAAGTGATTCCCTTGGTATGTCCATAACAGTAAAAACACTGATCCATTTTTTTTACCACCAAATTATTTATAACGCTTACGGTTGAAGAAGCCAGTGCCCATTCCGGAAGCAGTGTGTCACGGTCAACAGTAAGGCTTTGTGTACACCTTGTATAAACCAACGTCTTTGTGCCCCTACTAGTGATGTTCCCTTTGCTCTGCCGTTAATCAGCATTCCTATGGATCCATCAGCTGAATCCTCAGACTGTCCTACACGGTGTAAAGGTCAGCCCTGACACAGACAGATGTAGGACACAGGTTCAAAGCACACATGGCTTTTATTTTCTTTTATTCCCCTTGTGGAAACGTCTTCCCAGTTCCTGCAAGTACAACAACACAGTCCCAACCCCAAAACACAATTTTTTCTCTTCTCTTTCTTTCTCCTCCAGCACTCCTCCTGGCAAGCTGCGTCTCCCTCCTCCTGAATTAGTGGCTGCTGGTTCCCTTTATAAGCCGCCCAGAAGTGCTTCAGGTGGTTGATTGCTCGTTTCCGGCTGCACTTCCGGGTGTGGCGGAAGAACCGCCCACACAGGCTCAGGAGCCACTGCAGCAACCCCTGGTGGCATCCCCGGACCACAACAGGGCCTAAGAGAACTCCATCTCCCATGGGGCCCTGCGGATATCCGAGGCACCACTGCCATTTGGGGGTTGGGGGGGCTGTCATCTAGCGTCCCGGGGGAGGTATTGTACAGCCCATGCCTTTTCCCCAAGGCAATATGCAGAAGAGACGTCCCGGTCGGGCATGGGCCCTAGACATCCGCCACAGCTGCCAAAGTGAAATCTGTCAGAATTTGGTACAAGGCAGTACCCAAACTCCAGTATGGTCTCTTTGTAGGAGACATTTTCATGTTCTCCTTGTGTTTGTGCAGAATGAGAATCGGGTCCATGGAATGACATGTGGACACATACCTCAAAACACAGAACTAATTTAGAGTCTACTTGTTAAACCAAGCGGCAAGGCTTTTAAAGAAGGCACAAAACCAACATAAGCATAGGAAGAATGTGCAAACTCCACTCAGTGAGATTTAAACCCAGGCCAGTCACCTGGTCACTCAAACTTCAGCACCTCCCTGGTTAAACACCTCCTTCCCCTCGCCAAAAACTCCAGCTGGTTTAGGCTGGCAAAGCCACATGCCACATCTTAAAACTTCTTGCTCCTTATGTGTTCTTGGCAACAGTGAGTACATCTTCACGCATGAAAGAAAGCTCCACAGATTTTTAACACAAATATAACATTTTTGTTCAGCACAGTAAAGGATTTTCAATGAAATGCCAAATAAAGACAGAGAACACAGTGAAGCTCTTAATGTTAAAATATAGCAAAACTATTTACATTTAACTGTTTTTCTGTATTTTTGGCATACTTTCCTCGACAACAACAGTCACCTTATGCTGTTCAGAAGGAATGGGTTAAATTTTGTTCCCAGAAAAGGAGGACATTACTTCTTCATCAACAACAACCACAGTTGCACATAAAATGAAAATAAAAACCATACATTGTTGTGTGCCAGGGGTCTATTATGGTAGATTTGCCCATGTTTCCTATTCCTATCCCTCTATGGCAAGAGGGACGTTCAAAAAAGTTTCCGCACTTTTATATTTTCATTGGAAACGGTCAAGGCGGGAGGGGAGGAGTAGTAATTGGTCGTGTCATGTGACTGGGAAAGTTGCATCGCAAAGGAAGGTGACGATGTAGAAAAGTATTTTTGAAATTCTTAATAAATAGAGTTGAAAAAAAGGTGGGGAACTTTTTGAACGTTCCTCGTATTTTCGTTCACATGAAAATGTTCCCAATGTCTTCGCTACAACCTTGCTTACACCCCAGCAAATCAGTTATGATCTGTTAGCACATGGTCGACAGTGACCATCATTTTCAAAAAATACAATACCACTCATTCAATGTCTATGAATATCTTTTTTTATTACAGGGTTGAAGGAGACGGAGCCTGTACTGCTATCATCTAACACGAGGGAGGAAGCAAACTTTGCCGAGGGTGCCAGTCTATCACAAGGCTCACTGACACATACTGTATAATAACCACAGTCTACCACAGCAGGCTAATTTTGCAATGTCAATGAATGTATTTTTTTCCAGTATAAACTGCGCAAACACAAGGAGAACACGGAAATGCCTCATAGAAAGTGACCATACCGGGGTTTGAATTAGGACAAACAGAGCTATGAGGCACGAACAGGAATGACACACTTGGCCACTGTGACACTCCTATCTAAAAGCCAGCTATTTCAAAATTCTACCTTGTATTTCACTAGGCATTTCATTTTCTGAACCCTCTTTATCCCACACAGGGTTGCCTGCAGCATCAGACGAGACAGTTAAGAATCACCATTGGTAAGGATGGCCGCTTTATAAAACGAACATTATGCCCATAAGAGCTTCCACTGACTAATACCAGCATTTTGAAGAATCATGTTTTCAAACCTCTTCCTTTCTTTGCACATCTTAAAATTTCCCAATTTCACCCCAACTAGTGGGCCCTTACCAAACTCACCAGATGGCTACATGCCCAATAACTACTCAAAGGGAACAGGCCAGGCATCAATACTCCAATTGTCAATGAATCACATGGTGTCACTGTGCCCAGCATTACACTTTCTCCGAGGCTGAAGGGTTATTATTATGGATCACTGGCTAAAACTGTCGGCTTTGAAACACAAATTCAGCAATGAGAGATCTGAATTAGGAATGTATACAACTGACCACCAATCAATTAACTCACGGTAGGAATTTAAACTGATCGATTAGATACTTCATTTTAAATTTACCCAATAAGTAACATTCAATGCAATATTTACACCAGTTTCACTCAGAGGCCTCCATGCAAATATTATTATTATCATTTGATGACAAAAGGAGCTGGCCATTGTTAAGAATGGCGCTACATAGGTGCCCGACCCGACACAGACTGTACACAGGCAATACACAGTGCCAAGCACAGCACACAAAGCAAAACACTCTTTCTCTTCCTCCACAACTCCTCCCTGGCAATCTCGTCCTCCTCTTCCCGATTCTGGCCGCTGGCTCCCTTTATTGGGTACCCGGAAGTGCTCCAGGTGCTTGATTGCTGACATCCGGCTACACTTCCGGGTGTGGCAAAACCAATGCAGCACCCCCTTGCGGCACCTGTGGAACCCAACAGGGCTGCACAGAACTCCAACCCCCATGAAGTCCTGGGGGAGTCAGAGGCACCGCTGCGAAATCTAAAATCAAGGGGGAGATACTGGGTTTCCCACCTTTGCACCCCGGTATATATGGTGCAGGTGCGTCCGTCACACCATGTATACCCACTGACTGTTTGTGGTCCATGTTGCCAAAAGATCTGCCAAATCCAAATGCATTTTTTTTTTTTTAAATTGGACTAAACCTCCTATTTTTGATATCGATTGCAAACTTGTGCATTCATATATTATGCACCCACTGCAACAGCTCTAAACTCATTCTATATAGAAATCCTCATTTTTTGCATGAATGAACTCATTCCTTCTTTTTTTAACTCTTGCAGCCTAACTTGTACTTGGTGAAGAATCCTAACACAGTACCTTATTGACTTGCCATTTGGTTAAGAGATTACACATCAACTCAAATAAAACTGAGACCTGTGAACATTGTACTCAGTCCTTGCATTTTGTAGGGGGCTAACCTATAAAGCTTTAACTGCATATGAAGAGAGAAGGACAATGTCCCTGCTTTGCGCAGTATGCTTGCCAAGATAAGCTCCAGGTTCCCTGCTCAGGATAGGCAGGATTGGAAAATTGTTGAATGGATGGACAATGTTATCAAATATCTGCACCAAAACAGTCCTGTCAAATAACTTCAGTAAGCGGAGTTCAGATCTCAGCATGATCTCCACCTCTGTGGAGTCTATAAGTCACTGGGTATTCATAGGGTCATTACTGTCACATGTACAGAACCCACTATGTGTTAATCAACACACAGCACGTCACCACCACTCGCTGGCATGATTACAGAGTACTGTATAATAACCTTACCTTTATCATTTATATAGAAGTTACTTCCCACATTTCAAAGACATTCTTAATGTGTGACATTTAATTTGACAACATCAACTAGACAAAGTGTGACTTGGGATCTGTATGTGTTGTCTGATAGACTGACATCCCTGCTAGGACTGGAGTCTGCCTTACATCTAGAGCTGGCAGGATAAACGGGCCTTCTACACCTGTATGGATGGAATCCATAAGTCCCTCAACATGGCCATCCATTTTTTGTATTCTTCTTTCAAACAAATTTTTACTTTGCTAGGCAGTGCAAAAAGTGAAAGATTTATTTGGGATGAAGAGAACACTCAGGTCCCAATCCAAGTGGTTCATCATGTTGGGGGCAGCAACGTGCTATAATCAGAGCATGCTCCCAGCCCAGCCAGTGTGACATACTAATTGAGCACTGGACTTTAAAATACTTCAGTCCAAACCCCCTGACCTCAGTGTGTGATCTTCAGCAAATTCATAATTTGTGTTGCAATATTAAAAAATATCCAAGTTAAGCAACTGTCATGTTTTCTGATCTTCTAAAGTCAGGTAAGGGCAATAAATTGTTTTGCCATATTACAGAACATATTAAGAATTACTGCAATGTATCTTGGCAATGATAATTTAGACCATGTGTGTGTGTGTGTGTGTGTATGTAACGCACTGGTGCTCTGTTCCTTCCTTGCGTCCGATGCATGCCGAGATCAACACCAGCTTCAACACAACCGTGCTTAGGATAAGTGGTTTTGCAAAATGCATGGATGGATAACATCAAAAGTCTGTCCCAAAACAAACCAGATAGTCAAGCATGCTCATACCCAGTAGCTCCAATAACTGGTGCTCAGATCTCAGTATGATATCCACCTCTGTGGAGTCTGAAAGTTACTGTCACACGTACAGGGCACAGTGAAATTTTTACTCTTACGCGCTGATCAACGTGGAATCCATCACCAGTCTCTGGCGGCATGATTAGTGAGTATTGTATAATAACCTTCCTTTTACTATTTATACTCTTGTTTCTTCCCACATTTCAAAGACAAGTGTGACATGTTAAATACCAACATGAACTAGACAAAGTGCAAAATTACTGTATGTATGTGTATTCAGATAGACTGGCATCCCTGCCAGGATTGCAGTCTGTCTTGCCTCTAGAGCTGAAAGGATGAAGAGGTCTTCTAGAACTGCAAGAATGAATATGTATGCATATGGTCATACATTATGGTATTCTTTTGTCAAACAAATTATTACTTTACTAGGCAGTGCAGCAAACTAATTCGCGCTCTGGATTTTAAACACTTCAGTCCAAACTTGACCTCACTGTGTGACCCCTAGAAAAAATGATGTAATCTGCCAGTGTTTCAATATTATGCAGTATGTATGTAAACAACGGTCGTCTTTTCTGATCTTATAAGTCAGGTAAGGGCATCTGTGATGCATACGACAAATAGTTTTGACATTTTAGTATGTTTAGAAGTACTGTAAAGAATTGAAAATGACTTAACGGGTGCACTCGCGGGCACCGTGGTGCTGCAACAAACAGTTCAGGGTTTGCATCCTTGGTTTTCCCTGCATGAACTTTGTGTGGGTTTCCTCCAACATTACAAAGAAAACACAGGTCAGGTGGGCTTGTGATGCTTAAGTGGCCCATGTGTGTGTGTGTGTGTGTGTGTGTTCACCCTGTCCTGCCTTGCACCCTATGCTTGCTGGCATAGGCTCCAGTTTCCCCACAACCCTGTTCAGGATAAATCAGGCTTGAAAAATGATTGGATGAATGTGTTCACCTTAAGATAGACTTAGACTAGCTCCCCTGTCCATACATTGTTCCTGCTTTGTGGTCTGTGATTGATGGGCTAGGCTCCAGCTGCCCCTTGACCTCTACTCTGGATACATGGGTTAGGGAGACAGATGGTTGGATGTAAGTGGTACTGCAACGCCCCATAAAACTCAGCACCTTGTTCAATTTCTGTGTGGAATCAACATTTTTCCCTTATATTTATAAAGAACTCATCTCAAGATAACTGGAAATTTCCCCAGGGTGGGCACGCACGCCCTATGCGGGATTGATGTCGAGTCCGTGACTGCATCCCGCATCAATACATTTAATTGAAAGAATTAAATGAATAAAACAAGTTGCTTCTTTAAAGCTCGAACTCGTTTCCCCGACACACACACACACACACACACACACACACACACACACACACACACACACACACACACACCACTCATCACAAAGCCAGAACAAGTTTGCGAACTGCTTACTCTGATATCAGCCCTGAAGAAGACATCGTGATCCGCCGGGGACGCGATCAGGGACAAGCGGTTACTCTTCAGGGTTTTCAGGTGCATGATGTCTTAGCTATTCTTTCACAAAATTAAAAAAAAAAAGCAAACAATGTGGATTTTTTCCAGGATATAAAGAGAACTGGTTAAAAGGAAAAATAATAAACTTTAACGAGTCAATCTTCAGCGCGGCTTCCGGTAAGAAAAAGAGCAAAACAAAAAAAAAATCTTTCCCTCAAATGTTCTTAAAGTTGTCCGATTTAAGTTCCTATCAAAATAAAATAGCGTAACCCGGAAATACAAAACATACAAGTCCGAAAGACCCTTGCTAAAAATGATAACAAGTATAATAATCCACACCAAATCCTCCTTCAGCGGTCATCAAGCAGAAACACAAAGATCGGCGAGATCTTCTTCTCAGCGTTCCGGCTCCAGTCCTTTATACGCCAATAAAAAATCCGCCTCCTCCTCCTCCTTCTTCTACTCGTCCTCTCCTGACCAGGCAGGTCGGCCTCTCGTCCGATGCCGTAAGGCGGGTCCACGAGCTGCCGTCGTCGCCCCTCCCAGTCCACGCTCCTCGAAAGATAACCCGAGGGGTGTGAGGATGATGTGCGCTGGAGAAAAAGAAGGTGATATCACCTACTCCACACCCGCTAATCACAGTGTTACTCTACTCTTTTTTTATTTTTTGCCACTAAAGTGGAAAAAGCAAAACAGCTGAGGTCTGCAGAGAGGCAGCTGTGTTATCAACCGGCCGACCGACATACTTTCCATGAGTGCTAATTCCATTCATTTTTCCAGCCGCCCGCACGCACGCACGCTCCCGCCCTTTCCCTGCCCTCTCTCTCTCTCTCTCTGGCGCTCGCTCGCTCTCTCGACACCACCCCACACTACGCATGCGCCTCGCTGCTGTCCAGCGTTGAGACGCACACACCGCACACGTGTTCTGCAAAGTGCACGCGCAACGAAAGGGCAAGGCTTCTTGAGATGGAAAATCTGACACAGCAAGAAACTGTGAAGAAACGCAAGGGCCAAAGCAAACAATCATTAGCCATCCGGTTCCTGCCAAGGCAAGTCTTTTTTAAATTAGACCAGCCTTTAGATAAACCTATTCAGTCAGGGAGAAACAAGGGTCATACAGAGAACGGTTTGTTCCTCGTATTTGGTCATTCACCTGTCTTTATGAAAGTGGGCAAAGTGCAAGACTTCGGATTTCTAAGCAATGCAGGCTTGCAAACCACCTGTCATGTGATAAAGTAAGTTCCCCCCATGGGAATTATTGACCTTTCCAACATATTTGAACAGGCAGAATGTTAATCTTCATGTAAACAAGTACCTACACATAAAGGTGATATACTTGGAAAAAATGACACATAAAATTAACATGGTGTTTGTCTTCTCATAACCAAAATGAACAAAAATGCAGACTTGTCATGTGGAAAAAGGTAAGACCAGCCCTACATTTATCGCCACTTCAAATTCATCACAATATCTGCCTCATCATCTGGGGAAAAAGCTGAAGGCTTTGAAATTTGGCGCCTATGGACTTTCTGACCAACAGACAGCAGTTTGTGAGGCTGAGGGACTGTGTGTCATAGATGGTGGTGTGTAACACTGGAGCACCTCAAGTAACCGTCCTGTAGCCCTTCCTGTTTACCCTTCTATACAACAGAATTGCAGCACAATACCAGCGCCTGTCATTTATAGAAATTTTCAGATGACTCCTCAATCATAGGCTGCATTAATAATGGAGACGAATCAGAGTACAGAAAGTCTGTCGTAGACTTTGTCTTGTGCAGAGACAACAACCGGCAATTCAACATTGAGACCAGTCACCGTTCAGGGGGAGGACGTGATAGTGATGAAAAGCTACAAGGCCCTGGCAGTCCATATAAACAACAAACTGGACTGGTCTGACAACACAGTGGAGCTTTACAAGAAGGGTCAGAGCAGGCTGGTCTTCCTGAGGAGACTCGGGTCTTTCGATGTGTGCAGCAAGCTTCTGGAAATGTTCTATCAGTCCATAGTAGCCAGTGTGGTGGTCTACACTGCAGTCTCCTGGGGAAGCAACCTGAGCTCAAAAGAAGCACAATGCCTGAATAAACTTACCAGAAAAGCCTGCTCCATCACAGGGCAAACTCTGGACACACTTTAAGATGCTGTGGGAAAGAGGACGATGGCAAAACTGGGTGCCATCATGAAAAATCTCCTCCATCCCTTCCAGGAGGCACTTTCTTGGAACACTTTTAGCCACAGGCTCAGTCCACCATGCTGTGCTAAGAAGTGTTTCTGGAGGTCTTTTTTGTCCAGTGATATCAGGCAATTCAATGCTACCACTTGAAGTACTCATTAACTTTATTTTTATTTATTTATTTATCGATTGATTGTCTGTATTATCTGTCCGATGAGTCTGTTGTTATATGCATACTAGTTGCCGCACCCACCACACAATGAAACAACTCAGGATCCCGGTTGGCAACCCCCCAGGCAGACATGAGGTCCTGTTCCACCCTCTGGAAATGACCCTCTATCTGCTGCAGCCAGGTGTTAAGCGGGAGACTCCTTGGCCTGGTCCAGCCACTCAGCTCCCCAGCATTGACGATCCTATGAGCTGGATCACCCTCGGGGAATTGCGCTACATGGCCGTAGTGCCGTAACTGACGCTCTCTCACAATGCAGGTCACAAAAGTCAAACCAGCGGTACCCAAGGATTCTCTGAAGAGACAAAGGAGTCCGGTCTTCATCTCAGGTCACTGGATAGTGTCCATGTCTCACAACCATATAGCAAGACAGGAAGCACCAGGACTCTAAAGACTTGGACCTTCGTCCTTTTGCATAGATAGCGAAAGCACCACACACCCCTTTCCAGCGACCTCATGACCCCCCATGCACTCTGAATCCATCTACTGACTTCATAGGAAGAGTCACCAGAGACATGAAAGTCACTGCCAACGTAAGTAAACCTCTTGACAAGGTCGACACTTCCTTCGCAAACAGACACACTGTTGATGGCTGTGCCCAAGAGGTCATTAAAGGCCTGGATCTTGGTTTTTATCCAGGACACTTGTAAGCCCAGAACACTCCTCGCTCAGTCTCTCGTGACTCCGCCAAGATCATAGCATCATCAGCAAAGTCAAGATCCGTGAATCTTTCTTCACCAACAGATGCCCCATAGTCGCTGGACCCCATGACCTTGCCCAACACCCAGTCCATACAATCATTGAACAGAGTAGGAGCAAGAACACATCCCCATGGGATTAGTAAAATTTAGTTATCTGATCTGATCTTATCTAAACTACATTACAATCAGGTGTTCCAAATTAGGGATTAGTAAAATTTAGTTATTTAATCTAGTCTAATCTAATCTAATCTACATTACAATCAAGTTTTCCAGATTAGGTGCCAATGATTAGAACCTCTTTATGCAGTCTGCAGGTGGTACCTGCCTTATTTAAACCACAGATATCGAGGGACTAGTGTTCTCTTTCCTATTGACGTATGTGGTGTTATCATGTCAAAATCAAAAGAACACTCTAAAGGCCCTTGGAAAGAAGGTTGTGGATGCATAAGAGTCTGGCAAGGGATTTCAAAAGACTGCTAAATTATTTGAAGTCTGTCATTCCACTGTAAGGTAAATCATCTTCAGAAGGCATCAATTTCAAATGATAGTTAATTTGTCCAGGGCTGGCCATCTCAGCAAATTCAGCCCAAGAATCGACTGTTTGATATTAAAAGAAGTCTCCAAGAACTCCAAAATTTCATTTGTGGGATCTGTAGGTAACTCTCTTGGAGTACTGCAAACAGTTTTAGAAGTACTGTGTGCAGTTTTGGTCTTCTGGCTACAAAAAGAATATTAGCTGTGCTACAAAAAAGACAGAGAAGAGCACCTAGGCCGATTCCAGGGCTACAGGGGATGAATTATGAGGAAAGATTAAAAGAGCTGAGCCTTTACAGTTTAAGCAAAAGAAGATTAAGAGGAGACATGAGTGAAATGTTCAAAATTCTGAAGGGAATTAGTCCAGTGGATCGAGACGGTGACTTTAAAATGAGTCCATCAAGAATACGAGGACACGGTTGGAAACTTGTCAAAAGTAAATTTTGCACAAACACTAGGAAGTTTTTCTTTACACAAATCAGAATCAGAAAACTTTATTAATCCAGAAGGAAATTACTTAAAGACACTTGGAATAAGCAACCAAGTAGTGTGGTAGACAGTAAGAGTTTAGGGACCTTAATGTTATTTTGGAGAGATTATGTGAATAAGATTTGCAAATTTTGTTGGACTCAATGGTCTTTTTTGTGTCTAGAAACTTCTAATGGTCAAATAAATGCTTTAATGTTCTTGCAACAGTTGGTGTCAAAGTGTTATGCATCTGCAATCAGAAAGAGACTGCACAAATTTGAGGTGTGTCAGGTAAAAGTCAAAAAGCAAATTAGAGCAAGACTACAGTTTGCCATTGAACAGCTAGGCAAAGACCAGGCCTTATAGAACAATGTGCTCTGGAGAGATGAATCAAAGATAAGAGTTGTTTGACCCCAGTAACAGTAGACGTGTTTGCTGCATTCAGGAGACGGCATGTTCAGAAAAGAAGGGGCCTTGTGCCAACTGTTGTGGCACAGTGGTGGAAATGTTATAGTTTGCTGCCTTTGGGCCTTGAGAGCTTACAGTCATTGAGTCAACTATGAGTTCTGCATCATATCACAGTGTGCTTGAGGGGAATGTGAGACCAGGCATTAGCAAGCAGAAGCTGAACTGGAAATGGACCTTTCAACACGATAATGATCTAAAGCACACAAGCAAATACACCAAGGAAAGGCTCAATAAGAAGAAACAGAGGGTTGTGGATTTGCCTAGTAAAAGCATTTATTTGAATCCGATTCAAATGGTGTGGGGGATTTGAAATGAGCTATACCAACAAGAAAGTCCACAAACATCCTGCAGCTGAAGGAATTTTATTCATGGAAGAGTGGTGAACATGTTCATCAAGTTGATGCCGGAGTGTGGGTGGGCAGTTATGCAAAACACCTACAAGAAATAATTTCAGCTAAAGGGGGCAGCATCAGCTTCTGAGGCCAAGGGTGGACTTACTAATTCACCAGAAGATCACTACATCTGTTGATATTTCTGTTGCGTAAGTAATTGAAAAGGCATAGTTTGGCTGTGTTGTTATTCAAATATATCACCTTTATCTATGGGCACTGTTTGTTGAGGCACCCTGTCCAGGGTTTGTTCCTGCCTTGCACCCTATGCTAGCCGGGATAGGACCACATCCTCCGTGACCCTGTTCGGAAATGACTGTTTGATGAAGATTTACTGTTTTACTGTTCAAATATATTGAAAAAGTCAACAATTCCCATGGGGTGAACTTAAGTTTTCACATGACTGTATACAGTAGCAGACATCCCAGCCTTGAAGAACTGATTTCAGGGAGGTTTTCCTTGGGGCTCTGCAGATCAATAATGGATGTATAATTAAATAAATAACTTCTGCATCTCTACTCCAATTAGAACTCTTTATTTTTAAACTTCCTTTATAACTTCACACAGCAGGTTTAGCTGCCTTTAACTGATCCACAGTATTACTGAAAGGTTTGGATACCTCCAGAAATGTTCATGTTCTTGGTAGAAACTGATACCTTTTCTTATCAAGATACCATTAACTCTTTGAGGGCTGAATATTTTTTCTGAAACGCAATGGCTTCACACAGAAATCAACATAAAACATCTGTTGCTGCATGCTGTGGCTGCCAGTTTGCCAAGAATGTGTGGCAGGCAAGCTGCCAGGCTGTGTTCACATGGCTGCACGGGGCAACAGCAGCGGCCACGGTCACAGTGCATTGCAATCTGGTTTCTACCTCTTATCACTGTTAAGTGGCAGTCCTCCCAGGCGAACAGTGCCATAGGCTATGTCAGCTACATGAACCTGTTCAGCACCACGATTAGCTGGGGACCAATCAGCTGAAGCTGCAAAACCTCATATTCGTTTTCGATCGCTTATATCAAAATCAGTGTCCGACAAGTCTTAGTCCAATTCAGACAGAACAGGCAACACGTCCTCCACGGAGGATTTTGCTTTATGCTTTAACCTCTCGCTAGATGGCAATGCCATTTTTGCCATTCTTTGCGCCTTGCTACTCATGGGAGTGCAGGAAATCTCGGTCAAAACCAATGAAGAGAACTTTCCTTCTACCAATGAGAGCCTAACTAAAACACAAAGGTTGGTTTTGTCACAGTTTACAGCTGATTACCGATTATCGTCAGCTCCTCCTATTGACAAAAGTCGACATCAGCCCTGAAGGAGTTAAATTGATTTAAAAATACACCACCTGAGACATTACTAGTGTTGCAGATGGCTATTACTACTTGAAATGACTGATTTTGTTTTATTATTTTTTAATTTTATTATTTATATATGATTGCAAAACTCCATTTTCAGCAGCCATTTGTTCAGTATCCTTCCTAATGGTCAACTTTCCCTTATTTATAAATGTTAATTGGTTATTAGAGGAACCTTTATAATTGCATTAGCACCACTGAAACCTGTTATTCTGCTCACTTGTGTTGCAAGACACCGACATTCGTAAAGTTCAGTAGTAGGTTGTTCAAAAATGGCCAAAATGAAACAGCTTTCTCAAGAAACACGTCAGTCTATTGTGTTTTTGTTTTTTGCAGAATGAAGGTTATTCCATGTGATAGATTGGCAAGAAACCGAAGATTTCATACAAAAGATGTCTATTAACATCTTTAGAGAAGAGGGCAAACAGTATCTGAACATTACAGAAAAAGAAGGGCAAGGCCCAGATGAACAACTGCATAACATGGTAAGGACATCAGAGTGTGTAGTTTGAGAAACAAGCATTTTACAGGTCCTCAGTTGGCTTCTTCCTTAAATACACACCAAATACCAGTGACATATGCAACAGAGAAAAAGTGACTCCAGGATGCTGGTCATAACACACTTTTCCTGTCATTACCTGTCCAATGTCTCTTTCCTTTTGCCCATTTTAACCTTTTTCTTTTCATTTGCCAGTTTCAGATATGGTGACTTGTTTGAAACTCCACCTCTTAGGCTAGCATCCTGGAGTGGTCTTTTCACAGTTGCCGATGACACTGGTATTTGATATGTATTTAAGTGTATTCTTTCACTGTACCATTTGAGGGGACTGAGTTTCCCAGTTTTCACTGTCTGGTTGCTTCCCGCACGGTGCTTCGCATACTTAAAAGCTCGAACGACACGTATTGATTTTTGATTGTTTGCTTCTCTCTGTCTCTCTCACTCTCTCTGACATGCTCTGCTCCTGACGAAGGGGGTGTGAGCAGAGGGGCTGTACGCACACTGGCCTAGAGGATACGGACGCTCCTCTAAAAAATGCTGAAAGACTACCTTCACATTGCACCCTTCCTTGCAGCTGCATTGTCCGGCGGTGCTTCACATACTTAAAAGCTCAAACAGCCCTATTGATTTTTGATTGTTTGCTTTTTTCTCTCTCTCTCTCTCTGACATTCTCTGCTCCTGACACGCACTCCTTTGAAGAGGATGATATGTTTGCATTCTTTTAATTGTGAGACGGAACTGTCATCTCTGTCTTGTCATGGAGCACAGTTTAAACTTTTGAAAAAGAGACAAATGTTTGTTTGCAGTGTTTGAATAAAGTTCCTGTCTCTCTACAACCTTGTGTGTTTCTGTGCAAATCTGTGACTCAAGCATGACAATATAAAAATAACCATATAAACATATGGTTTCTACTTCGTGGATTTTCACCTTTCACGGGGGGTTCTGGAACGCAACCCCCGCGATCGAGGAGGGATTACTGTATATTGTATTATATTAGTATCAGTAATGGCACACTTGATTTGAGCATTCCTAGTTTTCATCCTCTTTCTCTGTATGTTTACCATTCGTTTGCTCAGAGGTTGATGCTCTTGCTGCTTCCTGAGCAGCTCTTCTTTTCTCTACCCTAGCGGCCCTCTTCTTCTCTTCTTCTGTCGGCATCTTTTCGCATTAAAACTGATTAAGTCAGTGTTTGTGATGCAATTATTTAGTATGTTTTCCTTAATTTTTCACTTAAGCTGGCACTTAAGTCTTCAATCTGCCTCAAGGATGATTTAAGAGGTAGGGGAACGGCTGCTGCCGAGAGTTGATTCTACAATAAAACAAAACAAAAATAAAAAGAGGAATAACCTTGGAGGTCAATTATCACCCCGAAAGCGGATAGTAGACGTCACATAATATATGTGCACCAAACAGGTCAATAGGTCAAACATTTTGCGAGCTACTAGTGATTTAAAATCCTGGACAGACAAAATAACAGGCACGGTAGTGTATTATATATAAAGATATTGCATATTACCAATATAGCTTATTGTATATATTCAATTTAAAATGATCTCAGAATGAGGAGATTCAGAGTTCAGAAAGTTTATGGCAGATGGGAATAAGCTCTTTTTTAGTCCGTTTGTGCGTAGGTGGACTGATCTAAAGTGTCTACCTGATGAGAGGAGCTCAAACAAAGAATTTCCAGTATTATCCGTGGTAATGTTTTTGGCCCTTCTCACACAGCAAGTCTTATAAGAGAGTTCAAGTGATGTCAGTTCAGTGTCGATGATGACCTGTGCTGTTTGTGCAACCCACCACAGAGCTTCTTTAGCATCCTTGGTGCTGCTGTTGTACCAGGCCATCATGGACTTAATCAGTGCATCTATAGGAAATGACCTGCAGTTTCTAGGGGAGGTTAGCTCTCCTTAGTGTCCTCAGATCATAGAAGCACTGTTCTGCTTTGCGTATTAGGCTGTCCTCCTTGCATTGCAAGCAATCTTTGCTTATTTGAAAGACAGGCGTCATCCCAACTGACTGGAAAATGATACTTCTTGTCCCTATCTGGAAAGGGAAGGCTGATTGCCTGGATTGCAGCAACTACTGGGGGATAACACTGCTCTCGGTGCTGGGTATCATCCTTGCTGGGGTCATCCTCACTTGCTCACCTATCAGCGATCAGAGCAGTCTGGTTTTATGCCTTAAAAGTCTAAAAAGGGGGGTTGCCAGCCATGGTCCCGAGCTGTTCATTGTGTGGTGGGTGCAGCAACATGCTGCTCCAGTGCAAACTCCCTAACCTGACCTGACCTGACCAGTTTTCTTATGGCTAATAATGGAATGCAAATGAATAAAGAAACCACCAGCCCTCAAGCTAACTTTGTTCCATTTATATCATGAAGTATCTCTGTTAAGAAAATGTGTAAAAATAAATAAAGGGTGAGGATCATGAAGTGCAAATCTGTCCTGGTCTACAAAACCTGTGGATAATGTTCTCAGAAAAGCAAACTCTAAAAGGTAGTTAAAATTTGTCTTTGATGGATGAAAGCACTAACAAGCAATAGTCTTGAATAGTCTTGACTATATTAACTTGAATAGTTAAAAGTCAAGTCTTATTATCAGCAAGGACTGTTTCCTAATTAGGAAACTGGTTGGAACAAAAATCAGCAGCCACTGTGACCCTCCAAGGCTGTGAGTGAATACCGCTGTTCTGTGTGCTAGCGTACTACTTCTTGGTGTGCGCGATTCACGTTGCATCTCGCAAGATACCTCAGTGTATGAATCTGTGCAGTGTGAGCTCTGTATGAGTGAATGGATTATACATGTGGGTGCAGTGAAGTGAATGTGCAATATTTGCATTAAGTCAACTTGGTTGCTGTTGGCAATAAGCTCAACTCACAACATTAGTCAGTGGTCAGTATTACACCACAAAGAAAAGCCATGGTTTTTCCAAAATAACATCACCACTACTGCTCAGCCTGAAATAAGCCTTTCATTACGAATGACGGAACAATTATTTAGAGGTTCATTTTCTACTTTTATTTGTTTAATGTGAAAATGTACAGTACAGTATATTCAGTTTCTTCCTATGTATACATCCATCCATCCATCATCCAACCCACTTTATCCTAACTACAGCTTACTACTACTGGAGCCAATCCCAGCCAACACAGGGCACAAGGCAGGAAACAAACCCCGGGCAGGGTGCCAGCCCACCGCAGGGCACGCACACCCACACACCAAGCACACACTAGGGCCAATTTAGGATCGCCAATGCACCTAACCTGCATGTCTTTGGAAACCGGAGCACCCAGAGGAAACCCACGTGGACACGGGGAAACATGCAAACTCCACGCAGGAAGCGAACCTAGATCTTCTAACTGCGAGGCAGCAGTGCTACCAATGCGCCACCGTGCCACCCGGAGAGAAATAGTTTACTGACTTTTTCTCACTGGATCAAGTAAAGCTAAACGTGTCACATTACTGCATGCAATTTCACATTATAAAGGAAGGAGTCATGATAATGAAAGTGCAGGACGTGCTACGCATGAGGAGACGTGATCAAAATGGAAGAAGTCAGCAGACCGTGACACCCCTTTTGTATACAATTTTTGTTTTCACAGTTTAATTTACTGTAGTTAGGGTGTAGTATATGGTGTAAGTGTTTTTTGTCTGGGGAAAGCATATGACAGGGTGCCTTGAGAGGATTTGTTGTATTGTATGAGGAAGTCAAGATTGGCAGAGAAGTATGTAAGAGTGGTACAGGATATAATAATTCTTTACATTTATATAGTGCTTTTCTCACTACTCAAAGCTCTCTCCTCACAGGGAGGACCCGGGAAGCAAACCCACAATCTCCTTACTGCAAAGCAGCAGCACTACCACTGCGCCACCTATGAGGATATGTACGAGGGAAGTGTGACAGTGGTGAGGTCTGCGGTAGGAGTGACGGATGCATTCAAGGTGGAGGTGGGATTACATCAGGGATCAGCTCTGAGCCCTTTCTTATTTGCAATGGTGATGGACAGGTTGACAGATGAGATTAGACAGGAGTCCCCATGAACTATGATGTTTGCTGATGATATTGTGATCTGTAGCGATAGTAGGGAGCAGGTTGAGGAGACCCTGGAGAGGTGGAGATATGCTCTAGAGAGGAGAGGAATGAAGGTCAGTAGGAACAAGACAGAATACATGTGTGGAAATGAGAGGGAGGTCAGTGGAATGGTGAGGATACAGGGAGTAGAGTTGGTGGAGGTGGATGAGTTTAAATATTTGGGATCAACAGTACAGAGTAATGGGGAGTGTGGAAGAGAGGTGAAAAAGAGAGTGCAGGCAGGGTGGAATGGGTGGAGAAGAGTGTCAGGAGTAATTTGTGACAGACGGATATCAGCAAGAGTGAAAGGGAAGGTCTACAGGACGGTAGTGAGACCAGCTATGTTATATGGGTTGGAGACGGTGGCACTGACGAGAAAGCAGGAGACAGAGCTGGAGGTGGCAGAGTTAAAGTTGCTAAGATTTGCATTGGGACGAGGATGAACAGGATTAGAAATGAGGGCATTAGAGGGTCAGCTCAAGTTGGACGGTTGGGAGGCAAAGTCAGAGAGGCGAGATTGCATTGGTTTGGACTTGTACAGAGGAGAGATGCTGGGTATATTGGGAGAAGGATGCTAAGAATAGAGCTGCCAGGCAAGGGAAAAAGAGGAAGGCCTAAGAGAAGGTTTATGGATGTGGTGAGAGAGGACATGCAGGTGATGTGGGTCACAGAACAAGATGGAGAGGACAGGTAGATATGGAAGAAGATGATCTGCTGTGGCAACCCCTAACGGGAGCAGTCACAAGAAGAAGACAATATGGTATAATTTTTTTGTTGGTGGTTTTGTGTAAAAGGCTATGCAATTTTCATTAATTCAGAAGGAAGTTAGTAGAAAGGTCAGACAAAGTTTTTACTCAGAACAGAGTTTATAGGGAGGTTTTAGATAAATGTGTACCTTAGATAAACAAAATATGTTTGCTCTGTTCAGCTTTCCGTTGCAGTTCCGAAATTGCTCTCTTTCGCTTATCTTCACTTGGGTATTTTGAATGCTGAGTGCTTGTTCGAAAATGTCTTTTAACGTTACATTTTTTGTTGTTCGATAATTTATCGCCACATATTAAGCACACCGGTAAGCCAGCGTCGTTGGCGGTGAAGGCAAATGCTTCCGTCCACGCAGAATTAAACTCTCTAAATTAGATGTTAAAATGTATAACAGTAGTAGTCGTAAATAAACATATATATAAATACAACTTAAATTAAGAAATTGCCATTATTCATTTTCATGTTTTTTTTTTTTTGTCAAGGCCAAAGGGAGCCACTACAAGGAGGCTGAAGAGCCGCATGTGGCTCCAGACCCTAGAATCAGCACACATTACACGTGGTGTGGGCTTAACAAGTACACTACTGGTCAAAAGTTTTGGAACACCTTAGTTTTTCCAACTTGCTTCAAATTTATTCAGCTAAAATGTAATGAATGACCTAAAATAGTGAAAAGCTAAGCAGTAAACTGCCAGAGGTTTAAATGTAAAGATTAGGTTAGCAAAAAACTGAAGAAAAAAGAAAAGTTCAGAATATTATAAAAGGGCTTTCTTCCGGAACAACTAATAGGTTACAACCTACAGATGATGTGCAGCAATTAAAGAAGATTAATTAAGCCTTGCAATTTGCAGCAAACAATTTGCACAAGTGTCCCAACTTCGGCTGATTACTTCAAAACCCTCTGTCTGTCTTAAAGCAGAGCTGGAACAGACTGTGTTACTACACCCTCTGACCGGTAGTATATATTGTAAAGCACAATGTTTATTTTTATTACTCTTTAATTTAATATTGTTTTTGTATTAGTATGCTGCTGCTGGAGTATGTGAATTTCCCCTTGGGATTAATAAAGTATCTATCTATCTATCTATCTATCTATCTATCTATCTATCTATCTATCTATCTATCTATCTATCTATCTATCTATCTATCTATCTATCTATCTATCTATCTATCTATCTATCTATCTATCTATCTATCTATCTATCTATCTATCTATCTATCTATTGTACAGAAACATGTATACAAAGACACAGGCAGTTAGTTTGGTATCGTGGCTATAGGACTGGCCTTTAAGCCCCCAGGTATCTGGTTTAGTTCCCAACTGAGCATGGCCAGGTTTATCTTTTTTGCTGCCCTAGGAAAAAGTGAAAAACTTGCACCCAAAATCACAGAGTCTTGAAGGCAACTGCTTCACATATTATTGCGGATCATAGAGTGGGTTTCCCCTTTGATGTTCTGCGAATCACACACAGGTGTTAGATCAAATAGCGGGACATGGGGTCCTCCTTGAAGATTCATGCGAGATGTATGTGGATGTCATATTGTATTCTGAACAAATCCAAATTGTATTACTGTATGTGATATCATCTAATTTTGAATTCTGCTCTGTACGTACGTGTACTATTTCTATTGTATTATTATATTGTATTGAAGATGACTTGTGTCCTGTTCTATGTATTGTATTGTATTCACCCCCTTTTTTTGTAACACCCACTGCACGCCCAACCTACTTGGAAGGGGGTCTCTCTTTGAACTGCCTTTCCTAAGGTTTCTTCCTTTTTTTTCCTTACAAGGGAGTTTTTCCTTGTCTTCTGAGAGAGTCAAGGCTGGGGGGCTGTCAAAACGCAGGGCCTGTTAAAGCCCATTGCGGCACTTCTTGTGTGATTTTGGGCTACACAAAACTAAATTGTATTGTATTGTATTGTGTTACATGGCGGGAGGGAAAATCAGGGGCTGGACAGCAAAGATGTCTCAAAACCACCCCCTTCTGATGCGAACAGGTACGTCTTTACTCAACATAATGCCACCCCTAAAAAATGTTGCTCTAGCAACTACCTCATTTGCTTATATTGTACAGCCGGCCCTGCATTCGAGACCCACTTTGTAGTCCTCAGCAAGTCACTCTGTTAAAGTCTATAATAAATCCAGATCATGGAAGTCACATAAAGACATTAACTAAAAATATAACAGATTTTTTGAACTTTTACATAACATTTAAAAAAACAAACCATGAAAATCTCCCTTTGATAGTTCACAGATTCTGCATATGGAGTTACCCCACATTAAAACTGTGGCCCAATAAATGCAGAAGTGACTCTACTTTGTTGGGCCCTTAACCTGCAATTGCTTTGTCCTGGGTATGATGTTAATCTGCATCCATCCCTGCAAGTAGGGCATCCAACCTGCAGGGAAACACCTGGGGGCTGCTGGCAGAATTGGTACTCCAGCCACCATAAAAAAAAAAACCTCCCACTGGTTCCATTCCATCTTAGCTAGTATGGTGCTGAGGTGTCACCCATTTCATGGCTGCACTCGGGTCCTAATCTGGGGATCCCGAGTTGATTTGTCATGTGGTGGGTGCGGCAATGCACTGTATCAGCGCCTGCTCCTAACCTCTCCTCTCTCTTTCTCTCTAATAAAAAGTGTTGTGAAATACCCCTAATTTACCAGTAAGAATGAATCTCTTGTGATGTATAAAAAAGACAGCTTTATTTTCCAATGCATGGCCACCCCTTCGGTGAATTACACAACACTGGAATCTCCACTTTACCAACCATATTCTCTTGAGATGATTTCCTAAAATTAAGAGTTTTCTGCCAGATATTTTAAAATTAACTAGTATAGGAACAGGAGAGGAAACATTTGCCAACATCAGAAAACCATCCAAAAGTACAAGAAAGAGCCCGATGTTACTATTCAAAAATCAAAGTCCAAATACACATGCTAAATCTTTCAGCACACTTGTTTTGGTAGTTCTCTAGAAATCTGGACACCAAAGTGGCATGAGTATGCTGACTTAAGCCCCCATCACAATATATGACCTTTCCAGCAATTTTCAGTCATAGCCTTCATTTACATAGCAAGTTGTGGACAGTCGCGGCATGTGCATGTCACTACCAGTAGCGTAGTGTGACATGCCCAGCGATTAAGTCATGTAGCACTCTGCGACCGGCCATGACAAACTTAAACAGGTCTGATTTTGTCGTAAACCATAGGGGTGGGGCTGCCATTTGTGTGTTTACAACCAATGAGTGCTCAGCTGGAAATACAATGCATGGAGTGCTACCACAAGGACAGAAGGAAAACTGGAGTTTTGGACCACAAAAACAGAAGACGGGCTTATCTGTCAGGTGTCTTGTGTTTGTTGTATCCTGACAGAATGGGAACAAGGTGGGCTTATCTGTCAGGTGTTTTGCGTTGATCGTACCGTGACAGAATGGAAAAAGGTGATCCGAGATTGAGGCTGAACTCACCATACCTGGAAAATATTCGAACAAACACCAGTGCCATCAGGCAGCACTGTTAATTGACTGTCAAATACAGCGTGGACCTCTAAGGTGGGCATCGCTGCCCCAACCCAGCACAGACAGACAGAGAGGCAGAACTCTAAGTCCTTTTATTAGAAATTCTGTACACCAGGGGTGGGCAGTATCGGTCCTGGAGGGCCGCAGTGTCTGCAGGTTTTTGTTCCAACCCAGTTTCTTAATGAGAAGTCAATTATTGGTGACAAAGCACTTATTGCTCATGTGACATGTTGATGCTTCATTTTAGTGGTCTCGCTTGTTAAGGTTTCCTGCCCTTAATTGCTTATTTTAATGTTAAACAGCTGCATTCACTGTTTTTAATGGCTCCTTATTAGCAATAAGATGCAAATGACAAAGGAGTCAGCAGCCCTCCATATAACTTGTTTCCATTTACACCTCTGTGTGTTCATCATGCACTATCTGGTTTAATAAAACACTTAAGAGAAAAATGTGACAGACTGAAAATGATCCATTTTAGGCTTCAAATCATGTGGATGATATCACTGGCAAGTAAACAATTTACGATATAAGAACTTAACATTGCAAACTAACAAGCCATAAAAATGAAATAAGGTCTGGCAAGGATTGGTTTCTAATTAAGCAATTGGGTTGGAATGAAAGCCTGTAGCCACTGCGGCCCTCCAGGACTGACATCGCCCACCCCTGCTCTATACAATCCAGTGTAATCAGTTCACTTAAGATGTATTGTTATTTGTACAAAGTGAAAAGAAACTCATATTTATCCTTTTCATTAACTTACCACTCAGCGTGAATCTTACTCTGTAGGCTATTTAAAATAGCAACACAAAATGTAACGGGTGAAAAGTTGGTGTCACTTAGGAAAAAGTAATTATAATTTGAGAGCATCTGTCTGTTGTGACGACAGAAAATAACCACCAAAGAAACAGAATTGCAGAAGCAAAAGTTGGATTATAAGCAGAATATATAGTAGCTTGAAGAAGGGGGCTTGTTGGGGTTGCCATAACTTCACCCACGATAGAGGCTATGAGTTGTGTCACGCATGGGTGTCGGAGGACTCCTCTAAGGGCCGGGGAAAGGTACACAATAGCCCAGAAAGACGTTGGGGCTACCACTGACCTTGTCCTGTTCTTCTTCCCTCACAGCTCCAAGAAGCCGTCCGGCAAGGGCACTTAACCCTGCCCCTTCCGGAAATACCGCTATAAAGGAAGCGCCGGCAAAGAGAAAGATAGAAACCAGAACGAGCCGCATGGCGGAGCAAGTGACTCTTGAAAGGACTGATTGTTCTGAAAGAGGTCCCTGTTCGGGACAGCGAAGATGCGCTATTTTCGTTACTTTTATTTATATTTTGTCTGTTCATCTTGCAATGATTAAAAAGGATGACCCAGTTGTTGTCCCAACATTCTGACTGTTTCCAGTCTGTCCTTCCACTGCCCGACCATAGTAGACTTTGCACTTTGAGTAGCACTTTGAGCTACTTTTTGTATGAAAATGTGCTATATAAATAAATGTTGTTGTTGTTGTTGTAGACAAATGATCAGAAAATGAATTCTTACCTTAAGAATTTGTGATAAAATAATTGTTTCTAGTTTCCATTTGTTATCACCAGGATGCCTCACAAACACAGAAGGCATTTTTCAAAGTGGACGTATTTGGTAAATTTTAAGGCTTCAACATTCACCCATAAAACAAAACGGCAGTGAGGCCAGCTATGTTGTATGGTTTGGAGACAGAGGCTCTGACAAAAAGGCAGAGCTAGAAGTGGCCGAGCTGAAGATGCTACGATTTTCGCTCAGAGTAACGAGGGTGGACAGGATTAGGAAGGAGGATATTAGAGGGACAACACAGGTACGATAGTTTGATGACCAAGTGAGGGAGGCGAGATTAAGATGGTTTAGGCAGGTGCAGAGGAGAGATGAGGGGTACATCGGGAAAAGAATGTTGAGGATAGAACTACTAGGCAAGAAGAAAAGAGGAAGAACAAAGAGGAGGTCTATGGATGTGGTGAGGGAGGACATGAGGGCAGTCAATGTGGCAGAAATGATGTAAAAGAAGACAGGGATAGATGGAGACTGATGGTCTGCTGTGACGACCCCTAAATGGGAGCAGCCGAAAGAAGAAGATACATTCACCCATGGACACTGGTACCCTTCAGAACACAATTTTATGTGGCAAATTAATATATACAATCCACTCTGTCTATGTAGAGTGTCGAACTTGTCAGGAGGTTTACATATCTCTGGTGATTCTTCCTGTGAAGTCAGTAGATGGATAGGGAGAGCATGAAGTGGTCATGAGTTCGCTGGGAAGGGTGTGTGGCACTCCCGATATCTTTGCAAAAGGACAAAGGTCCAAGTCTTTAGAGTCCTGGCGCTTCCTGTCTTGCTATATGGTTGTGAGACATGGACGCTATCAGTGACCTGAGATGAAGACTGGACTCTTTCAGTACTGTGTCTCTTCTGAGAATCCTTGGGTACCGCTGGTTTGACTTTGTGTTGCTCACGGAGTCCCTAATGAGGCACATTACCTGCATTGTGAGGGAGCGTCAGTTACGGCACTATGGCCATGTGGCGCGATTCCCCTGAGGGTGATCCGGCTCTTCATTGTTGAGGACACGAGTGGCTGGACCAGGCCACGGGGACACCTACGTAACACCTGGCTGTGGCAGATAGACGGTCATTTTCAGAGGGTGGAACTGGACCGCTTATATGCCCCTTGGGGGGGTGCCAATGGGAATCCTGAACTGTTTCGTCGTGTGGTGGGCATGGCAACGCACTGTACCAGTGCATGCTCCCCAACCTGACCTGACGGAAACAAGTTTGTCCTGAAAAATACAAAATCTATCCTTTAAATCTGAAGTGTGCTGCCGGCATAAATTTGGCATGATTTCTGGTGTACATGGAATGGCAACAGGAGTTTTTGCCAATGTAAATAAACCACAAAATGGTGGACATGAATCCCAAAATGGAAAACAAAATGGCATTCGGGAAAAACAACAAAAATAAAGACATATTACTGAAAATAATGCCAAATGCCTTAAATAGACATTACTCAAAAGACCTTATAATTATAACAACAAGGCAGATATTTCCATTATGCTGTAAATCAAGCTTCTATAGTTAGAAAGGAAAGACTGTTGTCCAGTAAAATGTTAACAAACATATTTCTCTGAAAACCATAAATAGTTTAGAGTTGCATAAAAAATAATTTTACATTTTTTTATTATTTCTACATTTTTATATATTTATACCTTTTTACAAATTTATACCAGTATACATATGCTTAGTTGTTGATTTTATTGGAAGGAGATAGATAGATAGATAGATAGATAGATAGATAGATAGATAGATAGATAGATAGATAGATAGATAGATAGATAGATATGAAAGGCACTATAAGATAGATAGATAGATAGATAGATAGATAGATAGATAGATAGATAGATAGATAGATAGATAGATAGATAGATAGATAGATAGAGGTGGGCAAACTTTTCTCCCTGAGAGCCACAAGAACATCTATAAGATCTCTAGCGGGCTGCATGTAACAAAAATCTAAATTTACTAAATAATGAATGTTATTTTCACACAAAAGTACATTTAAAAAGCATACTGTATAACTATAAAACTTTGGTATACAAAGAAAGTAGCAAATAAAATTAGCTTTTTGCTGTAATTCACTTTATGATAAATTACTTCTAAACTTACTGTGCTTAGTTTGAAAATGTCTCTTCAAATTGAACTCCCTAAAAACAGCAAGACTGTTATGGCATATTAGGCACACTGCTTTACTTTCAACATTTATATAAAAAAAATAAAATAAGCAAAATAAAAATACTTGTATGCTCATTCCTTGTTAAAAAGTGACATTCATCTTCAATTTTACGTTTTTTAGTTTTTCGTATAAGAAGTATAGGGAAAGTATTATAATCATCCAAAGATTCGATGTTGAGATTTTGATGAAACTCAATGTTTTAGGCCTCCCTGACTTTCTTGTATAGGGAAATTATTGTAATCATCCAAAAATTCCATTTTCAGATTTTGATGAATCTCGATGTTTTAATCCTCCCCGAGTCCTTTTTGAAAGTATGTCTGTGCGTCTGTCTAACTGCGTGTGTGTAAACATGATAACTTCAGTACACTTTCACTCAGGTCAACCAAATTTTGCATTAGATAGGCACTTAGATAGATTGGTAGATAGATTTTGGTATCTATCTATCTATCTATCTATCTATCTATCTATCTATCTATCTATCTATCTATCTATCTATCTATCTATCTATCTATCTATCTATCTATCTATCTATCTATCTATCTATCTATCTATCTATCTATCTATCTATCTATCTATCTATCTATCTATCTATCTATCTAAATGATTTGGATAGGAATACAGTAATCCCTCACTTATCACGGGAGATAGGTTCCAAGGCCGACCGTGATAACTGAATTTCCGCGAAGTAGGGACACTATATTTATTTAATTATTTAACGTGTATTTGGACGTTTTTAAACCCTCCCTGTATTGTTTACAACCCACCATTTACTCTATTAAAAACAGGGACAACTGCTAAGAAATATGAAATCGGTGGATAAGTTTACACTTACTGTATAGCGAAGTACATGTAGGAGCTTGTAGGCGGTCATGACGTCGTCGACCTTGTTGCAAAGATTCCTAAAGCAGATTCCATCCAGACTACTGCCTTATCACGTCCACTTGCAACTCGTTTTGCACCCTGGTTAAAGGACACTGCGGCCGTAGATCTTATATGCTTTTCCTCCTTTTTAAATAAAAAGAATCGATGTCCTGCAGTGGTGTAGCTGTTCCCTTCCTTCAACATATCCAAAACTTTTACCTTTTCTGCAATCATTTGCATCTTCTGTTGGTGCTTGGACACGGCCCCTGAAGCATTAGCACGTTAATGATGAATGAGTGAGATGAGACTTCCTGGTTAATGCAGCACTCCGTCGCTGAGCCAATCAGCAGCACACAGGAACTTAACTGCGTGCTCTGATTGGGTAGCTTCTCAGCCATCCGCCAATAGCATCTCTTGTATGAAATCAACTGGGCAAACCAACTGAGGAAGCAAGTAAAAAGACCCATTGTCCGCAGAAACCCGCAAAGCAGCGAAAAATCCGCGTTATGTATTTAAATATGCTTACATATAAAATCCGCGAAGTTGTGAATCCGCGAAAAGTGAACCGCGAAGTAGCGAGGGATTACTGTATAAGTAACAAGCTGATTAAGTTTGCAGGTGATACCAAGATAGGTGAAATAGCAGATAATCTGGAATCAACTGAATCATTACAGAGGGGCTTGAACAGTATGCAGGCTTTGTGGCAAATGAAATGTAATGTCAGTAAATGTAAAGTATTACACATAGGAAATAAAAATTTTAGCTTTGAATACACAACGGGAGGTCTGAAAATTGAGAGTCCACCTTATGAGAAGGATATAGAAGTCGTAGTGGACTCTGAGCTATCAAATTCCCATCAGTGTTCAGAAGCCATTAAGAAGGCTAACAGACTGTCAGTTTATATAGCGCCTTGATGTGTGGAGTACAAGTCACAGGAGGTTCTGCTCAAGCTTTATAACACACTGGTGAGGCCTCATCTGGAGTCCTGGGTGCAGTTTGGGTCTCCAGGCTTCAAAAAGGACATAGCAGCACTAGAGAAGGTCCAGAGAAGAGCGACTAGGCTGATTCAGGGCTACAGGGGTGAATTATGAGGAAAAAGTAAAAGAGCTGAGCCTTTACAGTTTAAGAAAAAGAAGATTAAGAGGTGACATGATTAAAGTGTTTAAAATTATGAAGGGAATTAGTCCAGTGGATCGAGACTGTGACTTTAAAATGAGTTCAACAAGAACACGGGGACACAGTTGGAAACTTGCGAAGGGTAAACTTTGCATAAACATTAGAAAATGTTTCTTTACAGAGAGAACCACAGACTCATGGAATAAGCTACCAAGTAGTGTAGTTGACAGTAGGACTTAAGAGACTTTTAAAACTAGATTTGACGTTTCTTTAGAAGAATTAAGTGGATAGGAATGGTGAGCTTTTAGGTATTTGAGGTAGTGATAAATGTAGCAGTGCACTTATTTTTTCTATGTGTGAAATTTGAGTTTATGTTTATTTAAATTCTACAGTTGAGTACTAGGGTGTTGTACCATGTTAGCCATTATTAATGTAGTGAGACGTTAAGCAAAATGAGCCCTTTTATTGGTAACTAAAAAGATTACAATATGCAAGCTTTCAAGGCAACTCAGGCCCCTTCTTCAGGCAAGATCAAGCTTGCATATTGTAATCTTTTTAGTTAGCCAACAAAAGGGGTCATTCTGCTTGACCTCTCATTAAAGTTGAGTATATAACATAAGCATGGCCTGATGTTTATTATACTATATTATCCATCATCCATCCAGCTATATCCTAACTGCTGGAGCAAGGCAAGAAACAAACCCTAGGCAGGGCGCCAGCCCACCGCAGGGCACACAGACACACACCCCCACCAAGCACACACTAGGGACCAATGCACCTAACCTGCATGTCTTTGGACTGTGGGAGGAAACCAGAGCACCCGGAGGAAACCCACGCAGACACGGGGAGAACATGCAAACTCCACGCAGAGAGGATCTGGGAAGTGAACCCGGGTCTCCTAACTGCGAGGCAGCAACGCTACCACTTCGCCACCATGCTGCCCTATACTATATCATCCATCCATCCATTTTCCAACTCGCTGAATCCGAACACAGGGTCACAGGGGTCTGCTGGAGCCAATCCCAGCCAACACAGGGCACAAGGCAGGAACCAATCCTTTTAAATGAAGATCATATCTTGATATGTCCACATACAGTTTGTTAAGAAAGAAAATCAATTTTGATGGGGTGTATTTACTTTTTCACATGAGTTCAGTGCCTTTTGTGAAAGTATTCACAATAAAACATTTTCATACATTTTTGAACTCTTAACTGTCTATTGCAGGGAGACAGAGCATTTATTAGGAACACGGCAAGAAACAACCCCAGAATGGATGACAGTCTATCATGGGGCACCTGCACACACACAGAGTTAGTTTAGAATCTCCAATCTACTTAACATACTCATGTTTAGGTTTTTAAGAAAGAAAAAAAAATCTATTTTTATATAGTACATTTTCATAACCACTTTTCTCAGAGATTTTATAATATACTGTTAAACTGTTCAGGCCTATTTTTGACAGTTGAAGCGACTTGTCAGGGCAGTATAATAAGTAGAAGACAAGGACAGAGCTGGCAATCTTGTGATTTCTAACCTTGTTTCTTAGCCGCTACACCACATTGCCTACTTGGCAAGGCAACCTCTTCTGAATCCAACTGTTTAGCCAGAGTTTATAGATAATTACAGGTTTAAGTTAAGTATGGTTTATGGGGAATAGAGAATAACAGGCACCTGGAAACACGCAGTTGGAAAAACCCAGAGAGTAAAGTCTGCTTATATCATATGCGTGCCTTGTCATGGTTGGAGATTCATATTAATGCTTCTTCCTCCTCCTCTTCACCCAGTCACCTCAGTGTTTCTCGGTTAAGCATTTCATGAAAACAGTCACATGCTAAACAGCACACTTAACTCAAAATAAACTCTGACACAATACGGCAAGTGCTTAATAAAAAAGCCCCACTTAAGAGTGCAGACAGACTTCAGAACTGCCTGACGACATCCAGACTAATCCAGATGGTCTGCCCGAGGCAGGTGGGGACTTGCGTAGACCGTCTGAGAAGACGTTTGAGGCTGAACCTCGGTTTTGTTTAGTTTTTCTGGCCATTTATTTTAAAGTCAATAGAGAGAGTTGACATGCTACAGCTGACTAAAGCTACCACTATGTCATCTGTTTTCATCCCTTTTGACTGATCTTCTGGCTTTGATACTATATACCTTCAGATTGTCCTTGCTACCTCCCCCACAACACAGGCATTACTGGGCCTGTTCTGAAATGGTTTGAGTCCTACCTCTCAACCATATCCTGCCAGGTGTAAGATTTCAAAGTCGCATTATTCAAACACAAGGATGCCCCACAAGGATTGTTGCTGGGCCCTCTCTTTTTCTCCTTGTATACCCCATCACCAGGTCTCGCTATCCAGTTCCACGGCTTCTCATATATGATACTAGCCATACTTGTTGTTCCCTCCTGAGGACAATATAGACTCATGTTAGATTCACTGAATGTCTCGGCAACATCTCAATTTGGATGAAAGAAACCAAGACCAAGACTGAGATCCTTATTGTCGTTCGATTTCATATAACATCTCTGTAAAACTCAGCTGACTATCACTAATACCCACCAAGTCAGCACATAACCTTAGAGTGATGATCGCTGCTCGCATTGCGACAGTGTCCAGTTCATCCACATTCACTCTGTACACAATCCGCAGGATCAGACTACTCGGCTTCTTTTGCAGGAATTGGTTACATCATACCTTGGCTACTATACCCCCTTAGTGGTAGGGGTACCAGCACGAATTGTCAAGCCACTGCAGATGCGCCAAAATGCAACCAGGAGAGTCAGGCGAATATTTTTAGGTCACTCCATTGCCCACTGGTAGCTGTAAAGCAGTGGTCTCAGTGGCTGCAAGGTTTTCATTCTAATCCTTTTCTTAATTGGTGACCTGTTTTTGTTGCTAATTAACTCCATTTCCTTTCTTTTCAATTGACTCGTTCCTCTGAATTGATTCATTTCTTTCCTTAAATGGCACCCAAACAGAAATGAAATGTGAAGTGAGGGAGCCAACAGAAGACCAACTAAGTCAGGGCCTCAAACTCCAACCAGTTGCTTAATTAGGCGCCGATTCTTGTCGTTAATTAAACCCGTTCTTTAATTCCATGGCTTGTGCTGCTCTCATTGTGCAATGGTACTAAATGGATGCCATTTAAGGAAAGAAATGAAGCAATTCAGAGGAACGATGAAGAAATTCAGGGGAACAAATCTTAGAAACTTCAGTCTCTCCAAACAAGCCTTGGTGCTCTTAGCAGTGTGTGTGTCATTGTCTTACAGCAAAAAGACTCCTTAACACAGCAGTCCCCGCTGCATGGATCGAATAGAGGGCTTCACATTGGTCGTCAGCAAGTCACAGTAACTTGCACCAGTGACGGTAGGACCCCTCGACATGTGGTGTTCGACAATAACTCGGGTGCACGAGGGGTGGAGAGGACTCTGCTGGCACTTCCAGGCAGGTGGCGCAAGTGCATTGAGAAGGGCGGAGACTCCACTGAGAAATGACAGCATCAGTTTTGTGAAGGTTTGTGCCATTTTCTAATAAATCCCATTTTCTAACTTTAGCTTCACTCCCTATCGTATACTGTAATCTACTTTTGCAGTCCTAACTGATGTTGACTCAGTTTTGTTGACCTCATCTGCAAGTTGCTTTGTCCATTTAATGAATACAAGTATATGTAATGTAAATGATATAAACAATGAATGAGAGGTGTAGATTACTATAACATAGCAGTACTTCAATTTCTGAAGGGCCAACCACAATGAGGTGAACATTAAAAGAATAATTTCAATATTTCTCAAGTCAAAGCTATTTCTTCACAAAGATGGTAGATATGCATTTGCCATGTGAAATTGTGTATTTAGGCGGCACGGTGGCGCAGTGGGTAGCGCTGCTGCCTCGCAGTTGGGAGATCTGGGGACCTGGGTTCGATTCCCGGGTCCTCCCTGCGTGGAGTTTGCATGTTCTCCCCGTGTCTGCGTGGGTTTCCTCCGGGCGCTCTGGTTTCCTCCCACATACCAAAGACATGCAGGTTAGGTGGATTGGCGATTCTAAATTGGCCCTAGTGTGTGCTTGGTGTGTGTTTGTGTGTGTCCTGCGGTGGGTTGGCACCCTGCCCAGGATTGGTTCCTGCCTTGTGCCCTGTGTTGGCTGGGATTGGCTCCAGCAGACCCCCGTGACCCTGTGTTCGGATTCAGCGGGTTGGAAAATGGATGGATGGATGAATTGTGTATTTAAATGTTAAGCAATTTCTATACATTTTACAAAATATACTGCTCAAAAAAATTAAAGGCACACTTTAATTATTTATTTATTTTATAAACTTTATATTGATCTGGTCAGTAAGTAGCAGAGGGGCTTGTTAATCAGTTTCCACTGCTTTGGTGTTAATGAAATGAACAAGAGGTGCACTAGAGGGGCAACAATGAGATGACCCCCAAAACAGGACTGGTTTAACAGCTGGAGGCCAATGACATTATTCCCTCCTCATCTGTTTTGTCACTCGTTTTTCATTTGGCTACGGTCAGTGTCACTACTGCTAGCATGAGGCCATACCTGGACCCTACAGAGGTGGCACAGGTAGTCCACCTTCTCCAGGATGGCAGGTACATCAATATGTGCCATTGCCAGAAGGTTTGCTGTGTCTCCCAGCACAGTCTCAAGGACATGGAGGAGATTCCAGGAGACAGGCAGTTACTCTAGGAGAGCTGGACAGGGCCCCTCATAGAAGGTCCTTAACCCATCAGCAGGACCCACCGGTATCTGCTCCTTTGGGCAAGAAGGAACAGGATGAGCACTGCCAGAGCCTACAAAATGACCTCCAGCAGGCAGGCCACTGGTGTGAATGTCTGTGACCAAACAATCAGAAACAGACTTTATGAGGGTGGCCTGAGGACCCGACGTCCTCTAGTGGGCCCTGTGCTTACTGCCGGCCTGGTACAGTGGAGCTCAATTGGCCATTTGCCATGGAATAGCAGAATTGGCAGGTCCTCCACTGGTGCCTTGTGCTTTTCACAGATGAAAGCAGGTTCACCCTGAGCACATGTGACAGATATGAAAAGGTCTGGAGAAGCCGTGGAGAACGTTATGCTGCCTGTAACATTATTCAGCATGACCAGTTTGGTGGTGGGTCAGTGATGGTCGGGGGAGCCATATCCATCGAGGGACGCACAGACCTCTACAGGCTAGACAACGGCACCATGACTGCCATTAGGTATCGGGATGAAATCCTTGGACCCATTGTCAGACCCTATACTGGTGCAGTGGGTCCTGGGTTCCTCCTGGTGCACGATAATGCCCGGCCTCATGTGTTTGTGAGAGTATGCAGGCAGTTCTTGGAGGATGAAGGAATTGATACCATTGACTGGCCCCCACACTCACCTGACCTCAATCCAATAGAACACCTCTGGACATTATGTTTTAGTCCATCCGACGCCGCCAGGTTGCACCTCAGACTGTCCAGGAGCTCAGTGATGCCCAGGTCCAGATCTGGTAGGAGATCCTCCAGGACACCATCCGTTGTCTGATTAGGACATTGTCAGGCAAGCATACAAGCACATGGGGGCATACAAACTACTGAGTACGATTTGGAGTTGCTGCAATGAAATTTCGGCAAAATGGACTATCATTTTTTCACTTTGATTTTCATGGTGTCTTTGAATTCAGTCCTCTGTAGGTTGGTCATTTTCATTTCCATCAAACGACGTGGCATCCTTTCTTTCCTAACACATTACCATATCAGTAGAGATAGCCAGCAGGATTTTTTCCAATTGATATCTGATGTGTTTTCAAAGTGTTCCTTTAAATTTTTTGAGCAGTTTACGTAGCCAGTCCTGACATTTTACAGTGAACTCTGTGGGGCTCCAACAGAAAAGCATTAGTGAAGCATATTTTACAAATCTGACGAAAAGAGGAAAACGCAAGAGTAGGCTAGTTATTATTTAAAATTCATAAAATATGCTTCACTTTAGATTGCATGTTTATTAGTAAATTAATATACAGTATATACCATAACCAGAAAGGATCTTACTCTGTTGGGCCCTCATGGTATGAGGACAACAACCTCACCCTCAACACAGACAGGACGAAGGAGATGATAGTGGACATGAGGAAGGAGAGGAGACCTCACCAGCCACTGTTCATCCAGGTGCTTGAAGTGGAGAGGGTGAGCAGCATTAAATACCTGGGCATCTACATCAGTGAGGACCTCACTTGGACACTTACCACCACGCAGCTGGTCAAGAGGGCTCAACAGCGGCTGGACTTTCTAAGCAGGCTGAGGAAGTTTGGTGTGTCGAACGAGATCCTCAGCAACTTTTTCAGCTGCATTGTTGAGAGAATCTTGACCAGCTGCATCACCGTGTGGTACGGCAAAACTACTGCTATGGACTGCAAACGCCTGCAGATAACGGTAAAGACTTCTGAGAAGATCACCAGGACCCCACTGCCCTCTCTGCAGAGAATCTGCAACTGCACAGTCCACAGGAGAACTGCCTCAATCCTCAGGGACACCACCCACCCCCAACACGAACTGTTCACACTTCTACCCTCAGGCAGGAGGTATAGAAGTATGAAATGCAGGGCTTCCAGACTAAGGAACTCTTTCTTTCCCAAGGCCATTAGACTCCTAAATAACTGACTGGAGTTTATAACCATGGTCCACCTCATTCTATCTACTTCACACAACTGTATTTGACTTGTCCATCACACACCTACCTGTACGTTACACTTTATACTTCTATTCTGTTTTTATACTTTATGCTGCTTCTGTTACTTATGATCTATTTACTGCTTATTATTTATGTTTATCTTTATACGTCTGTGGTGTGCTGGCGCCTTGCCTGGGGTTTGTTTCCTGCCTTGCGCCCTGTGTTGGCTGCGATTGGCTCCAGCAGACCCCCGTGACCCAGTAGTTAGGATATAGCGGGTTGGATAATGGATGGATGGATCTTTATATGTTCGTTTGTTAACCATTGGCCTTTGGTGTGGACAGCAAACAAAGAATTTCATTATACAGGGAAACGTTTTTCCTTACTGTGCAGATGACAATAAACGTTGAACTTTGAGCAAGACCCTTAACCTGAGAATTGCTCCAGGGGGCTGCTCCTGCATTCTGACCCCCACAGGTCATGCAAATAGGCAATTTCCCCTCGGGAATTAATACAGTGTACCAAATCCCCCCCAAAAAATACAATACCAAAGTGTGAAGAAATAACTTTAACTTGAAAAAATAACAAAATTATCTTTTAAAATTGAAGACATAGTGTCCAAGATGGAATACTCAAGAAGACTTTATTCTCGTAATTATTTTGTGTTTTGTATTTTTATTTAATTTAGACCACACTGCAAAGATCTATTTTCACTTTGACATTTTTTCCCCCATTGCTCAGTCTCAAAAATATCAAAGTAAATCCAAGGTGAGTGATTGTTGTAAAACAATAAAATGTGAAAACTTCCCAGGGGGTGAAAACTTTTGATTGGCATTGGACAAAGAACAGAATGTACTGAATGGTCATAAATGAATAAATCAAACTCCACACTCCACACAGTAAAATCAAAGTGTTAGGACAGAAGAGAGAAGCAGCAAGTCCAAATCTGGTAACTTCTTTAATCACAGGAGATGTTTTAACCGCCATAACTCCAGAAAAAGACCAGTTTTCACTTCCTATTAAAATAAAGAAATTAAACATTACACTGTAAACAAAAAAAAAGGTTCCAGAACAAGATGAGTTATGTTTGAGATCCTAGAGATGCAAATGTGCTCAGTGACTCAGTGGGTATTGTATTTCACTTACAATGACAGCGTTTTCCATTAGGTAATGAAGGTGGTGTGTTACATTACAGCCGGCACATTCCTGGACTTCATAGTCTGAGGGTCTGTTCAGCTAAGGTTCACTAAAAGGACTTCAAGGAACAAAACCTATGAAAAGCCCACTCAAGCAGCTGCCCCAGTCCTTTGGTTACACTCCCAAGGTGTCAGTACACACTCGATGAATTACTGCAATGTGCAAAGGCAGCTGCTGTGCTAAAAAGCCACTGTATGATGACATCTATAGCTGGAAGGGAAAGACACAATAAAACAAAATGCTGGTAGATAAAGAGAGAGAGAGACAGAGGTAGTAGAGGCATTATGAACAATAGATACAGTCAGGTCCAGTGACACAGTCATCATCAGTCATGTCAGTCATTCTCCAACCTGCTATATCCTAACACAGGGTCACAGGGGTCTGCTGGAGCCAACCCCAGCCAGCACAGGGCACAAGGCAGGAACAATGGATACGAAATAAAGCAAACATTGACTGCAATTGCTCTGTCCGGTTTTAAATTTTGTATTTTAGTGTTGTTTAAAATGTTTGTTTTATCTATTCTTAACTGTCCTTGAGTGTTTAGAAAGGAGCCTACAAATAAATAAAATGTGTATATATATATATATATATATATATATATATATATATATATATATATACAGTATATATACAGTATATATACAGTATATATATATAATATAGATATATAATATAAAGATATACGTTATAATATACACTTTATACAGTCATATTAAAAAGTTTGGGAACCCCTCTTAATTCTTTGGATTTTTGTTTCTCATTGGCTGAGCTTTCAAAGTAGCAACTTCCTTTTAATATCTGACATGCCTTATGGTAACAGTAGTATTTCAGCAGTGACATTAAGTTTATTGGATTAACAGAAAATATGCAATATGCATCAGAACAGAATTAGACAGGTGCATAAATTTGGGCACCCCAACAGAAATATGATATCAATACTTAGTTGAGCCTCCTTTTCCAAATATAACAGCCTCTAGACATTGTCCTCCTATAGCCTTTGATGAGTGTCTGATTCTGGATGGAGGTATTGTTGACCATTCTTCATACAAAATCTCTCCAGTTCAGTTCAATTTGATGGCTGCCGAGAATGGACAGCCTGCTTCAAATCATCCCATAGATTGTCGATGATATTCAAGTCAGGGGACTGTGACGGCCATTCCAGAACATTGTACTTCTCCCTCTGCATGAATGCCTTTGTAGATTTCCAACTGTGTTTTGGGTCATTGTCTCGTTGGAATATCCCCTCTGGGGGAGAAGAGAGACAAGGCAGTGAGACAAAAGGACAGCTGCTGTAGAAGCTTTTAAATGTTCGAAACGAAAGATTCTGGAGGAATTCTTTCAATCTGAGGGTGAATCACAAATGCGAGGACATCAGTGGAAAAGGGGAAGTGCATTTAGAACTGAAGCCAAGAAGCACTTCTTTATGAAAAGAGTTGTGGAAATCTGGAACAAACTTCCAAGACCTGGAGCCGAAGCAGAAGCCTTGACAATCTTTAAGAAGAATCTGCATTAGATTTTGAAACAGCTTAGCTATTAGCTAAACACACAAAAAAGTCTTATGTTGTAATGTTCTAATTGCAGGCACAATGTAGTTACTGTAAATCTAAATAGACAGATACGGGTGGGCAAGTAGAAAAGGTGCTCTTCAAGAAAGCCCAATTAGATAGTAAAGGCTCTAAATAAATGTCTACATGCATAGATAGATAGATAGATAGATAGATAGACAGATCTATCTATCTATCTATCTATCTATCTATCTATCTATCTATCTATCTATCTATCTATCTATCTAATATATAGTGCCTTTCATATCTGTCTAACTATCTGTTATATAGTGCCTTTTCTATCTATCTATCTATCTATCTATCTATCTATCTATCTATCTATCTATCTATCTATCTATCTATTATATAGTGCCTTTCACATCTATCTATCTATCTATCTATCTATCTATCTATCTATCTATCTATCTATCTATCTATCTATCTATCTATTATATAGTGCCGTATCTATCTATCTATCTATCTATCTATCTATCTATCTATCTATCTATCTATCTATCTATCTATCTATCTATCTATAGTGCCTTTCACCTATCTATCTATCTATCTATGTCCTTCCAATAAAATCAACAACTAAGCATACTGTATGTATACTGTACATAGGAGATTAAGGCATTCACCGTTGATCGCAGTTTGCCGCACCTAAATCTGCTCCCATCTGGATCAAACTAGAGACTTACAAAGCAGTCAACAAGGAAGTAACAAAAATGTCAGAAAATGTTTCTGTTCCAAGCAGTGTGTGACTCAGTGTGTGGAAAAGGGGATATGAGGTTCTGAAGCCACTGAAAATGGACATTAAGAGTGACTCACTTGCCTGACTCGGCAACACCCAATGATATATTAAAAAAAACAAAAACCAAACACCTCTGTCAGCGTGGGTAAGTACAAGCAGTGACTTCACAAATGTTCATTCATTCATTTTGCAAGTCTGCTTATTCCAGTGAAGGGTTACTAATACTAATGAGGGCCAACAAATGTTTTTCCTCACAGTGTATGACAAAGCCAGCCCACCCCATGCGTAGGGTGTAACAATATAGACATCCATAAAGCTCCCTTACTTACATTTGAGTTTTAATACATATTCTTAGAAATAAAAAAGAGATAAGCAGCTATTGACATAATATTTTTTACTTCCATTGGTTCATTTTCTAAATCAGTTTATGCCGTTGTATAAGCCAACACAGAGCGTAAGAAATAAGCCAATTTTGGACCGAGGGGTCGTGGAGTGCGCACATACCCATAAATGGCACATAAATATATGAAACACATAAAGTCAGTGTGCCTGTCTTGTACCTTAACCATTTGCTCATTTTACCAACCCACTTCTTCTAATTCTTATCCAGTGCAGTTCATTCCTGTCCTGGCAGCACTGGGGCACACACACCAAATGCATTTGTCTTTTGGATGTGGGGAAAAATTAAAGTACCCAAAGAAAAGCTAATGTGTACACTTGGATAGAAATGCAAAGTGCATGCGGAAAGGCTTGGGATTTGAACCCAGTGTAGCACTGAACTTAAACATTATTATAGATATTGAATATGTAATAATCAGAGGAGTTTTTTTTGGGTAGATGGTAGGGGGTCTTTGAATGAAACTTGATAGGACAGAAATCTGGATATATCGTCAAAGCACAAAATAAAGAATCAGCATTTTTCTGATTTTGCCTTCTAAGGTATGGGTACTATTTCAGATGTAGTCAACTTCAAAAGAAACGTGTTGCTCATTTTATGGATTAGCACCATCCAGAATTTTCTGATCCATTCCTTAAAACATAATAAATAATAATACTTTACATTTATGTAGTGCTTTTCTGAATATTCAAAGCACTTTTACACAGTGAGAGGGGAGCCACTTCAGTCAACCACTAAAGTGCAGCATCCACCTGGCAGCCATTTGTGCGCCACAATGCCCACCACACATGAGTTACTAGATGGTGAGGTGGTGAGAGACAGTTACCCAGTTAGAGAGAAAGGATGTTTAGGGGCCAGAATGACTTGGCCATGGTGGGCAATTTAGCCTGGACATCGGGATACACCCTTACTCTTTACAAAAGGATGCCCAGGGCCCTTTTATGACTTCAGAGAGTCAGGACCTTGATTTTACAATAGAAGGGTGGTGCCATATTTTCAGCACAGTGTCCCCTATTACTGCACTGGGGCACTGGGATTCATATTCAAGACCACAGGGTATGTGCCCCTGCCAGCCTCACAAACACCACCTCCAGCAGCAACCCAAGCTTTTCCTAGATGGTCTCCCGTCCAAATGCTGGCCAGGCCTGAACAGGCTTAACATCTGTTGGATGGCCACTTCTGAAGTGCATGTGGTATGGCAGCTGGTTATACAATCAAGAAGGAACCCAAGTGTTGGTTTTCCACAAAGTTTGCTGCTTCAGTGTTTTTAGATCTTTTTGTCAGACATTTCTATGGTATACTGAAGTAGAATTACAAGCATTTCATGTTTCAAAGGCTTTTATTGACAATGACATGAAGTTTATGCACAGTCAATATTTGCAGTGTTGGCCCTTCTTTCTTTTTCAATTCGCCCTGGCATGCTGTCTGTCCATCAACTTCTGGGCCAAATCCCTGACTGATGGCAGCTCATTCTTGCATAATCAATGCTTGGAGTTTGTCAGAATTGGTGGGTTTTTGTCTGTCCACCCGCCCTCTTGACCACAAGTTCTCAGTGGGATTAAGGTCTGGGAAGTTTCCTGGCCATGGACCCCACATTTTGATGTTTTGTTCCCCAAGCCACTTAGTCATCACTTTTGTCTTATGGCCTGGTGCTCCATCATGCTGGAAAATGCATTGTTGGGCACCAAAATGTTTTGGGCTGGTTGGGAGAAGTTGCTCTCGGAGGATCACCAGGATCTGCCCTGTAAATCTAGCAGTTCATTTTGAACCTGCCTGGGAGTAGGGAGTTGAATTGTGTTTTGCGCTGTGCTTGTGCCATTGCAATTCTTACCTTCTTGCTCTGTGCCTTGACTACGTTTCTGGATACTGTTTTGAGACTTGTTGGCACTGGATTGCCCTTAGTGTTCTAGGGCAATTCCTTTGCTTCTTGTGCTCCACCAAGATTCACTGGTATAGAAGAGCATTTGAGAACACCTTGTTATGTTAGAAAGAGTTTGATGCTTGTTCTTGTTACAAGCCCAGGGTTTAACAGTGATATCCCCCTCTAGTGGGACTATTTTTGTGAAGTGCTTTTGGAACTTATTGAGACTTACAGTGTGTGTCTTTAGTAAGTCGCTTTGTATAAAAACGTTTGCCAAGCAAATAAATGTAAATGTGATTTTTGGACTCCTAGTTCACGACATCAGGTAGAAGGAAAAGGTTTTCCATTGCAGAGGACAGACAGACAACAAGCTACTCCAGGGCTGTGGAGTCGGTAGATAAATCCTTCAACTCCGACTCTATCTCCGACTCCTTAGTTTCTGGTACTTCTGACTCCGACTCCTCTGTATTTAATATGCAAATGTATTTTCCATGTTGATTAAAGGAAGGCAACATACACATCATTTAACCACAGAACTACTGGCTAGGAAGCTAACTCTCTACCGTATTGGCCAGTTTGAACAAAAGACAAGAACCCCTGAACACACATCAGGCCATAGCACACACCTCCACCTACATCATTACACTTGTTTACACTTAACTGAACTTGTTAAACACATTATATCTGAAATAACATGAAAACACTTTTTGTAATGTACCATAATCCAGATTAGGTTGTATACAGTCATATGAAAAAGTTTGGGAACCCCTCTCAGCCTGCATAATAATTGACTCGACTTTCAACGAAAAAGATAACAGTGGTATGTCTTTCATTTCCTATGAACATCTGAGTACTGGGGTGTTTTCCGAACAAAGATTTTTAGTGAAGCAGTATTTAGTTGTATGAAATTAAATCAAACGTGAAAAACTGGCTGTGCACAAATGTGGGTCTCCTTGTCATTGTGCCGATTTGAATGCCTGTCACTGCTCAATGCTGATTACTTACAACACCAAATTGGTTGGATTAGCTCATTAAGCCTTGAACTTCATAGACAGGTGTGTCCAATCATGAGATATAAAGGTATTTAAGGTGGTCAATTACAAGTTGTGCTCCCCTTTGACTCTCCTCTGAAGAGTGACAGCATGGGATCCTCAAAGCAACTCTCAAAGGATCTGAAAACAAAGATTGTTCAGTCTCCTGGTTTAGGGGAAAGCTACAAAAAGCGATTTCAGAGGTTTAAACTGTCAGTTTCAACTGTAAGGAATGTCATCAGGACATGGAAGGCCACAGGCACAGTTGCTGTTAAACCCAGCAGGTCTGGCAGGCCAAGAAAAATACAGGAGTGGCATATGAGCAGGATTGTGAGAATGGATACAGACAACCCACAGATCACCTCCAAAGACCTGCAATAACATCTTGCTGCAGATGGTGTATCTGTACATCGTTCTACAATTCAGCGCAATTTGCACAAAGAACATCTATATGGCAGGGTGATGAGAAAGAAGCCCTTTCTGCACTCACATCACAAACAGAGTCGCTTGTTGTATGCCAATGCTCATTTAGACAAGCCAGATTCATTTTGGAACAAAGTGCTTTGGACTGATGAGACAAAAATTGAGTTATTTGGTCAGAAACAAAAAAAGCGCTTTGCATGGCAGAAGCACAGAACACCGCATTCCAAGAGAAAACACCTGCTACCTCCTGTCAAATTTGGTGGAGGTTCCATCATGCTGTGGGGCTATGTGGCTAGTTCAGGGACTGGGGCCCTTGTTAAAGTCGAGGGTCGGATGAATTCAACCCAATATCAACAAATTCTTCAGGATAATGTTCAAGCATCAGTCACAAAGTTGAAGTTATGCAGGGGGTTGGATATTCCAACAAGACAATGACCCCAAAACACAGTTGGAAATCTATAAAGGCATTCATGCAGAGGAAGAAGTACAATGTTCTGGAATGGCCGTCACAGTCCCCTGACTTGAAGATCATTGAAAATCTATGGGATGATTTGAAGCAGGCTGTCCATGCTCGGCAGCCATCAAATTGAACTGAACTGGAGAGATTTGTATGAAGAATGGTCAACAATATCGCCATCCAGAATCCAGACACTCATCAAAGGCTATAGGAGGACAGCGTCTAGAGGCTGTTAGATTAGCAAAAGGAGGCTCAACTAAGTATTGACTGTCATATCTCTGTTGGGTTGCCCACATTTATACAGCTGTCTAATTTTTGTTATGATGCTTATTGCATATTTTTCTGTAATCCAATAAACTTAATGTCACTGCTGAAATACTACTGTTTCCATAAGGCATGTCATATATTAAAAGGAAGTTGCTACTTTGAAAGCTCAGCCAATGAGAAACAAAAATCCAGAGATTAAGAGAGTGTTCCCAAACTTTTTCATATGACTGTAATAGCTCACCTGAACTTCACACTAGTAGTAACACAACTATGCACTGGGCTTTATTCTTACATTAGATAAGAACTTAATTAGGACTATTGTTTGTGAAATGGGACATTTGAACTTGCTGTATTTTTTTTCATTACAATTTAAATTTATTAGGAGTCGGAGTCGGTACATTTTTGCCTACTCTGACCCCGACTCCAGGTACTCAAAATTGTCTACGACTCTGACTCCAAAGCCCTGCAAGCTACTTCTGAAACCAAGAGGGTTGATTCAGGGGGTTCAGAGCTACAGGCCATTCTTTTGTGATGGCCTTAAGATTCTGTACGGATGCCCCTGACACCAAAGCTAGTGAACGTTAAAGACACTCAATAGTAGATCACATCTGATTTGGCAGACAAGTTGGAGAGAAATAGTCAGTCATTCTCCAACACGCTATACCCTAACACAGGGTCACGGGGGTGTGCTGGAGCCAATCCCAGCCAACACAGGTCGCAAGGCAGGAACAAATCCCTGGGCAGGGTGTCAGCCCACTGCAGGACACACACACCCACCACACACCAGGGACAACTGAGGATCGCCAATGCACCTAACCTGCATGTCTTTTGGACTGTGGGAGGAAACCCACGCAGACACGGGGAGAACATGCAAACTCCATGCAGGGAGGACCTGGGAAGCGAACCCAGGTCTCCTTACTGCAATGCAGCAGCGCTACCCACTGCGCCACCGTATTGCCCGGAGAGAAATAGTTTACTGACTTTTTCTCACTGGATCAAGTAAAGCTAAACGTGTCACCTTACTGCATGCAATTTCACATTATAAAGGAAGGAGTCATGATAATGAAAGTGGAGGACGTGGTACGCATGAGGAGACGTGATCAAAACAGAAGAGGTCAGCAGACGTAAATGAAGAGGAGCCGGAGAGGGTGTCGTCCAAAATAAAGGTATTAAGATCAAACTTCACGAAAAGTAAGGTTAAAAACGTAAGCTGAGCAAGGTGTAGTCAAAGAATGTAGAACAATCAAAAACACAGGAATGTCGACACACTGGAAAAGAGGCGCTCAAATTAAAGACAGCGTCTGAGCTATCAGTGATGATGGGGAATGTGATACGATAATCAGGGTTCAGAACACAGCACATCAGCAGATGGCTGATGATTATCTGTCAATGGAACTGAAACTTGGCAGGGCTTGGCCAGAAGGAAGCATGGCGTAGTGGGAGTGATCAGAGAAAACTGCAAACGGCGGGCCGCTGTATATACTGTTAGTTACGCAGTGAATTTAACATCATACAAATCGCTGGCTCACCACCGGCTTAGGGCGACTCAGTAGTGCTGCTGCCTCACAGTAAAGACACCAGGGTCCGTGTCCAGGGTCCTAAGGTGGGGTGTACTTTGGTTCCCCCCACAGTGCAAAGACACGCAGGGTAGGTGAACTGGTGACGCTCAATTGGTCCAAGTGTGTGTTCACCCTGAGAAGGACTAACCAGGGTTTGTTCCAGCACTCCTTGCGACCCTAGACCCTAAGCAGTTTAGAAAATGACGTGACTTCACAAGCTTAACTAGAAATGTCGGTGCAAGAATTTAAAAAAGTAAATAAATATTTATTTATAAAAAAAAACTCACAAAGCTCTAAACAAGTAAACGTATGGTGTGCTGTGAAAGTTTGTATACAAGTTGATAAATATTTTTTATGCCCTAAGTCAGACAAAGCAAATGTAATATTAGTGTTTTATTCCTGAGAACAGCAATGCATTGATGATTAAAGATCTTTAGGACTGACTTTATTGCCTAAAACCAGTTTGGCAAATGATTCTCTGCAGGATATTCTCTCTCAATCAACCCCCCTACAGGAAGGCCAAACTACCCGACTGGCCAGACTTCACTCAACAAATGGTTTATGGGGTAACCGAGGGGGGGTAACCGAGGTTTGGGTTGGGGGGCGGAAAATGTGTCGCTCCAGAATTCCATTGGTCTAAAGTTGGCTGTTTGGTTTTGAATCAGAGGCCATTCCGTACCACGACACCCTATTGGCTGTAAGACTTGAACAGAGAACGTATCAGTTTGGTTGCTTTACTCCTCCCACTTTCTCTCTCACAGCATTTCCATGAAAAGGACAACACAATGAAGAGCACAGCTCAGCAGCCATATTGAGACAGGCATGCAGCCTGACTGTCCTGAAGAAAGCTAGAAATAATGACTTAACTGAAGAAAATTTAAGTAACTAACAAGTCTGTGTGTCGCTTGAAACTCAATTTCAGCATTTATCAGGTTGTATGGTTGCCAATATTCACTTGTACTTTGCTTATTGTTATTATTTTAAGAATCAGGTCAGGTCAGCTCAGGTTGGGGAGCCTGCACTGGTACAGCACATTGACGTACCCACCACACGATGAAACAGCAGTGGATCCTGGTTGGCAACCCCCCAGGCAGACACGCAGTCCAGTCCAACCCTCCAGAAATGACCCTCTATCTGCCGCAGCCAGGTGTTATGTGGGCGTCCCCTTGGCCTGGTCCAGCCACTCAGGTCCCCAACAATGAGGATCCTGTGAACCGGATCACCCTCGGGGAATCACACCACATGGCCATAGTGCTGTAACTGACTCTCCCTCACAATGCAGGAGTAGTGCCTCATTCAGGACTCCATGAGCAACACAAAGTCAAAAAATTCTTTGCATTTATATAGCACTTTTCTCACTACTCAAAGCGCTCAGCAATTGCAGGTTAAGGGCCTTGCTCAAGGGCCCAACAGAGCAGAGTCCCTATTGGCATTTACAGGATTCGAACCAGCAACCTTCCGATTGCCAGTGCAGATTCCAAGCCTCAGAGCCACCACTCCGCTCAAAACCAGCGGTACCCAAGGATTTTCCGGGGAGACACAGTAGTGAAGGAGTCCAGTGTTCGTCTCAGGTCACTGGATAGCATCCATGTCTCACAACCATATAGTGAAACAGGAAGCACCAGGACTCTAAAGACTTGGACCTTCGTCATTTTGCAGAAATATCGGGAGCACCACACACCCCTTTCCAGCGACCCCATGACCCCCCATGTTTTCCCAATCCGTCTACTGACTTCATAGGAAGAGTCACCAGACACATGAATGTCACTGCCAAGGTAAGTGAACCTCTCGACAAGGTCAACACTCTATCCGCAGACAGACACACTGCTGATGGCCGTGCCCAAGAGGTCACTAAAGGCCTGAATGTTGGATTTTATCAGGACACTCGCAAGCCCAGACACTCAGTCTCTCGAGCGCCCTGATCAGAGCCTCCATTGACTCTGCAAAGATCACAGCATCATCAGCAAAGTCAAGATCAGTGAGTCTCTCTTCACCAACAGATGCCCCACAGCCGCTGGACCCTATGACCCTGACCAATACACAGCATTGAACAGAGTAGGAGCAAGAACAGACCCCTGATGAACCCCAGAATCAACTGGGAAAAACGCAGAGGTTCTGCCTCCACTCTGCACAGCACTCACAATACCAGCATACAGGACAGTCATGATATCCAGGGAGGGATCCCGTGAAGTCTCAGGATGTCCCACAGGGACATAACGTTAAACTGCATCTGGCCCTGCAAGTGATCCTCCATCTTGCAGGGAAATCATGGGGGTTGGTGTCGGGATTGGCTCTTTCTATGTACATATACATATACACATACATATATATATATATATATATATATATATATATAGAGAGAGAGAGAGAGAGAGAGAGAGAGGGAGAGAGAGATTGTGGACCACTGGGGCATGTACAGTCACCCTAACATGACACAGACAGGCTGAGACGCAAGTTCCTGCACACAACACACTTTAGTTCAGTGGTGGAGCTCTTTTTTCTTTGCTCCCACAGCATAGAACAATAAAGCACAGCACAGTCAGTCCTTTCTTTCTTTCTTCTTCCTCTTCCTTCTCTCTTTCTCTGCCGCCTCCACTCCACTTTCCCCTCAGCAAGCTTTGTCCTCCACCTCCTGACTCTGGTTCCTCGAATGGAGTGAGGCGGCTCCTTTTATTCAGTTCCTGGGAGTGATCCATATGCCTCATTAGTACTACCTGGAATCACTCCCAAGTGTGGTGGAAGTGCACTGTAGGGCTCTGCAGATCCCCCTGGCAGCCCCCATGGAACCCAACAGGGCTGTACCAAACTCCAAGTCCCAGCATGCCCTGCTGGAATCCATGATGTCACAGCTGCCCAGTAGGACTGCCCTCTAGTGTCCCAGGGGAGGTAGTGCCTTGGAGATGCTCTCTCCCCCGGTCCTTCCATCCTGCTGACATCTTGGTCGGGCAATGGCAGAGGCCGCCCGTCACTATATATATATATATCCATCAATGGAGGATCTGGGAAGTGAACCCGGGTCTCCTAACTGCGAGGCAGCAACGCTACCACTTCGCCACCATGCTGCCCTATACTATATCATCCATCCATCCGTTTTCCAACCCGCTGAATCCGAACACAGGGTCACGGGGGTCTGCTGGAGCCAATCCCAGCCAACACAGGGCACAAGGCAGGGAACCAATCCTGGGCAGGGTGCCAACCCACCGCAGGACACACACAAACACACCCACACACCAAGCACACACTACGGCCAATTTAGAATCGCCAATCCACCTAACCTGCATGTCTTTGGACTGTGGGAGGAAACCGGAGCCCCCGGAGGAAACCCACGCAGACACGGGGAGAACATGCAAACTCCACGCAGGGAGGACCCGGGAAGCGAACCCAGGTCCCCAGATCTCCCAACTGCGAGGCAGCAGCGCTACCCACTGCGCCACCGTGCCGCCCTTATATATATATATATATATATATATATATATATATATATATATATATATACTGTATATATAATAATAATAATAATAATAATTCATTACATTTATATAACGCTTTTCTCAGTATCCATCCTGGCAGGTACACCAGCCCCATGTGTGCTGTCCATTACAAAATAAATATATATACTGTATATATATATTTATATATATATTTACAGTATAGATATATATATATATATATATGGTTGAAATAGTTTACTGTCAAATAATGCAAAGAGTACGCGACACGTGTTTCGCCCCAATTCTGGGCTCATCAGGTGTACACACTCACTGCACCCCCTCTTGGGAATCGAACCTCAGATGTCAGTGTCAGAGGCGATGCCTCTTACGTTGCGCCACAGCGTGTGGTTCGTTTATTTGACAGCATGTAGATCGGGGTAATTACATTCATGGCATTCGTAGTCAGAATCACAATCTGATTGTATGGGTGGTTACCTACCAGGTAATGCTTGTGATAGGTCAGCAAGTCAGCTAACATCCGCCACGGTGCCCTCTTTCAGTTATACACAGTATCCATCTATTTATATATACAGTTAGATAGATAGATAGATAGATAGATAGATAGATAGATAGATAGATAGATAGATAGATAGATAGATAGATAGATAGATAGATAGATATGAAAGGCACTACATAATAGATAGATAGATAGATAGATAGATAGATAGATAGATAGATAGATAGATAGATAGATAGATAGATAGATAGATAGATAGATAGATAGATAGATAGATAGATAGATAGATAGATAGATAGATAGATAGAACTAGAGGGCTTCGCCCCCTGCTCGCTTCGCTCGCCAACCCCTGTTTGGTTAATTGGATATACAATTTTACTTTTTTTTTTTTGGAATTGTTTCAATTTAATTATTTTCACTTTTACTTTAAAGCTTCATTAAAAACAATATTTTTTGGAGACACATTGTGACAACGCAACGTATAACTGCCCGTGAGTGAATATTGTTTCTGTTTCTGTAATAAATAATCCGTGTTTTTCCATTTGTCCCCGTGATTTATTGATTGTCATAGCAAAAGCTATTCTCACGGTAAACTGTAAACATTTTACTATGAATGGCATATCACGATCTCCTTTGGTGTGTAATGTTAATCGCGGGATATATACATCACCTTTCTTTTTGCCTGTTAAAATTTGCATCGCTTATCCGAGATCATCAATATACACCTGACCGAATTGTGTACTCTTTGAAATTTAACTTGTCATTCCTTTAACTGTTGTGGGAGCACAGATTCTCATAGCATATGGTCCATTATTGTGTAAATCCACGTTTTGTCCATTGAATGATGCGAATGCGAAAAGACTTTGTTGTCTACTCTTTTTTTCAGACCTCAATTTGTCCTGGTATTTTTTCAATTAAACCTAGTTGTGATGATTAATCACCTTTTGTTTGCGGTAATGCAATCGTTTGCTTCCTATATGCGTCATCTACACCTTCACACTATGCTATATCTCATTCATTCATCACGCTCTTTGTAAATTCACAACACCAGGGGTTGGCGAGCCTTTTCTGTGGTTGAACGGTTAATAGTGCATCAGTGTAATGAGATCGACCTATGCTGCATAATTTGAATGTGTTCAGATGATGTATATTTAATATGGACGGTTCGTTCAGTAATGGGGCTTTGTGTCTCATTTCTTATTTATGTTAGTGTGGTCATGGGTCCGAGCTGTGCCACTCCAGGAAGTAATGAAATGACCTGGTTATTAATGTGATCAACATTAATATTTTTTGGACAGAATATAGTTCGTTGTGTTAAAAGGGGTATTTGGTGTAATGAGATTGTTGTTCCAAATATCTCCGTAACTGTTTTGAAAGCAATGCCAATTGTCTGCGTATTTTAAGGTGGACTGAAGAATAGCCGAGCGCATGACATGTGAAACAATAGCTAAGCAGTGTGTAAAATCTCCTCCTAATAAAAGTACCTTGCCTCCAAAGGGAATATTATTAATCATTAACGTTTGTAGAAGTTTATCAATGGTGTTGAGTAAGTGAGTGGATGCCATTAGATGCAAAAGCAAATGAACTATCGTAGGATGTAATGCAGTTCATAAAGTTTTTACTTTCAGGTACTTCGTCAGTTAGAAGCTTCTGTAGATATGCAGGATATGAATGTAAAGGAGGCAGTCTAATTTGACCCTTTTGACAATAACGTGTAAATTCATTACTTGTATTGCCAGTTGTTTCTTCAGGGAAGTTAAGTGAATGACAATGATTGCAAATGACATTCATTAATCCCAATGAATTTTCATGAATAGTGGACTCATTATTGAACGCGTTGTCAGCTAACTGGCGCAATCGTTTAGCAGGTGTCTGTCGTTGATGTCCTTGATGTGAATGTTTTGTCTGTGCCGTTTGAGAGGTGCGTCGTTGTATGTGCAGGAACTGGGACGTGCTATTCTGGAGCCGTAATCGATTTGCCTGTGCTGTGTGAGAAGCCCGTTGCAGTTTACGGCGGTCATTGTTTGTATTGAGCCTTGCCCGTTTTTGTATGTCGGTTAGTCGACCGACATGTATTGTTTTTTTTCATGCGGGTTCGTGTGTTTGGTCCCGTCACTCGAGCCGTATCGTTTTGTACCCGTGAGCGTGAATTCATGACTTGTTTGTTCTTCAGCGTTATAAATATGAATAAGTAATAAGGAGGATCGCACTCACTGTTAATATGGAGCCTTTTCTGTGGTTGAACGGTTAATAGTGCATCAGTGTAATGAGATCGACCTATGCTGCATAATTTGAATGTGTTCAGATGACGTATATTTAATACGGACGGTTCGTTTAGTAATGGTGCTTTGTGTCTCATTTCTTATTTATGTTAATGTGGTCGTGGGTCCGAATCCTGCTTTTTGTGTATGTTTCGTGTGCTATGTCCGTAGTCTGTCCCGTTTTGTGTCCAATGGGTTTGTGTGGCGCTCGCGTCTGACTTCTTTTTTTTTGTGCTAGGGGGCGTTGCCTCATTTGTGTGTCGTGGGTCTCATTTCTCTTCTTTGTGTGTGTTTCGTTTCGCGTCTGACTCCTTTTTTCTGTGTGCTATGGACGCCTCATTTCTTATTTTACATTGCTTTGCATCCGGTTTCCGTTGCTTGGAAGGGGGATTTTGTGGGGGCGCCTGCGCAGTACGTCTTTTGCGGCTACGGCCCATGGCCGGATGTCCCTGCGACCATCTGGTTTACCATTCTCGGTTAGTAATATGGATGTATTTGTATGACTAAATAATTTCAAACTAATTGCCATTAAGTTTTAAGTGATAAAAGATGGATCCAGAACCTGAAAGCATCTGACACTTGATCCAGCTTAGGAAATGACTAAACCAGATCCATTACTGGAGATTGGCTGGAACTGAATCTTCTATTGGGCAGCAGCAAAAACAAATCAACATGTCTTCCTAGAAGCCGTCTACAATGGTGCCCATTACTGTCCAGTGGCTGAAGATGGAGGTACTGGTTTACAATGTAAAAGAATGTAATTCTGGCCAGGCAGGAGGGAGGTACGCTCCAATGTCAAACATTGTCACTGTATCTGATCGTGTTCAACTCTGACAAGAGATCGCCCCCCTGGGTGGGGAGAAAAGCACGTGGCTGTGATCTCTTTGCCAATGACCAGCTACCCTCTAAGACACATGTAGCTCTGATCTCTCTCTCAAAAATGTCAAACGTTACTCCTTAACAATCTGTAGATTATAATGTCTGCTGAACAAACAGGTATCGCTAGCTAAGTGGAGGCAACACGAGGCGAGAGGTAGAGTGACTCAAACGGAGGCTGGCACAAGAGTGAGGAGGGCCCCTCGGCCCGCAGCCACTCCCTCGGATTCACGCAAATAAATCGGTACCACAAGTGAACTATGATACTTAGCACACTGAGAGAGGTTGCAAAATCAACCGGAATGTTCAAGCAAATTATAGAAAACAGTCCAATCTAAATCCGTTAAGTAGTTCTCTTGTGAAAAGACATACAGACAAACTTCAGATTTTATATATATATATACCAGTAATGGCGTACTGCTGGATAATGTGCAGTGAATACACTTGACTTATTGCGCATTCCTAGTTTTTCTCCTCTTTCTCTGTACATTTATCATTCGTTTGCTCAGAGGTTGATGCGCTTACTGCTTCCTGAGCAGCTCCTCTTTTCTCCACCCTAGCGGCCTGTGTCTTTTCTTCTTCCGGTTGCATCTTTTCACTGATTTAAGTCAGTGTTTGTGTTGCAATTACTTTGTACATTAGTTTTCCTTAATTTTTCACTTAAGCTGGCATTGAAGTCTTCAATCTGCCTCAAGAATGACTTAAGATATGAAGAGGTAGGGGAAGTGATGGCGAAGGTGGTAGGGATGAGAACGCCACCCATACACATGCGCCACACAGCCACCCTGCTGCCTGCTGCCGAGAGTTGATTCTACAATAAAATAAAATAAAAATGAAAAGAGGAATAACCTTGGAGGTGAATCATCACCCCTAAAAGCGGATAGTAGACGTGATGTAGTATATGTGTACCGAATTTAAGGTCAATAGGTCAGACGGTTTGCGAGCTACAGGTGATTTAAAATCCTGGATAGACAAATGAACAGTCATGGTAGAGTATAATATAAGAAGATATATATATATATATATATATATATATATATATATATATATATATATATATATATCTTTTACAGCATGCATGATGCAAAGTTGACTGACCAACTGACTGACTGACTGACTCACTCACTCACTCATCAACAAAAACACTATTTCCCAATGAATTAAAGAGCTTACATTTTGCAGAATGGTACATCTAAGCCAGTAAGTATCCACTAACAAAGAATATTTTGATATTTTTGGGTAAACAACAAGAGAAAAACTAAATACCATGAAATCTCAAAAACGTTCAAGGAAAAAGAAAATATGCGTCAACATGCAACAATATGCATTGTCATGGTCCTTCTCCCCTGGTTGCTCAGTTTTGGTCGAGTAGCCAGTTCTAGTTAGAGTCGGGCTTGTTCTTTCTTTTACGAGTTATGGAGCCCACGCTGCTCTTAGGCACCCTCAATGGTGCAGGAGTATTTTTGTAGCCTTCCCCAGATGTGTGCTTAGACACAGTCATATCTCCAAGCTGCCCGGTAGTTAATTCGACCTCATGGCTTGGCTTTTGCTCAATTGTGGGGTCTCATACAGACAGGTGTGTGGGCCTTTCCTAATCATTTCCAGTCAATTGACTAGGGGTAGACTCCAAAAAAGGTGTAGGAACATCTCAGTGATGATCAGTAGAACGGGATGCCCCATCAGCCAAATTTATGTCCTAGCAAAGGGTCTGAATACTTGCGTCAATGAGATATTTCCATTTTTTATTTTTAAGAAATTTGCCAAAATTCCTAAAAATTCTGTTTTTGCTTTGTCATTCTGGGGTATTGTGCAAAACAAATGAAATTTAAATGATTTCAAAGCAAAATGTGTATAAAAAGGGCAGCACAGTGGCGCAGTGGTAGGCATTGCTGCCACGCAGTAAGGAGACCTGGGTTCGCTTCCCGAGTCCTCCCTGCGTGGAGTTTGCATGTTCTCCCCGTGTCTGCGTGGGTTTCCTCCCACAGTCCAAAGACATGCAGGTTAAGTGTCCCTAGTGTGTGCTTGGTGTTTGTGTGCCCTGACCGGGGTTTGTTCCTGCCTTGCGCCCTGTGTTGGCTGGGATTGGCTCCAGCAGACCCCCGTGACCCTGTGTTAGGATATAGCGGGTTGAATAATGGATGGATGGATATGTAAAAAACGTGATGGAGTCTGAACACTTTCTGAATCCACTGTATGCCATGACCATTACAGCGGGGAGTGATGATGAGTGTCTGCTTTCTGCGGCAGCGACTCATCGAAGATTAGCAGGCCTACGGTTGTCTCTGCGGGAGCCGGGCCAAGCAATCAACTGGGAGGCTCTGAAGTCGATAATAACAGTTTTGGAAGATATGATTTCATTTTCCTTTAGCAAAAGGTCAAGGGGGGTGGTGGTGGCACACTTAGCCACTTTCCATACTGTAACACAGCAACCCTGTGCCTATAAATTATTCAGTTGTTGCCTAGTTGGCATTTAAAGACATTTCATTAACCCAAGGTATTCTGCTGTGTATTACTCAATAATGACAGACGCACACTAATGAATCTTTTTTTTTGTATGTCTTCTACAAACTGGAAGTGTCTGCTTTTAAATTAAAGAGGGAGGATATGTACCTTTAGTGAACAGTGTGGCTCTGTGTCAGGCTCTTCATGATGAAGGTGGTGAGATAATTTGCATGGTGCAGCATACACAGCTGCCATTGTGTCCAGAGGGACATCCAGCAGTAGACTAAAATGAACGAGCGACTGAAGAAGGGGGCTAAATGTCCAGGAAGGGTTAAGTAGCATAGAAATCGTGGACTTGGATCACAATGCCTAATTTAGCTCTACAGTATGCACAAGTAGTTGGCCAGTTACAGGCTCATGTGCCAGGAGACCCCACCACATTAATGTTTTAATGGTGGTGGAGCAAAGGAAGCCCGGCTTCTGGCTTCAGGATCCATTTCAAAATCATCCTTCGTTACACGTAAAGCCTTCAATGGCAGAGACCTTACTTGCCTATCTGGGTTGACCCAAGTGACTAGGCCAGCGAGTTGAACATCCCATTCCAACAATGAAACAGGGGCTGGGTTGAGGAAAAGCTGAATGGTGTCACATACAGAGATACCCAAAATGAAAACCTGACCCAGAGCGCTCCAGATCTCAGACAGGGCTGAAGGTCCACCTTCCGACAGGAAAATGATGGAAGAAGGATGGCATCCCTAGGACAGTCAGTCCACTAGAAAAACCGCGAAGAACCAGAAATGGTGGTCATTCTGAAGGCCCCCCGATTGAGAGGAAGGATCTCTGCCATCTTTAAGCCTTTTTAGAGTTTATTACTGTGTAGCAGTGCTACAGCTTAATGGACTCCAATTCCCAGCGGCCGAGGGTATTGCTCTGATTGGATGATCGGATGTCTACAACAGGTGCAGGGGGCTGTTGGGGACAAGAAAGGCCAGCGGGAACTTTAAAAGAGAGCCATCTGAACAGTCATTGTTTGCCTGTGTGGATATTACGTGGTGGTCCTGGATTACCGTTGTATTGGATTCGAGTTCTGTCTCGTGCCTGTCGGAGGGAGTGCTCCCACGCATCTCAACATTAAAATGATTCAGAAACGGTAGGACAAACTTTATATTCACCTCAACGGTTGACAAGATCTACCACCACCACCACTACCCCCCCACCTCCAGCTTCATTTGTCTTTGTTACATAGGACTGATTCATGGACACTGTCGTGGGTGTTTATTGTTGTGTACCCAGAGGTGAATGGCAGGGTTATCTGATTATGTGTGGTTTATATTTACTTTCCATTTATTATTATTATTATTATTCACTTATTTATTTGATTTATTGGATTTCATATCTCTGTGAGTTAAATGTGGGTCAGGCCAAGGCTGGGTGCGTTACTGGAATCCCCACTAAAACCGGCCCTTCGGCCAGTGTGAATCTGAGTGGCACCAGACCGCTACAACTGAACAGCTTGCCATTACTGAAGCCCAAAACCTTTTGACATTCTCCTTTGTCTTTTGTCTATTGACACCGGAGAATAATGCAAAATACCATCCAATTAAAATGTCACGTCTTTATTGGACGGTGATTAGAGTCAGATCCATTGTTGGAAAGAGATTGAAACAAGATCCAGGACGGACACAGCATTCTCTTGTGTGTAACACTGGAATGGCCACGGAATCAAAGAGTGACTGAAAACGTATCCAGAAATAGCAGCGGCTACAATCACATCTATTATGAGAATGCGACTGAAATGGGATCCTTTAATGGACGGTGACTGACACCGCATTCATTGTTAGGCCACGACTGAAACCAGACCTGTTATTGGACAGCGATTGAAATTGGTGGTGCCCGTCAAGTCTAATGATGGAAACTGGGTAGCAAGGCTGAAGACACCCTCAATGGTCAGACACCCAGGGGGTCACCACAGTGAATGGAGCTTGAGAAGCTATGATGGGCTGGACTCCAGTAGCACCAAGGACATATAACCAGCACAGCAAGTCCATTTGTCACCAATGTAATGATAGCGCCAAGTGTTGGAGAGCAGCTGAAACTGAGTTTATTACTGAATTGTGACAGAATAGTTATTGGCCAGTGACAGAAATGACATTCACTGAAACCTAGTATACAATGGGTTGAAAAAATTTTCAACCCCCTCTGGAAAGCCACCGTATTTCCATCTTGCATCATTACAACCTATAAAAATCACAAATGCAGAGTATCAGAGTGAACTTTTATTTCTCTGTGTGCAGAGGAGAGATGCTGGGTATATTGGGAGTAAAGGGTGCTAAGGACAGAGCTACCAGGGAAGAAGAGAAGAGGAAGGCCTAAGAGAAGGTTTATGGATGAGGTGAGAGAGGACATGAAGGTGATGGGTGTGACAGAGCAAGATGACAAGGACAGGAAGATATGGAAGAAGATGATCCCCTGTGGCAACCTCTAACAGGAGCAGCCGAAAGAAGAAGAAGAGCTTGGTGAACTAAACAAATGCAAATTGACAGTCTTGTAAAAAAAATGCTATTGAAAAAGTAATGGACTCCTTCACATGACACCCAGTCAATACTTGATAGCAGCACCAATAGGTGCTTGCAATTGCTTTGGATAGCTATCTAACAAGCTTAGCACATCTGGATGGAGGCCATTTTCCCCATTCTTCCTTACAGAACTGCTCCAACTGGGCAAAGTTTGAAGGTTTTCGTTTGTAAACTGCAAATTTCAGATCACGCCACAAACTTTGAATCGGATTCAGATCTGGACTCTGGCTATAGGCCATTGCAAAACCTAGATCTTCTTTTTGTCAAATCATACTTTGGTTCCTTTTGTACAGGGTTTCGGTCATTGTCCTGCTGAAAGTGGTAGCGTTGTCCGAGTCCCAATTTCATGGCTGACGTTTGAAGGTTTTCTTCCAAAAAGCGGGATCTCCTTCTTACTATCCATTCTTCCACGGGACCCAGTGCCTGCCCTAAAGAAGCGGCCCCAATGCATGATGCTCCTTCCCCATGTAAACATCACCTCATTATATCAGTACATCTTGCCTGAAGAAGGGGCCTGAGTTGCCTCGAAAGCTTGCCTATTGTAATCTTTCTAGTTAGCCACTAAAAGGGGTCATTTTGCTTAACTTCTCACTACATCCATAATGGCTAACATGGTACAACACCCTAATGCTGTGGACAAAAACTAAAACTGTTCCTAGACAGTGATTAAAGTAGACAATAACCAAAACTGAATTATAGCAGCGACTCCCTGTTTAGTGCCACTTTAAGCAAGACGGCAGGTTTCTGAGGCGTTAAACTGCTAGTAACTTCGTCCATATAATTTAAAGAGCTTCATTACAAGAATACTACATATAATTTAAAGAGCTTCATTAAATTAAAGAACACATTAAACTTATCAAAAGGAAGGCAGCCATGCAGAGAATTCACTCGAGCTCCATATGCATAAAGCATACAATAAAATCTTTTATTGAGCACATCTGTCTCATTTAAAATGTTTCCAGGGTGAGATCCAACCCTGTGAACACTGCAATCGAGCTCCAGCCTCACTGGGCCACATGTTTTGGGCCTGCACCAAATTAACATTACATTGGTGTCACAATCCCTCCTAATCCACTAACAGCTGTGTCTGGTGGGCTCCCAGATGGGCTTCAAGTGGAGAAGGGCAAACAAACTAATCGCCTTTACTACACTACTGGCACGCAGACTTATCTTGCTCAAATGGCAGAATCCTAACTCTCCTATTCTAAGTCAGTAGGTAACTGATGTTATATACAGGCAGTACGAGATAGGGACTGTAGGTTTGCTCTTAAGTTGAATTTGTATGTAAGTCAGAACAGGTACATTATTTTAATAAATGCTATTGTTGACCGACTGTAACTAAGTGCTCTGCCAATGAATGATGGAGTTTCACCTCTCTCTGACCTTTTTATTATTTCTACTTTATTTTCCATGATGATGGTTTTTCTCTTTTTTACTGTAGCACCAGCACTTGCATCAGATTTGTGTTTCAGAGACATTCTTGAAGGGTGAAGACAAAAGGTTAAGATGAGCTCTTCTGCACAGCACTGTACAACTATCACAGCAGGAAGGCATGTCTGGTGTACTGAACGAAACGCAACTTCCTGCTATGTACAGTATGTAACAATACAATCAGGCTTGCTATTGAGAATGAATGGGGGCAGCGAGGGGCGGTTCACCACCCGCCCACCACACAGTCACCTCCACTTGCATACAGCATGCTGCCTGCTGCGTCTGCCTACCCAGAGTGAACATGGTGCGGCCAAAGGCAGGTAGTGAATTGCCCACCACTGCCCCCATTCAACAGGCAGCCACCTGAGGCACACTACAATGCTGCCCCCTGCCGCCCCATTCACCCTCAATGGCCTCCGTTCAGCCACAACCGGGTCCCCGCTCGCAGCATCGCCAGCCGCCCACAGAGAATGAACGGGGCAGCCGTGTGTGGTGGTCGGGCAGTGAAACAACCCCCCTCCTCTCCATCCAGCCTCCGTCCAGTCAGGAGCAGTAGCTACAGCAGCGTGGTGGGTGGGCAGCGAACCGTCCCACCAAGCCTCCATCCTGCACACGAGTGCTTGCTGCCCCATTCATCAACCGGAGCCACCAGAGAGAGCAGCGAAATCGTCCCCCTCCAGCCACCGCTTGCAGCGTCCTCAGGCCGGAGATGATGGAGCGGCAGTTACTGAGGAGCCTGCGTCGCGTCCCCTTGACAGATGAAGGAGCAGCTGCGGCCCCCTTCGTAAGTCGTATGTCGGATGTACATAACTTAGGGGCTACCTGTACTCTTTGAAATTGGGGAAAAAATCTAATTCTCCTTAGAGGATCTGTACAATCCTTTTTTAAAACCTGGCAGGACTTAATCGGTAACATTTTAGAATAAGCACTTAGAGTGGAGAGAAGGCCTCCTTTTCCTTATTACTACTCATAAACGTTTTACTCTGGCTGTTGGTCTTCCTCTCTTTCTCATGGGTTGATTTGAATTTAGTTTTGTTAAGTTTGACTTTAAAGGAGGGGAGGGGGTCTTGTTCGGTGACCTCAGAATCTCATCTCTGCTATTTGCGGATGACGTGGTACTGTTGGCTTCATCGGACAGTGACCTCCAGCTCTCACTGGAGTGGTTCGCAGCCGAGTGTGAAGCAGTGGGGATGAGAGTCAGCACCTCTAAATCCGAGGCCATGGTTCTCAGCCGGAAAAGGGTGGAATGCTCTCTGCAGGTTGGGAGCACAGTACTGCGTCAAGTGGAGGAGTTCAAGTATCTTGGGGTCTTGTTCACGAGTGAGGGAAGAATGGAGCGGGAGGTTGACAGACGGATCGGTGCGGCATCCGCAGTAATGCGGGTTCTGCAACGGTCTGCCATGGTGAAGAGAGAGCTGAGCCAAAAGGCGAGGCTGTCGATTTAGCAGTCGATCTGCGTTCCTACCCTCACCTATTGCCACGAACTCTGGGTAGTGACCGAAAGAGCAAGATCACGGATACAAGTGGACGAAATGAGTTTTCTCCGCAGGGTGGCTGGTCTTTCCCTTAGACATAGGGTGAGACTGCAGTAGGTTGGCACCCTGCCCAGGATTGGTTTCTGCCTTGTGCCCTGTGTTGGCTGGGATTGGCTTCAGCAGACCCCTGTGACCCTGTGTTCGGATTCAGCGGGTTGGAAAATGGATGGATGGATGGATAGGGTGAGAAGTTCAGTTATCCGGGAGAGACTCGGAGTAGAGTCGCTGCTCCTCCGCATTGAGAGGAGTCAGTTGAGGTGGTTCGGGCATCTGGTTAGGATGCCCCCTGGATGCCTCCCTGGGGGTGTTGTTCTTGGCATGCCCCACTGGGAGAAGGCAACGGAGCAGACCCAGGACACGCTGGAGGGATTATATCTCCCGGCTGACCCTGGAGCAGCTTGAGGTCCTCCCAGAGGAGCTGGAGGAGGTGGCCGGGGAGAGGGAGGTCTGGGCTTCCCTGCTTAGGCTGCTGCCCCCGCGACCCGATCTCGGATAAGCGGGGGATAATGGATGGATAAGTTTGACTTTAGTATATGGAATGTTACTTGTTTTTAATAAATTCAATAAAATGTTGAAAAAAAAAGTGCCACTTTAAGCAGGACCGAAGATTTCTGACACGTTAAGCTGCTAGTAACTTCTTCCATATAACTTAAAGAACTCTATTGCAAAACACACAAACATAATAAACTTATTAAACGTATCAAAACGTATTTCTAAAAATACCATTTCCTTTACTTTGTGCCTCTATCCAATTAAAACAGTCAAAAAACTGTCGCCCCATGTCCGCCTTGACAGCAATCATCTAAGCCATCCCCCTTTATGGAATTTAAGCTAAAAGCAGGACAGGCTAATAGAGCACCTACTGTACTAATCGTACACAAAGGCATGGCTAATCAATGGAACATTAACACAGGCATTTACGTCTCTGTCTATCTGTATATAAAATGGAACATCTGTCTGTCTTTTCACGAGAGAACTACTTAACAGATTTAGATCGGGGTTCTTTCTAGAATTTGCTTGAACATTCCAGTTGATTTTGCAACTTCTCTCATTGCGCTAAGCATCAGAGTTCGCTTACAGGAGTGATTTATTCACGCTAATCTGAGACAGAGGCTGCAGGCCGAGAGGAGGGGGAAGTGTGACGTCAGGAGTGGGGAGCCGGGCAGGGCCCTCCTCACTCACGTGGCAGCCTCCGCTCGAGTCGCTGTACCTCTTGTTGGAGTGTGCCTTACCTCAACTTAGCTGGCGATACCTGTTTGTTTATTGATTTTTAAAGTGTGTCCCGTTTAATAATAATAATAATAATACATTTTATTTATATAGCGCCTTTCCCATGCTCAAGGCGCTTCACAGAGTCTTATAAAAAAACAGCAGGGTATATGTAACATTGGATACAAATGTTTTCCTGAATAGAACAATGAAACAGATAACAAAGCATTAAACAGAATAAAGGACAATAAACCAGAGTAAAATTCTAAAAGGAAAGCCTAACAAATAACCTCATTTGTGATATAACTGACACACAAATTATCCTGAGCACCTGGACAGAGAGCTAAACTGAAAGAAAGGGCAGAATGTTAAGTTAAGTTAAAAGTCTTCCTAAATAGATCAGTTTGAAGTTGTTTTTTAAAAGAGTCAGCTGATGTAATTAATTTCGGGATGTCATTCTAAAGTCTGGGTGCTATGGAGCTGAAGGCCCTGCTGTCACCCATAGAGTGCAGGTTAGTGTGAGGCACAACAAGATTACCAGAATCAGAGGACCTTAGTAGGCAAACAGGAACATAGTGATTTAGAAGGTCACTGATGTGGTCCGGTGCGAGGCCATTTAAAGCTTTGTAGGTTATTAGTAGAATTTTATATTCAATCCTGTAAGACACAGGGAGCCAGTGAAGGTGAAGCAGGATGGGTGTGATGTCCTCGCTGCTGCTGGTTCGAGTAAGGACTCTTGCTGCCGAGTTTTGAATCAACTGGAGCTGTGATATAAGATTAGAAGGGGCACCTGCCAGCAGTGAGTTACAATAATCGATGGGGGATGTGATAAAAGCACGGACAAGTTTCTCAGCATTAGAAAAGGAGAGGAAGGAACGAACACGGGATATGTCACGGAGGTGAAAGTAAGAGAGTTTCTTAATGTGGTTTACGTGGGCGGAATAAGAAAGGGAGGAATAAAAAATGACACCAGGATTCCTTGAATTCAGAAAAAGGTCTGATGAGATCACCGTCAAGAGTGACTGAAAAGGAGCTCATTTTCTTAAGTAGCGCTTTAGTGCCAATTTGCTGGAGTTCAGTTTTGCTGCAATTTAATTTCAAAGAGTTCTGCTCCATCCAGGTTTTAATTTAACTGAGGCAAGTTGTGAGCTGAGAAAACTCTGATGAAGTTGCACTTTTAACATTGAAACAGAGTTGAGTTGTCATCTGCATAAAAATGATAACCCAGTCCATAGCTACAAATAATATGGCCAAGGGGAAGCTTATAAATACAGAAGAGAAGAGGGCTGAGGACAGAGCCCTGAGGAACTCCTTGTGTGACTGGCGCTGTGCTGGATCTGCTGTTGCCAAGACTAACAAACTCTTGCCTATCAGTCAGATAGGACTTGAACCATGTAGCATGTCATGTCTAACCTGAGTGTCAAATGCTGCACTGAGGTCTAACAGAATTAATATGCTGGTTTGTCCAGAGTCTGCTGCCATAAGCAAATCATTGGTTGCCTGAAGAAGAGCAGTTTCACAGCTGTGCTGCGCCCTGAAACCAGACTGAAAGGGTTCCATCAAATTATTAGAAGTTAAGTAGTTGGTGAGGCTACAACACGCTCAAGAACTTTTGACAGAAAAGGTAAGTGGGAAATAGGCTGAAAATTGTTAAGATGGTCACCATCAAGACCAGACTTTTTTAACATGGGGGTTACAGAAGCAATTTTAAAAGTTTCACTACTGTGTGGGCAGAGCCGCGGGGGACGGCTAGTATTATTATCCGAATGGCTCTTACATGACTCTGTTACTAGAAAGGGGCTAGGCCCAAATTCCACTATTGAACAATAACCCAAAATATTAGCAGATAGTGACACAACAATGGCTGAAACAACGTCCATGGCACAATCTGGACTGTGAGTAAAGCGGTGCCCGAAACTGGATTCACTACTGGAAAGTGAATAAAACCGTATACTCTGGAAAACAATAACTGAAACAACATAAAAAATATAAAACCAGAACATGACAGAGACTGAAACTTGATCTCATTTTGTGATGCAAGTGAAATCAAATCTATGACAGGAGAGTAACTGAAACTAAATCCATGGCAGAAGAGTGACTGAAACTGAATACATTACTGAAGTTTAACTGAAATGGCATCTATGACTGGAGAGTGTGCCTTAAATTGAATTTTTTACTGGGCAATAAATGAACTGAATAAACAACAGAAGAGTAAAATCTGTTACCGAGCAGTAACTGAAACCGATTCTGTGACAGGGAAGTAACTGAAACTACAGTATGTCTATTAGTGAACAGTAACTGAAATCAAATCATTGACAGGACAGAAGCTAAAACAGAATCCATGGCAGAAGAGTGACTGAAACTGAATTCATTACTGAACTTTAACTGAAATGGCATTTATGACCGGAGAGTGATTGGAGCTGAATCTTTTACTGGGCAATAACTGAACTGAATCAACAACAGGGGAGTAACTGAAACCGAACCTGTTACAGAGCAGTAACTGAAGCCTATTCTGTGACAGGGAAGTAACTGAAACTACAGTATGTCTATTAGTGAACAGTAACTGAAATCAAATCATTGACAGGACAGAAGCTAAAACTGTCACTTTTACTGAGAAATAACCAAAGGTACCACTGGACAACGAGCCAATCCAAATCTGTTTCTCAACAATAGCTGAAAAGACATTCTGGACACAATCTGAACAAGGAGTAGAGCCATATTCAGTGGATTCAATACTGGAATGTGACTGAAACTGTAGTCTCTGAAAAGCAACAACTGAATCCACACTGAGTCTTAAGTGCTGAAAAAAGGAACCAGAACTTGACACGGTCTGAAACTTGATCTGATTTTGGACAGCAGCTGAAACCGAATCTGTGATGGGAGAGCGTTGGAAACGGAATACGTTACTGCGCTTTAACTGAAACTGCATTGATGACAGCAGAGTAACTGACACCATTCCTATTACTGAGTAGTAGCTAAATGGATCACGGGACAGTGACCGCATCCAAATCTATTCCTCGAGAGTGACTGAAACCACATCCACAACACAACCTTAATCCTTTACTGGACAGTGAGGAAAGCCAGACATGTTCTGTGTGAAGCAGTGGCTGAAGATGAAAAGTGACTAAGACTGTACCCCCTAAGTGCCACAAAATGGAACCTGAACTTGACAGATACTGAAACTTGATCCAGTTTTGGACAGTTACTGAAACTGAATCTATTACTGAGCAGAACGGAAACTGCATCTGTGACAGGAAAGTAACTGACACCGAATGTGAGACTGGAGAGGGACTAACACCGAATGTACTACTGAGCAGTAACTGAGAGCACAGCCATGGTGGCAGAGTGACTGAAAGCATATCTACGACTGGATGGCATTTGAAACCGAGGAAGTGCCTTGAGCATGGGAAAGGTGCTATATAAATAAAATGTATTATTATTATTATTATTATTATTATTATTATTATTATCTATTTCTGAGTAGCAACTTAAACTGAATGTATTATCTGAAAGTAACTGAAACGGAATGTATGACAGGAGAGTGACTTAAACCAAATCTACTACTGAGCAGTAACTGAAACCTTATCTATGATGGCAGAGTGACTAAAACCAAATCTATTATTGGACACCAAGTGAAACCAAATTTATTTTTAGATGGTGAAAGACAGTGAATCAAAAAAAGTTGGAGAGAGAAACCGAGTCTTTTACTGGATTGTGAGTAAAACTAATCAGTGTGAAGCAGACATTGAAACTCAAATGTCATCTGTTACTGGAAAGTGAATGAAACAGTATATGCCAGTAAGCATGATAGATAGATAGATAGATAGATAGATAGATAGATAGATAGATAGATAGATAGATAGATAGATAGATAGATAGATAGATAGATAGATAGATAGATAGATAGATAGATAGATAGATAGAATGTATTTGTATGACTAAATAATTTCAAACTAATTGCCATTAAGTTTTAAGTGATAAAAGATGGATCCAGAACCTGAAAGCATCTGACACTTGATCCAGCTTAGGAAATGACTAAACCAGATCCATTACTGGAGAGTGGCTGGAACTGAATCTTCTATTGGGCAGCAGCAAAAACAAATCAACATGTCTTCCTAGAAGCTGTCTACAATGGTGCCCATTACTGTCCAGTGGCTGCAGATGGAGGTACTGGTTTACAAGGACAAACCTGTCTAAATTAGCAGCACCATTGTGCAGCACAGACAGCAGACTTCAGCTGCCTCCACCCTCACTGTACACACTGTACACTCAAGTCCTCGTTTTTGCCAGTTTCATTTAAACCTTGAACAGGATGCTGTGAACAAACTGGGGAGTTGGTCTTTGGGTGCAAGTCCTCTAACTTAGGGTCAAGTTGGATTTGCAGACACGGCGGCCATCTCTTTGCCTTCCCTTCAGAGGAGCTTAGACTTGACAGTGAAGCAGCTTCTCTGTTTTGTAAGGTTCACCAGAGCTTAAGGAGCTCAGATCTTCTGGTCAATGCGCGTGGATAGCAAACAGTGTACAAGGCACTCTGGGTCCCGTGCAGTGTCTGATGGAAGCAGATATCGTACCTGGAACAGTGTGCTGCTGTATCAGCCATTGGCTCACAACAAAGACCTCGGTGCCCTCGGATGAGTCTGGCCTGGTACAGAGGAGGATGCCGCTAAGGGGCACAATGGTCTGTTGTTATTATCAGGGAGCTTCATTGTGTTAGCTGCTGACTTTTGATTCTTTCTGCTGGCCTTGGCCATGACAGACACGAACAGTAACACAAAGCCTCCTTGAGGCCTACAGCACATAAATGTGACCATATCACCGTTTGAATTGTGAGGTTCCAGTGTGGGGCAGCACGGTGGCGCAGTGGGTAGCGCTGCTGCCTCGCAGTTGGGAGACCTGGGGACCTGGGTTCGCTTCCTGGGTCTTCCCTGCGTGGAGTTTGCATGTTCTCCCCGTGTCTGCGTGGGTTTCCTCCCACAGTCCAAAGACATGCTGGTTAGGTGGATTGGCGATTCTAAATTGGCCCTAGTATGTGCTTGGTGTGTGGGTGTGTTTGTGTGTGTCCTGTGGTGGGTTGGCACCCCGCCCGGGATTGGTTCCTGCCCTGTGTTGGCTGGGATTGGCTCCAGCAGACCCCTGTGACCCTGTGTTCGGATTCAGCGGGTTGGATAATGGATGGATGGTTCCAGTGTGTTTACACCTATGAGGCCTCTCTTGAACACGATTTGAACACTTTCACTGTGCTATCTAAAAGTATGTCAGGGGGCATAATGAATCTCTCAACTCAAATGAAATTCACACCACTTATTAGCTCTGGAAAATCAAGTGATTTTAGCCAAACTCGCCACAGAGGTAAGCTCCATAACATCCAAAGTACATCTGTGTAGGGTAAGGATGGTTAAGGGGTCAAAGTTTGAGATTTTCTGCTGCATTTAGGGAAAGTGATATGCTGGTCACATCAGATTTTATTTGTATTTTTTAAGTGAAATGTGACCTGATTAGGACAAATATGTCAATGATATACATGTAAATATACTCCTACTTCATGTACAAACCAGCTACTCCATATTGTATTTTAACACTTTGGGCTGCCCTACTGAATTAAAGTAAGCCTGTAAAAAAAAAAACCAATCTGACAGAAGAGGAAGCTGTTTGAGGCAAATTGTAATCTGCTTACCTCTCGCCAAGAACATTAGTCACAGTCCATTTCTCATACTGTTTACACTTAATTACAGACTTGGGGGGAAAAAAAGAACAATGTTTTCCACACAGTATGGCAGCCTGTTTAAAAACAGCTCAGTTTTGCCTCATGCAGCAGGATGACATGAGACAATCGGTTAACAAAAGAATTCCAGAAATTGCTCTTTTGTTTAAGAAAAAAATAAAAAGTATTTGATGAGGAATTTAGGATGAAGAAACCAGATGAACAAGACTCCACACACACACACACACACACACACACACACTGTGCTGCATTTCTGTGGTTAAATTTTATAAGCTGCTCTTCATGACAGTCTCAAACTTTTAAAAGTGAATCCATGTCACATCCTCAGCTGTGTTCAGGGGCTTTGAAGAGGGACGAGAAGTGTGATCACAGGTACGTAGACCCCTTAAGAGAAGGAGTCATAGTGGACTCGACACTCTCAACCTCCCGACAGTGTTCAGAAGCCATTAAGAAGGCTAACAGAATGTCAGATTATATAGCGCCTTACACATAGGAAGTAAAAATGTTAGGTTTGAAAACACAATGGGCGGTCAGAAAATTGAGAGAAGGATTTAGGAGTCGTAGTAGACTCTAAGCTATCGACTTCCAGACAGTGTTCAGAAGCCATTAAGAAGGCTAACAGGTTATATAGCACCTTGATGTGTGGAGTACAAGTCACAGGAGGTTCTGCTCAAGCTTTAAAACACACTGGTGAGGCCTCATCTGGAGTACTGGGTGCAGTTTGGGTCTCCAGGCTACAAAAAGGACATACCAGAACTAGAGAAGGTCCAGAGAAGAGCGACTTGGCTGATTCCAGGGCTACAGGGATTGAGTTATGAGGAAAGATTAAAAGAGCTGAGCCTTTACAGTTTAAGCAAAAGAAGATTAAGAGGAGACCTGACTGAAGTGTTTAAAATTATGAAGGGATTGAGATGGTGACTTTAAAAAGGTTCATCAAGAGCGCAGGGACACAGTTGGAAACTTGTTAAGGGTAAATTTCACACAAACATTAGGAAGTTTTTCTTTGCACAGATAACTGTAGACACTTGGAACAAGAGACAAGTAGTGTGGTAGACAGTAAGACTTTAGAGACTGTCAAGACTCAACTTGATGTTATTTTACACAAATTAAGTTAATAGGACTGGCGAGCTTTGTTAGACTGAAAGGCCTGTTCTAGTCTCAATTGCTCTAAGGCCAGGGATACGATGCATGTTCCAGCGGACGCTCCTGCTACGCAAGCGTTTTACTGTTTACTAGCCAACCCGTGGCGTAGCATATGCCGCATAATTATGTATTGATGGGTGAACACTTCCTGAAAGACACAGTTGTCCATATAGGGTGGGTTTGAGGATACAACTGTTGGTGAATGAATAGATGGAACTCTGGAGAGGGCAACATACAATTGTCCGTGACTGACAATTGGAGGACCGCTGTCGCATGCTCATTCATTGATTCACATCCGCGACAAACATGATTTTTCTCAGATGGTCCTGTCGCGTCCACCCTTGTTCTCAAAGCATACACACTGCCTGGTCATGTGCCCGGTCGCAACAGCAACTCACGGAGACCCACCCACCAACTCTAAGACCACGGGATACCTCTCGCAAACTGTTTTACATGCTGCATACAGCGATTCACATCGAAGCATACACACTGCTTTGTCATGTGCCCGGTCGCAACAGCAACTCACGGAGACCCACCCACCAACTCTAAGACCACGGGATACCTCTCGCAAACTGTTTTTACATGCTGCATACAGCGATTCACATCTGCGACAAACATGCTTCTTCTTAGATGGTCCTGCCGTGTCCACCCTCATTCTCGAAGCATACACACCGCCTGGTCATGTGCCCGCTCGCAAAAGCAACTCATGGAGGCCCTCCCACCAACTCTAAGACCATGGCGTGTAAAACAGTTTGCGATGGTGGACGCGGTCGTGCATCATAACCGAAATGAATAATGAAAAGTCAACGTGGCTCAGAGGTGCATGTGGAGTGTAGCAGAGCCGAACGCGAATGACGCCCTGTTTTGTGAATTGCTGCGTCTGAGTTGGTGGGCGTGGCTCTGCGAGTTGTTGTTATATCCAATGGTCTTAGAGTTGGTGGGCGTGGCTCCATCCTGCGTGCTCCATGGGTGTCTTGCTCGCTGGCAGCTTAGTGAATTATATATATAGATACTTGGTCGCATACTTTACGTAAATCTGGAAGAATGAAGAAGGTGGCAGTGCGAGATATCATCACGGTGAGGTATGGCTTCTCTGTGCTGTGAATTGCCTGGAACACCCATTAAATTCCGATGACACCTTACCGCAATATCTCTGAACAGGATGTTTAATGATTAAATCCATAAATCCAGGGATGTGTCCATTCCAGCTAGCATTGGGCTCGAGGCAGAAACAATACCTAGACGGGGCATCAGCTCATCGCAAGGTGAATACAAGCACACACGTACACACTGGCGTCATTTTAGTGTCACCAAATCTGCATATCTTTAGATGGAAACCGGAGCACACTGTGGAAACCCATCAGGAAAACATGAAAACTCCAGGCAGGGAATACCAGAGACATGACTCTCTGCAAGACAGCAGCACTACCGCTCCGTCACCGTGTCACCCCCATGTGTGTAATGTTCATTATTTAAACGAAATTAACGATTTATCTGTAAAATGTAACATACATACGCTAATGCATTTCATCATGAAAGTGACATCTAGTGTATAGTGTATAGTGGGGCGGAGTGGTGGCTCTGAGGCTAAGGATCTGCGCTGGCAGGTTGCTGGTTCGAATCCCCGTCACTGCCAAAAGAGATGCTACTCTTCTGGGCCCTTAACTTTCAATTGCTCCAGGGGCGCTGTACAATGGCTGACCCTGTGCTCTGACCCCAAGGGGTATGCGAAAAGATGCATTTCATTTCGTGTTGTCCTGTATAACTATGTATGTGACAAATAAATAAAGAATTATTAAAGAATTAGAATTATTATAACTAAGGATTCTAAATGTGCAGAGAGTTGGAATATCAAACATTTAATGTGTTCAGTGTGGTGATCTATTGCTGTTTGCTGCTGCTGTCAGGTCAGGAGGAAGCCCCTGAAAAAAAACGCAGTACAGTAGATGGTATGTGAGACTTTTAAAATATATTGTGTCATTACGATCGGGAATATGCAATGCTTAAATATAAAAGCACCACGAATGCATCTGTATGTCGGCATTTTGCTTCACCACATCGAACCACTCATCAAACATCGAAGCGTGCATGTCGATCCCGTAGGATCCACATAGCGGCTTTCTGTCACGTATAGATAGTAAACAGAGACTCTGATGTCACATTCCGACTTTTTGCACACTGTGCCCCCCGACTTTTTGCTGGTACTGCAACTCACGCATGCGTCACGTTAATTTCTGAGGACCTGCTCAGAGGACGCGTCAAAAGAACGCTGGGAACGTGTGGTAGACATGATTAATGTGCATACACGTTCTGAGCGTGAAGTATAAACGAGCCCTAATAAGGCTGCTCAGAGTAACAAGGTGAAGAAGACTGTGCACGAGACGGCTTAAAGTGCCCTGTGCCTTTATCGGGGATGCCCCTATCTGGCGCTATATAAAAGGAAGGCTTACTTGATAGACTCTTTGAAGTTAATGAAAATACTGTAAGCTTCTGCATATCATCCACTCTCATTCAAGTCAGACTAGAATGGCATAATGTACAATAAAATGTATTATGCCCCATATTCAAAGCACTCTCCTATAACTAACTAGTTTAACTAACTCAACTAATTTACATTTGAATGTAAAAATGGACGGGTGGATGTATTTTGTTATACTGCGGTTCCTCATTATAACAGATTCTTGTCACTTACCTACATGTGATTAATACTGACATTAATCAATCAGCCCCTAAGGTACAAGGAGCCCCCTTCACTTTACACATTTTGTTACTTTTGGTGTCTCTCTCTCTCTCTTTCAGTATCAGCTTTTCACATCTGGACACGGCCATTTTTCTTTGTTTCTTCTTTGCAAATCTGCTCAGGCTGATAAAAAAAGAGACCTGAACACAGAGACTCAAGGCTGTCGTGGCTTTGAAGAGAGTGAGTCCTGGCACAGTCAATTATTTTATGCTTTATATTTGTAATTAATGGAGACCATGTTGGAGAGATCTGTTTTCAATTTGACGTTACAGTCTTTGTCTATTGATCATTGTGATTCAATGTTGTATAACTATGGAATTTTGCAAAGAGGTGAATACGTTTTATAGACACTGCATCTCTCGTATCACTTCAAGCTTTATGTGAATCAACAAGGCCAGACAGCTGTGCTCATTCCTACTGCCATTCACTGTGCACCGCACAGTCCACTCAACCAGCACCAGACAGAGAGAAGGACAGATAGATATGAAAGGCACTATATAATAGATAGATAGATAGATAGATAGATAGATAGATAGATAGATAGATAGATAGATAGATAGATAGATATGAAAGACACTATATAGATAGATAGATAGATAGATAGATAGATAGATAGATAGATAGATAGATAGATAGATAGATAGATAGATAGATAGATAGATAGATAGATAGATAGATATGGAAAGCATTATATAAGATAGATAGATAGATAGATAGATAGATAGATAGATAGATAGATAGATAGATAGATAGATAGATAGATAGATATGAAAGGCACTATATAATAGATAGATAGATAGATAGATAGATAGATAGATAGATAGATAGATAGATAGATAGATAGATAGATAGATAGATGAAAGGCACTATATAATGGATAGATAGTGTCACAGAAGGCTGGGGGTCAGACCCAGCCGGGACGCCTGGAAGGACCAGGGGGTGTCTTATACGTTCCCGGGCCACAAGGGGGCAACCACCCTGGATAAGGAGGGGACCACGGGGAAGGAGTAAGGAGCCTCAAGCCCACTGGGGCCCATGGCCACCGCCAGGGGGCGCCCCGAGTATCGTAGAGCCCAGGAGATCGACACTTCCGCCACACTTTGGAGGGTGGAGGAAGGACCTTCCAGGGATGCCCGGAGTGCTTCCGGGTGCAAGGGCAGCACTTCTGACATACCAGGAAGTGCTGCCGAAAGAGTGTCATCAGGCACCTGGAGCACATCCGGGTGGAAATAAAAGGGGCCGCCTCCCTTCAATCAGGGAGCTAGAGTCGGGAGTGGGAGCAGGACAAAGCCCCCGTGAAGAGAGGAAAGGCGGCCCATGGACAAGGAGAGAAAGGCCCATATTAGGGATGACTGGTGCTGGGAGCACTGTGTGCTGTGCGGGACTGTGTTTAATTAATAAACGTGTGGTTTTTATAAAGAAGCGGTGTTTGTCTGGTGGTGTTCGGACCCATGTCTCACAATAGATAGATAGATAGATAGATAGATAGATAGATAGATAGATAGATAGACAGATAGACAGATAGATAGATAGATAGATAGATAGATAGATAGATAGATAGATAGATAGATAGATAGATAGATAGATATGAAAGGCACTATATGATAGATAGATAGATAGATAGATAGATAGATAGATAGATAGATAGATAGATAGATAGATAGATAGATAGATAGATATGAAAGGCACAATATGATAGATAGATAGATAGATAGATAGATAGATAGATAGATAGATAGATAGATAGATAGATAGATAGATAGATATGAAAGGCACTATATGATAGATAGATAGATAGATAGATAGATAGATAGATAGATAGATAGATAGATAGATAGATAGATAGATAGATAGATAGATAGATAGATAGATAGATAGATATGAAAGGCACTATATAATAGATAGATAGATAGATAGATAGATAGATAGATAGATAGATAGATAGATAGATAGATAGATAGATAGATAGATAGATAGATAGATAGATTGCACAGAATTCTTTCAACTTAAAGGTGAATCACGTAATCGAGGATGCCAGTGGAAGTGCACTGAAGAGTGAAGTCAGGAAGCACTTCTTTACTCGGAGGTGTTGGGCAAACTACCGAGACATGGAGTTGAAACAAATACTCTAACAACCTTTAAGAAGAATCTGGATGACATTTTGGAACAGCTTAGCTATTAGCTAAACAAGCAGGCTTGACAGATTGAATGGTCTCCTTTTGTTTGATAAAATTCTTCATCTTTTCATGCTCTAATTGCCCAAGGCACAGTGTAGTCAAATCTCAATAGACAGCTATACAGTGGATGGGTAAGTAAAAAGGGTGCTCTTCAAGAAAACCTAATTAGATAGTAAAGGCTGTAAATAAATGTCTACATGGATAGATTATATACAAAAATCATTATGTAACAAAATCTAAATTCATATGAATAGGTGGGCAAAAAAATCTAGTGTCACGCATGAGCGCATGGGGAGAGGTTTAAGGACCCGACGGGCGCCGCAACAAGTCGTGCCAGGGGACAATGGCGAGGTACTAACCTCTCTTTTTATCTTTCTCCAGAAAAAACGAAGCACCACCGCCATATCCCAATAGACTGCTGATGCTACCCACTTCTGGGTTCCTTTCTTACCTCTGGTCCACCCCAATGACGTCATTTACCCATCGATCACCATGGCTTTCCCATCATTTCATCACTTCCTGTCCACCCTTATAAATTGTCCGCTCCGCCATTTTTCCATTGTCTGTTGTACTGAGTCTGAAAACACTGACAAACCTTATTTCTTTACAGTATACGGGACCTAAAAACCCCAAATCTTCACACTGTGTCTGTTACCTCTTTACACTAGATACTGTAGATAAGAAAGACACTACATAATGAAATCTTAATATGTATAAAAAGTACTGCTTAATAAAATTTAAAGAGATGAACAGAAAAGTCTCTCTCTCTCTCTCTCTCTCTCTCGTTCTTTTCTTTTCTTTCCCTTCTCTGATCTAGCACTCCCCCTTTTTATATGCTGGGGAAGCAGTTGCAGGTGCAATTGTCTGATTGCCGCCCCGGGCTGATAATGAGCCAATCAGACCGTTGGCTCGTCCCAGCGAGAGCACATTCCTGATCTCAATGGTCAGCGACCCTTCAGCCCCACACTCTTGAGCACTGGCCACACACACTCTTCCCCTGAAGGGGGAGCTCCACACCCATCCACCTACTTCCTTTCTTTGCACCGTCTCTCTCTCTCTCTCTCTCTCTCTCTCTCTCTTTCACTCTGTCTTTCTTATCTTTTAGTTCTCTTCTCTGATCTTGTGCCCCTTTTTATATTGTATTTATAATCGCCTGACTGCTGATAATGAGCCAGTCAGACCACTCGTCCATTCTGGCAAGGCCACGCATGGACAGTTGACTACCTCACGTCTTCACTGCAGATCACTCTCACCTGCTCCACTCCCCAGCGTGAGCGCATCCTAATACTTATCTACTTAAAATGTCCACTTTCTGAGTCACAGACCCGCTATAACACACAGCTTAGGGCCCCAGAAAGTTATTTAGATATTGGATATTTACTTTATGGGCTCCTTTAAAGGGGGCACACCAGGGGCCATCAAGAGAATAATAAGCCATGTTGTCAGTTCAGACTGAGTGCTGCAGGAATGACCCCAGAACACCTGAGGACAAGTGTTGGCAACCCACCAATTACAGACAGAAGTGTCTCTTCGTCTTTAGGTCTCACTTTCAGATTCCAAATAATTCAAGGGTATGATTTATTTTAAATGGGAACAACACTGCGTTGCCTTATATAGACCCTTGTGCTGGTGGGCTCCGTGAAATGTGAAATATGAAGTTACGATTAAGTGAACTGATCTTCCTAGAGGAATATGAGAACTGCAGAACAACGGTGACAACGGGACCTGGATTTGACCGCAGAGCCCAGAAGACCTGAACAAACCGCCATTCTTGAAGTCTGTGTACAGGACAAAGAGCAGTTGGGTCACGAGGAACACTTGAAAAGGCAACCACATCCCTGGACAGCTTCCTCATCGAGTATTTATGTGTTGTGGCTGAAGCGGAGGGTCAGGTGCTAAAACACACCGATGGAAAAAGAGACACGGAGCCAAACAAGGTGACTGCAAGTGCACAACATGTCGGCGCAGACAGAAGGAGCTGCTGGAACGTCACACGAGCTCTCCTCTATGTAGTGTGTCCTTCAGAGTGGGGCAGGGCAAGGGAAGGGACCACCAAAGTGACTCAGCTGTCTTTGACATGAAATACGTAAAGGAAAGAACGGCCAATTGGCTTCTGTGTGCTGGAGCGGCCCAGAATCAGCCTGTGACTTTTACTTATCCTATTTAAACGTATCTGCTCAGAATTTTAATAATGAAAATGATTCATATCTATCTGCAAATTGGTCTATTCATTTATTATACAGTGCCTTTCACATCTATCTATTATATAGCGCCTCTCACATCTGTCTATTATATAGTGCCTTTCACATCTATCTATCTATCTATCTATCTATCTATCTATCTATCTATCTATCTATTATATAGCGCCTCTCACATCTATTATATAGTGCCTTTCACATCTATCTATCTATTATATAGCGCCTCTCACATCTATCTGTCTATTGTATAGTGCCTTTCACATTTATCTATCTATCTATTATATAGCGCCTCTCACATCTATTATATAGTGCCTTTCACATCTATCTATCTATTATATAGCGCCTCTCACATCTATCTGTCTATTATATAGTGCCTTTCACATCTATCTATTAAATAGCACCTCTCACATCTATCTGTCTATTATATAGTGCCTTTCACATCTGTCTATCTATTATATACCACCTCTCACATCTATCTGTCTATTATATAGCACCTCTCACATCTATCTGTCTATTATATAGTGACTTTCACATCTATCTATCTAGTATATAGCGCCTCTCACATCTATCTATCTATTATATAGCGCCTCTCACATCTATCTGTCTATTATATAGTGCCTTTCACATCTATCTATTATATAGCACCTCTCACATCTATCTGTCTATTATATAGTGCCTTTCACATCTATCTATCTATTATATAGTGCCTCTCACATCTGTCTATTATATAGTGCCTTTCACATCTATCCATCCATCCATCCATCCATTTTCCAACCCGCTGAATCCGAACACAGGGTCACGGGGGTCTGCTGGAGCCAATCCCAGCCAACACAGGGCACAAGGCAGGAACCAATCCCGGGCAGGGTGCCAACCCACTGCAGGACACACACACAAACACACCCACACACCAAGCACACACTAGGGCCAATTTATCACATCTATCTATCTATTATATAGCACCTCTCACATCTATCTATCTATTATATAGTGCCTTTCACATCTATCTATCTATTATATAGCACCTCTCACATCTATCTATTATATAGTGCCTTTCACATCTATCTATCTGTCTATTATATAGTTCCTTTCACATCTATCTATAATAAATAATAATAATTCATTACATTTATATAGCGCTTTTCTCAGTACTCAAAGTGCTAATCTGTCTATTATATAGTGCTTTTCACATCTATCTATCTGCCTATTATATAGTGCCTTTCACATCTATCTATCTATTACACAGCACCTTTCACATCTATCTGTCTGTCAATTATAAAGCGCCTTTCACATCTATCTATCTATCTATCTATCTATCTATCTATCTATCTATCTATCTATCTATCTATCTATCTATCTATCTATCTATCTATCTATCTATCTATCTATCTATCTATCTATCTATCTATCTATCTATCTATTATATAGCACCTTTCACATCTATCTATCTATCTATCTATCTATCTATCTATCTATCTATCTATCTATCTATCTATCTATCTATCTATCTATCTATCTATCTATTGTAATGGTAGGCTGGCAGACAGCATGGACTCCCTTCCTGTACCTGGCTGGGAGGCCCAGGTTGGAAACAGGCATAAAAAGAGGCAAGAGGTTCCCTACCTACACAAGGATCTGGGCACAGGATGCCATCTGAAGAGTGGGTACCCTGGCATGCCAGCAGGATTAGCTGGAGGAGCATTACCTGGCCAGGAGAACAGGGGGAGTTGAATTGTTTCAAGCCTCATACTGCCCCCAAGCTGCTAGGTGGCAGCAACCTTGGAGTCAGGTATGTACAGCCACTGGGCATGCTGGGAGTTGTAGTGCCGTACAGCAGCCCTATTGGGGTGTGCTCCTTGCTTTTTGGGTCTTCTGATTGACTGAGAACTACTTCCATTGGGCACTCTGCCCTGGCACCGAAACCACTCTGCCACATCTGTGCGAGTCGAAGTTGGGAGAAAGGAGGACAAAATTCGCCTGGAGATGTGGAAGACAGGAAGAAAGAGGAAGATTGTGGGTTTGGGGTGGGGTGTATTAGTGAAGCCATTTGTAAGGTAATTGATAAAAATATGTCACTTAATTGAAGCTGGGACTTGTGTTGGTGTGCTGGTGTCTGAGGTTTGGGGTGCCGCAACACCCCCTACTGGTCACACACTTAAAGTCTTCAGACCCCTTCACTTTTTCATATTTTGGTTGTGCTAAAATCATTTAAATTCATTTTTTTCCCTCATCAAGCAACACTCAATACCCAGAATGACAAAGCAAAACCATTGTTTTGTTTAGAAATATTTGCAAACTTGATATACTGTACATCCCACTGATACTAATAATAACCTGACATATCCCATTGGCACAAGTATTCATACCCTGCACTCAGTGCTTCACTGAAGCCCCTTTGGCAGCCATTAGAGCTGGTAGCCTACTTGGGTCTGACTCAACAAGATTCCCACTCCTGAAGTTGAGGGCTTTCCGCCAGTCTACTCTGTAGATCCTCTCGAGCTCCGTCATGGTTGGATGGCGACCATTGGTGGACAGCTGGGTTCAGGTCTCCCCAGAGTTGTTTTGAATGGCTGGACTTTGGAGAGGACAACTCAAGCAAATTCTCAGAGCTATCCCTAAGCCTCACCTGTGTTGTCTTTATGGTTGGGGCCATCGTCTTGTTACAAGGTGAACCTTCGGCCCAGTCTGAGGTCCTGAGCCCCAGTAGAGCAGGTTGTCATTGATGGTATCTCAGTGCTTTGCTCTGTTCAGCTTCACCTCAACCCTGTCAAGTCTCTCAGTCTCTGCTGCTGAACAACAGCCCCACAGCATGATGCTGCCACCACCGGGCTCCACCGTTGGAATGGTGATGACTTAGGCCAGGGGGGGGGGGGGTCCAATTCTTGTCCTGGTGGGCCGCAGGTTTCCATTCCTAATCAGTGATCAGTTTTCACTGCTAATTAACTCCTTTTCCATTCATTTTAAGGAGTCAGTCCTCTGAATTGATTTGTTTCTTCATTAAATGGCAGCCAAACAGAAATGAAATGTGAAACGAGCTGACAGATGACCAGCTACATTGGCACGTCAAACTCCAGCCAATTTCACTCCAACCAGTTTCTTAATGAGAAGCCGATTCTTGCTGTTAATTAAAGCCATTACTGGATATCATGACTTGTTGGCTGCTCTCATTCTACCACAGCAGACTGTCGATTTTCTGTTTTTTCTAAGACCTCCGTCAAGATATTTTGGTGACCTGAGCAGACCAACATGGCTGAGACCTTCACCTTTCTTCATTTTCAGGTTAGCCGGTCACGTGGTGGCTTGTTTTGTGTCTCATTAAGGAAAAAGAAACCACTACGGCGTCTGAGTCACGTCAATTAAAACGAAGGCAAAACAAGCTAATCAGCAGCAAAAACAGCTCACTAATGATGAAGAGGGTTAGAATGAAAACCTGCAGCCACTGCAGCCCACCAGGACTGGAGTTGGGGACCCCTGACTTAAGGCCAAGGTCAAGTAGATAGATAGGCTTGGGCCAGCCACTTTAATCTTGGGTTTACCAGACCAGAGAACCTCGGTGTCTCCCACTCTGAAAGTCCTCTGGGTGCGTTTCCCCCCAAACTCCATGTGTTGTCTGGCCACTCTGCCATAAATGAGCCCAGATTAGTGAAGTGTTGTCCTAGTTGTTTTCTTTCTGGAAGTTTCTCCCCACCTCCATACTCTGGAGCTCAGCCAGAGTGATCATCAGGTTCTTGGTCACCCCCCTGACCAAAGCCAATCTCTCCTACAACTGCTCAGTTTGGCCCGGCGGTCAGCTCTTGGGACAGTTGTGGTTGTTTTGCGAATTTAAGAATTATGGAGACCCCTGTGCGCTCTGGAATCTTCGATGCTGCAGACATTCTTGTAGTCTTCCCTGGATCTTCTTCTTTTCTTTTTTTTTTTAATCGCCAGGGGCCTCATGTATAAACGGTGCGTACGCACAGAAATGTTGTGTAAGAACGTTTCTACATTCAAATCGTGATGTATAAAACCTAAACTTGGCGTAAAGCCACGCACATTTCCACGGTACCTCATACCCTGGCGTACGCAACTTCTCCGCTCGGTTTTGCAGACTGGCGGCACCCAGTGTCAAAGCAGTGCTACTGTTCCTGTGTGGTTTATCTTTCTTTTTCAGATCCATGTTCCTGACGCGGTTTTATAAATACACTGAAATTAACCGCATATTGTTTATTAGTTTAATGCATCTGATTGTAACTAACCTGTAACAATATAATGGTCCACAGAATAGTCAAACTATTCCAAATACCATAACTGCTTTAGCATTGTTACTCTCAGTCCACCTTCTTCTTCTTCTTTCAGCTGCTCCCGTTACGAGTTGCCACAGCAGATCATCTTTTTCCATATTAGTCTCACTGCACCACTCGGAACAGCTGATCGGAAAGAGAATTATCAGTATACAGCATCAAGCACACGCTGCCTCAGCCATGCTTCCTATTTGAACTGCTTCTTACATGGCAAACGCTTCAAACCTTTCCTGTACGGACCTCGCGGTTCAGAAACGGTTTCATCCCAAGAGCTCTAAACGCAATCAATCAGTTTATCAAGTGCTCCTTGTAGAACTGTTTGGACTTATAAGTACAATCACCTCACTGTAAACTTGCACTACAGTTATAATATTGCACAACCTGAGCCACTTTATAAAGCGCGTATTTACATACAGTATGATGACACTATCATTTTTAAGATGAAATGCAGCAAAATATGTTTATTATATTATACAGATAAAAGCACTGTATGCTTCACTGGAACAGGCGTGAACGATAGAATAATTAAACATGTACTACGAAGATATTTCAATGTTCCTTAAAAGTTTTGAAGAATCGGCGTTATAAGCTTACAGATGGCTTAACGTCTATTACAGAGCTGATTGCGTGGCAATCGGTTACTTGGAGAAAGAAAAGGAAGGACAGGAATTGGAGGTCAGTACGTTTGAAAGAGACAATACTGCAGGGGCGGCCTTAGGCATGTGCAAACTGTGCACCTGCACTGGGCCGCCAAATCCCAGGGGCCGCCATGCCAATATATATTGAATATAAAACAGAAAGAAAAAATAACGACACAGCTAAAAACGCAGCGGCAAATTTCGGCAAAAGTTAAACGCTTGTGTCATGAGCACGAGGGGGCTATGCAGTGTCCGCAATGGACGTGGCTATCCGCCATGCATAAGATACCATATTGGCATTGGTGGGAAAAGGGGCCACCAATTCTTTCTCTGCCCAGGCCCGCCACGAGCCTAGAGCCGCCCCTGAGTACTGCTGCTAAATATTAAATTATTTCATCGACGGTCGTGTATAATCACTGCGCCACCGTGTTCCCATGTTTAATAACATGCTTTAACTTCTGTCATCATGAAAATGATATCACGTATACATCAGTATTTTAGTTATTCAGAGAGCTGTAATATCACGAATGTATTGGATTCTGTGTCCTGTCGGAGGAAGAGAAAGCCCGTTTAAGAAGCACGTAGTGATTCACACACATAGAGCACATAGAAGATCGAATACAGAACAAAGCATTTAACGTGCTACTTTAGTTACGATGTGATTTGAGAAACTGGTTAATTAAACGATTTTAAGATGAAGTTTATGATGTTCTACTTTAATGACAAAATAAACTACGTTATTAAAGTGGAAATTTCAAGATTAAAGTTGACATTTCGTCCTTTTTACCCACTGTGTCCCTATTTTTTTTTTTTTCTCTGTACCCTAATAAGCTTTCATATGACACTCAGACAGTGGGCTACGACTTGCCTTTTCACAGCGACTTTGATATCTGACAACTTCTTTTTTATTTTGTGCACTGTGCGACTTTGTGAACTTGAGATTTCGAGTTTCTCCGACACGCTATATCAGTCGATTAGTTTCCTTTTGTTGTTTATACCACTGTTTAAACCAACAAATAGTACATTTTTCTTTGCCTCCACTTCTATTTTCCACCCTGCTTTTCCCATTGTCTTTTCACAGAACACTGAGCTTAAGGGATATTTATAATGCTTTGCATATTCAAAGAGGTGTAATTCTGGGAGAAGTTGGGGCGGGACAGCAGCAGCGTGCACGAGCGTTAATTTCCACGCTGACAGGGATTTATGTTTGCTGTTTGCACTTTTACAACCCGAGTAATCTTGAGGTCTAACGTTTACGTAAGATACGTCTATACAGTTGCCTGAGTAACGCTCAGGACTCACGCTGTTTGCACTTTTACGGCCCGAGTAATCCTCAGGTCTAACACTTATGCGAGATCAGTCTATACAACTGCCCGAGTGACACTCGGGACTCATGCTGCTTGCACTTTTACAGCCCAAGTTATCCTCGGGTCTAACGTTTACATAAGACATGTCTATACTGTTGCCCGAGTGACACTCAGGACTCACACTGTTTGCACTTTTATAGCCCAAGTAATCCTCAGGTCTAACGCTTATGCGAGATGCGTCTATACTGTTGCCCGAGTGACACTCAGGACTCACACTGTTTGCACTTTTATAGCCCAAGTAATGCTCAGGTCTAACGTTTACGTAAGATACGTCTATACTGTTACCCGAGTGACACTCAGGACTCATGCTGTTTGCACTTTTACGGCCCGAGTAATGCTCAGGTCTAACGTTTACGTAAGATACGTCTATACTGTTGCCCGAGTGACACTCAGGACTCACGCTGTTTGCACGTTTATAGCCCAAGTAATGCTCAGATCTAACGTTTACGTAAGATACATCTATACTGTTACCCGAGTGACATTCAGGACTCATGCTGTTTGCACTTTTACGGCCCGAGTAATGCTCAGGTCTAACGTTTACGTAAGATACGTCTATACTGTTGCCCGAGTGACACTCAGGACTCACGCTGTTTGCACTTTTATAGCCCAAGTAATGCTCAGGTCTAACGTTTACGTAAGACACGTCTATACTGTTGCCCGAGTGACACTCAGGACTCACGCTGTTTGCACTTTTATAGCCCAAGTAATGCTCAGGTCTAACGTTTACGTAAGACACGTCTATACTGTTGCCCGAGTGACACTCAGGACTCACGCTGTTTGCACTTTTATAGCCCAAGTAATGCTCAGGTCTAACGTTTACATAAGATACGTCTATACTGTTGCCCGAGTGACACTCAGGACTCATGCTGTTTGCACTTTTACGGCCCGAGTAATCCTCAGGTCTAACGCTTATGCGAGATGCGTCTATACAGTTGCCCGAGTGACACTCAGGACTGATGCTTTTATCTCTCTTTTTATAGCCCAAGTAACGCTCAGGTCTAACGCTAAGGAGGTTAATCCTCTCCAGCATTCAGCCACAATTACAAGACAACTGAAACAATTCTTCATCCTCTCTACCTCTGTTGACTGTTCCCCTTGGCCTCCTGCCTCAGACTCCCTGACATGAGGCAGCGGACCTGGGAATGCTTCTGCTGTCGCATCCTGCCCTTGAGGAAGCACTTCCAGGTCATAAGAAAAAAAAAAACGGGAGGTCCTTCCCCCGACAGCGCCCTCTATTGATACCCAGGGATCCCAACAGGGCTGCACTTCCGGACTCCCAATCCCTCGTGTGGGTGTCCTGAATGGGCTACCCTATGCGGACCACTGCCACATAGCGTATGGGGGATGGAACAATTCCCAATCCTCAGCTTTTATCGGTCCGTCCTTTAAACCATACTGGCTGGGTATAAATTTATTTTCTCGCCCTGCCAGCACTGCACTGGCCTCCCGTCCGGGTAATGAATCATCTTCGGTCCCAACCAGGATACCCATTCTCCTCTGACACCACCTAACCTGCCTATCTTTGGTTAGTGGGAATTCCAAGCTGGGGACCACCTAGGATAGGAACCCGATGTGCTTATTGTAACTTTGCAGCACCACCATGCCATTCTTCTTAATGCAGCAGCAGACCGAGATCATCCCACTCCTCACCTCAAATAAGAGCAGCAGACCTCAAGCACACTTGCGTGCCCATTTTATGACAAACGGAAAAAGAGGTGCAGGTGGGCAAAATAGCACCAGGCTGGCGTTTGGGGGCATCTGAATTGAAACCTGGGGTCACAGCTCTGATGGGGGCTTTTTAATGATGAAGTGAAGTTGGCCACTTGTCCGAGGTTGGAATCTTACTTGTCCTGGCCTGGTCACATTAAAACAGCCACAGCTGCCAGCCAGTAAAAAAGACAAAATGTGTCAGCTTGTGAAACCTGAGGCGTGGGAAGGTCGGAAACTATGCGCCTGCCCGCCAGCCCGCCTGGATTAGTGCGAAGTGCGTCTCCGCCAAGCTGCAAAATGCCAAAACAGGTACGTGAAAAGAGTGGCGATTTGATTGGGCTTCTGCCGGGACGTGAGCATTTAAGGACGGGGGGGGGGGGAGGAGGTGGGCACATGACAAAGTTGTCGATTTGAGGAGAAAGGGGGGGCTGCTGGACAAACCAACAAAACAATAAAAAGCAGCTTTACATCCGTCCATGGGCTCAGTGCGCCTTCTTTGCATTACAGAGTGACTGAGAGCTGGAATCTCCATCAGTAGCATCAGATGTGAGGGAGGAATCAACCCTTGGGCATCATAGGGCACAACACCACCCTCGCCAGTTTACTGTTGCCAGTTAGTGTAGCCTTTACTGAAAAAGAGAGGAATAGCTAGAGAAAAAGAAGGGAGCTCCACAAAGGGAGAACAGAATAGATAGATAGATAGATAGATAGATAGATAGATAGATAGATAGATAGATAGATAGATAGATAGATAGATAGATAGATAGATTTGAAAGGCACTATATAATAGATACAGTGCATCACTTTTTCCACATTTTGCTATGTTACAGCCTTATTCCAAAATGGATTAAATTCATTTTTTTTCCTCAGAATTCTACACACAACACCCCATAATGACAACGTGAAAAAAGTTTACTTGAGGTTTTTGCAAATTTATTAAAAATAAAAAACTGAGAAATCCCATGTCCATAAGTATTCACAGCCTTTGCTCAATACTTTGTCGATGCACCTTTGGCAGCAATTCCAGCCTCAAGTCTTGTTGAATATGATGCCACAAGCTTGGCACACCTATCCTTGGCCAGTTTCGCCCATTCCTCTTTGCAGCACCTCTCAAGCTCCATCAGGTTAGATGGGAAGCGTCGGTGCACAGCCATTTTAAGATCTCTCCAGAGATGTTCAATCGGATTAAAGTCTGGGCTCTGGCTGGGCCACTCAAGGACATTCACAGAGTTGTCCTGAAGCCACTCTTTTGATATCGTGGCTGTGTGCTTAGGGTCGTTGTCCTGCTGAAAGATGAACCGTCGCCCCAGTCTGAGGTCAAGAGCGCTCTGGAGCAGGTTTTCATCCAGGATGTCTCTATACATTGCTGCAGTCATCTTTCCCTTTATCCTGACTAGTCTCCCAGTCCCTGCCGCTGAAAAACATCCCCACAGCATGATGCTGCCACCACCATGCTTCACTGCAGGGATGGTACTGGCCTGGTGATGAGTGGTGCCTGGTTTCCTCCAAACGTGATGCCTGGCATTCACACCAAAGAGTTCAATCTTTGTCTCATCAAACCAGAGAATTTCCTTTCTCATGGTCTGAGAGTCCTTCAGGTGGCGCTTGGCAAACTCCAGGCGGGCTGCCATGTGCCTTTTACTAAGGAGTGGCTTCCGTCTGGCCACTCTACCGTACAGGCCTGATTGGTGGATTGCTGCAGAGATGGTTGTCCTTCTGGAAGGTTCTCCTCTCTCCACAGAGGACCTCTGGAGCTCTAATAGAGTGACCATCGGGTTCTTGGTCACCTCCCTGACTAAGGCCCTTCTCCCCCGATCGCTCAGTTTAGATGGCCGGCCAGCTCTAGGAAGAGTCCTGGTGGTTTTGAACTTCTTATACTTACGGATGATGGAGGCCACTGTGCTCATTGGGACCTTCAAAGCAGCAGAAATTTTTCTGTAACCTTCCCCAGATTTGTGCCTCGAGACAATCCTGTCTCAGAGGTCTACAGACAATTCCTTTGACTTCATGCTTGGTTTGTGCTCTGACATGAACTGTCAACTGTGGGACCTTATATAGACAGGTGTGTGCCTTTCCAAATCATGTCCAGTCAACTGAATGTACCACAGGTGGACTCCAATGAAGCTGTAGAAACATCTCAAGGATGATCAGGGGAAACAGGACGCACCTGAGCTCAATTTTGAGCTTCTTGGCAAAGGCTGTGAATACTTATGTACATGTGCTTTCTCAATTTTTTAATTTTTAATAAATTTGCAAAAATCTGAAGTAAACTTTTTTCACGTTGTCATTATGGGGTGTTGTGTGTAGAATTCTGAGGAAAAAAATGAATTTAATCCATTTTGGAATAAGGCTGAAACATAACAAAATGTGGAAAAAGTGATGTGCTGTGAATACTTTCTGGATGCACTGTAGATAGATAGATAGATAGATAGATAGATAGATAGATAGATAGATAGATAGATAGTATAAAGACACAAGCAGAGGTGTATGCTTGTTCATTTCGGTGAATTCATTAACAAATGTTTATTCACATTATAAGAATATACAAAGGACTTTTTTACACCCATTAAGATCCTCGGGATTGGTGTTCATTATGAAAGGCGCTATATAAAGGCACAACTTTCTTTTTCAGTTCTTCCAACTACGTGAGACGAATACCGAGGTCTGCTAATTTTATTCCGGCTTTAGAGCTTGTTATTATGTATAGTCAGAAGAAAACGTTATATTTCTCAAGTTACGAATTATGGATATTTGCTTATTGTAGCTATAGTTATTTATATGATGATTATTAATGTAAGCATTTTTCTATACATATTTTTTTAAACCTGCTTATCCAGAGCAGTGTTGCGGCTGCCTATGCCAGGAACCATAGGCGCCAAGAAAAGCAATGATCCCCAAACAGGGTGCCAGCCCATCACGAGGTGAACACACAGTCATAATGGCCGTCACCAGCCCACCTAACCGTCATCATTGTGAGGCAGCAGCGCTACCACTGCACCACCGTTGCCGTAACCCTGTTTCGTTTAATTGCAGGTGGCGCCGTGACGCTTTGCGTGGTGACGTCATTGATGTGATGATTTAACAATGATGGGCATCTTGAATCGTAGTAAGGGGCGTTAAATTAACCAACGGCACGCAGCGATCGTCCATTCTTTCGAATTCTTACAGTTTCTAAACGTATCAGGATTTGAATCATGCCAAACAAGTTTAGTTATTGGGTGGATTTACAGGCTTTTACCTTCTGATCTTCCTGCCACTTCCGCCGTATTATCAGTACACTACCCATCTTTGCGCGAGACATTAATAAGCATTTGCCGATTTTTGCATACATTATAGAAACTAACGTACTGTACTTGCAGAGGGTCCTTGGGATAGTGTCCACTATGAAAGGTGCTATATAAAACTTCAGATTTGCTTTCTTGTTCGGTCTGTCAAGCTTTATTTTCTATATCGTCTTCCCACTCCGCTTTCTAAACGCAGCCCGCTGTTTATATACTGCGCGCGTCACGAGGCCCGCCTGCTCGTTAATGCAAATATCCCGCTCCTCCAATCACGTGGCTGCGACTCGACACAGTCAGCGCGGTGCCGTCTTCGGCAGTTTGTTGTAGTTCATCGGGCTCATCGATTAGTCTCAGTTTAGCGTGATCAGCTTGTGACTGAGTCGTGAACTGTGATCGGACATTTTTCAGGTAAGGAAAACAGAGGTTTACAGGTGAGGCAGTTCAACTCGCTAATCACAGAGTTGGCGACGTGTCGTGTGTTGAATAGCACGCACAATAATATTTTTTTTCTGAGTATTGGACAGTAAGGAAACTATCAACCCACTAATGTATATTTAATGACGTGAGAGGGAGAAGAACTAACATCACAGAAGTATAGAAAGAGCTGCACTACACCCATAAAGCAACTTGGAATTGTGTCCACTGTGTAAGACACTTCACATTTACTTTATGGTTAAGTCTTTCTCACTATGTGACCCTCGGTGAGTCCCTGGACCTGCCTGCATGACTATACTGTGCAGACATAACCCCAACTGTACTAATCCCTGTAAAGCACCTTGTGACAGAGTCCACCATGGAAGGCGCTATATAAAACTGCAGCTTCATTTTCTTGTTCGGTCCTTTGCACGATTTAATTTTTATTAATCACTGAACAGGCATTTGCTAGCGATGTAGAAACAAATGCACCACACTCATCAAGAAAATCGGGATTGTGCTCACCGTAAACGGCACTATACACAACTCCAAATGTACTTTAGTGTTCACTCTTCATCCCTCTGTGATACCCTTAACATACCTGTGCTTGTATAAACGCTACTGTACGACACCTGCAAAGTGACAGTGATCACCATGAAAGGCACTATATATATATATGACACTACACATTTCGGGCCTTTCTCCTAATTCATTTTATTTTACTGACGCTGTAGAAATATTGACATCAATGCACTGTGTCTATAAAGTAACTGCAACTTGTGTTCTTTGTGAAAGGCACTATATAAAGCTACAGATAATAATAATAATAATAATTCTTTACATTTATATAGCACGTATTTGCTGGTTCGGTCCTCATCACTACGCGACCCTCTGAAAGTCCTGTAACCTGCCTGCATCCCCACTACACCAATATAAAGCCAACAGCATCATCTCGTGTGATAAGAGTTTTCCATGAAAGGCGCTATATGCAACTACAAATGGGCGTTCTTGTTTAGTCTTTTCCACTGTTTGATCTTGTGCACTTATTCACATTGTAGAAGCTAACGCACTATTACCTGTAGATCCCTCCATGAAAGGCGCTATAGTGTATGCCACAAGCGGTCCCTTAATCTGCCGTTAAACACCTCGACAATTCTTGCAAGACACTCCAGAAGTCCGCTCACTCGCCATGAAAAGACAACAGAGGCGTAGCTAGGAGCGGGCGCATTTTGGTGGGCGGCATTATTGGCCAAAAGGCTCAGTACAATTCGTGTGTAAGCAGAAGTTTTCGGAAAAATATCAATCATGAATGAAAAAAGTACAATTCTCTGATTTTTATCCACAAATGCTGCTAATTTTCAGACTGTCCTTCAGACACAGCAGTTGAAATGTATGAGGCGATAATAAAAATAAACATGACACCGATAATAATTTCTAGGAACATAAGCAACTAATTTATAATTTCGTTTCGTTATCAATCCGAATGCGTTTTTGCTCTTTGCAGAAAACATCCCCACCTATCACTTGTGCACTACACTGGTTCTTGTTTTCGCAGCATAATTATATTAAACTAATAATCAGAACCCAGTGCGTCTATGCTATATTCTGGACTCGTTGATGCTTATACAGGAAATAACTAGGCGTCCCCCGTCGCCCCGCCCATGTAGTAGTGAAACGGGACAGTGAGGGCCCCGCCCAGCTCTCTACTCCTGACGTCACTCTTCCCCCTCCCCTCGGATTAGCGCGATTAAATCACTCCTGCAAGCGAACTCTGATTCTTAGCGCAATGAGAGAAGTCGCAAAATCAACCGGAATGTTGATTTACAACCCGATCTGAATCCGTGAAGAAGTTCTCTCGTGAAAAGCGCACAGACATACAAACGGGTCTAAAAAACTATAAGAAATTTTGCGCTTGGACCACGAAATTTTTTAAACCGTTTCTTAGCGAGCACCTATAGGCCAAGGGTAACCTACATTCCAAATTTCAAATCCCAACTCCTCATGGTTCGGGAGATTTCGTGATGAGTGAGTCAGTGGTATTTGGCTTTTATATATAGAGAGAGAGATTATATGTGAAAAATTATTGTTGTTTCTCTATATATGAATAAATCGATGCAAAATGTATCTTAATTTTTCTCTATACGTCATTTTAATTTTCTATTTAAATAGGTGAACATATTCAGATATGTTGGAGGGCAGCAAATTGATGCACCGTCCCGCCCCGAGCGGCACGAACTCGAGCTACGCCACTGGAAAGGACCCAATATTATTAAACATGGGCTAATCCATCGCTTGGTAGTGCCTGTCTTGGCTGCATTTTCTACAATGGCAGGCCCCCACCCAGGAAGGGATGCCAGTCCGTCAAAAACACTCAATTTGGAGGCACATCTTTCAGAGGAGTGCTGGTGTAGCGGGTTTGGTGGGCACAGGCAATGCTCACCCGAGAGGTGCCAGGTCTGTGCCACCTGCCACATACTGGACATACATCCCCGAATTGAACAGTCAGTTTTTGTGCCTATTCCACCACATGGGCTCGCTGTTTTAACAGCGCTCTCTTTTTATGCTTCTTTGCCATCTTTTATTAAACTTGAGAAGGCGCCCTTGTAATTGAACGGCTAGAAGGGTCGAGTGACGGGTGACTTTAAGTCATTTCAGCCGGCATGGCCGTGGCATCCCATCAAGGGTTGATTACTGCTTTGCACTCGATGCTGCCGGGCGGCTAGGCACCACTCAATACCCGACCCTGCCTTGCGGTCAGAGGCATGGGGGGCTCAAAGCACGTACTGTATGTAAATCACAGGCCAGAGGACGGAGCTCATTTTCCGGCAGTTACACACAAGTCAGTCAGATCAGCGTCCACAAAACCACAACTGAGTTCACAACAGCAGGCCTGCAGGCTGACACCCCCGGGGTGCGCCCACCACTTCTCAGCATACCGCGGGGTCCCAACTCCCTGCCTTCGTTTACCTTCCAGTGGGTCTGCACTCTCAATCCAGGAAGAAGAGAAAAAACAAACACTGCCACAGCACCACCTGGTGGCCACCAACTGCTAACACAAGAACAACAGATACCGGGAATAATCCACAAAACGAGCCCACCCATCTACTGAAAAGCCTGATCAGCAAGTGTAGGAAGAACATGCAACAGAAACATAATCGATGAACGAATACGTCATTCAATAAATCAATCAAGCAATAGATGAGTGAACAAAGAGAGGAAAGAAAAACTGATTAAATAAATTAGTGAATGGAAACATTATGGGACAAATCCATTAATAAACGGATACATACATAAAGAAACACATGAATTGGTGGATAACTGGAAGAACAGACAAACAAACAAACGCATGAACGAATAAATGAATGAACTAAAGAAATGAAAGAATTAACCAATGCATTTATTAATGACTGGCTAACCGAGCGAACGAATCGATGAATGAACAAACAGATCAATAAATTAATTTACAAGCAAATTAAGGGAAAAAAATTAATAGATGAATGACAAACTCGATACATTCATTAAAAAATAAAAAATGTGTTAATAAATTGCCGAATGATGGAATAAACAAATACATTACAATTAATGAATGGTTTGGATAATTGAATAAACACACAAATGCACAAATAAATGAATGAATGAATAAACAAATGAACAAATGAATTATCTCATGAATGGTTGGATAATTGCATAAACATACAAATGAATGAATGAATGAACAAATGAATGAATTAATTAATTACATACATTTATTCATTAATTGTTGAATAATTGAATGAACATACAAATGCAAAAATAAATGAATGAACGAATGAATGAATGAATACATACATTTATTCATGAATGGTTGGATAATTGAATAAACATACAAATGAAGGCATGAATGAATGAATTAATTAATACATACATTTATTCATAAATAAACATACAAATGCACAAATAAACGAATGAACAAACAAATAAATAAACAAACAAATGAATTATCCCATGAATAGTTGGATAATTGAATAAACACACAAATGCACAAATAAATGAATGAATGAATAAACAAATGAGCAAATGAATTATCTCATGAATGGTTGGATAATTGCATAAACATACAAATGAATGAATGAATGAATGAACGAATGAATGAATGAATTAATTACATACATTTATTCATTAATGGTTGAATAATTGAATAAACATACAAATGAAGGCATGAATGAATGAATGAATTAATACATACATTTATTCATAAATAAACATACAAATGCACAAATAAACGAATGAACAAACAAATAAACAAACAAATGAATTATCCTATGAATGGTTGGATAATTGAATAAACATATGAAGGAGGGAATGAATGAACGAATGAATGTATGAAAACATACATTTATTCATAAATAAACATACAAATACACAAATAAACGAATGAACAAACGAATAAACAAACAAACGAATTATCCCATGAATGGTTGGATAATTGAATAAACATACAAATGAAGGAATAAATGAATGAATGAACAAATTAATGAATGAATACATACATGTATTCATTAATTGTTGAATAATTGAATAAACATACAAATGCACAAATAAACGAATGAACGAATGAATGAACAAATGAACAAATAAATTATCTCATGAATGGTTGGATTATTGAATAAACATACAAATGAACAAATGAATGAATGAATACATACATTTATTCATGAATGGTTAGATAACTGAATAAACATACGAATGACTGAATGAACAAATGACCTAAAATGGGTGAGTAAAGAATGACTAAATGCCAGTATTAATGACTGGCTGACTGACTGAACGAATGAACAGATTAATAAATGAATGTAGAAACAAATGGATGAAAGAGTCAGTTTATTAGTTAACTAATTGATTAGAAGCTACATGAATACATTAACAAATTAAAAATGGACATATCCATTAACAAATGACTGTATGAATGAATTAACAAATGAACAAACAAATCAATTAATGAATGTGTGTGGATAAATGAAAGAACAAACGGATGGATGAATGAGTGGAAAGATGAATAATTGAATAAATGAACAGAATAATAAATGAATGAGCAAGTGAATGAATGAATGAATGGGAGAAGGGGTGGGTGAATGAGTGGATTAATGTACTTTCAAGTAAATTCTGAATGAATGAATGGATTAATAAATGAAAGTCCAAACGAACAAGTGAATGAAGACGCCAATGAATGACGAGCTGTCCCAGTAGAAGGTCCAGCGCCCGCTCTGCTGTATTGCCTGTAGCTTATCACACCGAATGGCAGGCTGATTGCTCACACAGACAGCTCTTTGTCACGGAGACCCCCGAACCCGTCAATCAGCCGCGAGTTAAACTGTGAACACCAAACAGCTGATGACGGCAGGATGAACAGCTCACGCTTGTATCTTTTCTTGTTATTTTAAAGAGAATTCCACACCCAATGACATGAGAAAAGTCCCACTTCTACCACCCCGAGACACCCAACGGTGTCACCACACAGCCCCGGTACTTTTCATGGAGGTTTTGCCAATGAATGAAACTCTATAAATGATGCAAATCCTTTAAATGTTTAAGGACCCGATCCTGGCTGTGAAAACTGCATTAATAGGAACTTACTCAGTCAGACTCAGGGCCCTGTGCTCCGTGGGGTCAATGATGGACAGAACAGGGGGTTCTTAACCTAAGTGGGTCTACAGACGGGTTTCAGGGGATCCGTGAGGGTCAGATAAAAACGAACATTTAAATTCACTATACAGCCTGGCACTGTTGATTTTTCTCGTGTGAACGTTCTCTCCGTGACCCTAATTGACGCTGGGAGCTGCTGATTGCCCCAGCTGTGCCATGTCCCCATTTTAAATGGGAAGCGTGAGTGCAAGAGAAGGAAGAATTGAGAAAAAGAAAAGATGGAGGTTAAAGGGAGAAAGAAAGAGAGGGCAGGAGGCAGAAGGAGCCCCGGTGCGAGCGAGCTGAAGAGAGCAGGCTGGGAAGGAGAGCCCCTCGAGTGGCACGAAGGAGTGGTCGCTCTGGCTGAGCAACTCGGGGATCCGGAGCGATGTGCACTAAAAGGAGCGACTCGCCGTAGAAGACAGCAGGGGGGGGTCGAAGAGACTCCAATGTGAGCGCCATGGCTGTTGGGGTCCCAAGCCGAGGTCCGGAGAGGAAGCCTTACCGTACTCATGGGACGGCCCGTCAGTAAGGCGACTCCTCTGCTGCAAGGCCCATATGGGATAAGCAGAGGGAGCCACCAGGGAAAAAGAAGGCATCGGGCTTGAGCTGATTTAAATGGATTGATTTATTTATTCTGATTTGAACCTTTTATTTTAATGGATTACTTACAGTACGTATTGTTGAACTGTTAACTGCACTTTTTGAACACTTGTTTGGGATTTGGTTTTTTAATCAAAGCACAGATCACTTTTTCCACCTTCCCCTCGCTTTCACGTGTGTTTTGTCCTCATCTGCCATGCTCCTCCGGTTACGTTACCGACGGTGTCGGGTTCAGGACGCTCCCATAAATGAAGAGGGAGCAAAGGGCCGACCCGCGGCGTCACAAGTGCTTGCAAAGAGTTTGGTTTTCATTGGACCAGAGAATGGCTTCGTTTTCTCCCGCTCTCAGGCTCCCTTAACCTCCTTAGCGTTGCATTTTTTCTTGTAGAAAGTGTTACTTGAAAAATGACCCATTTATTAAATCTCACATTTCTACTGTAAAACATGCAAGACACTAAAAGTACAAAGTCAGAAGTGCAGAAAGTATAATAATGATACAAATCATCTACTCTCTATATATAAAATCCTAAGCCGAAAAGTGCAACGGTGACGTTTTTATGACACGTTTTTTGTCACGCTTTAAATCAGGCTTATGTTAAAACCTACATATATATGTTTGGTATCATTCTTTTCAGAATGTATCACACGTTAATGGGATGTTGTTAGATTTTCAGATTCTTATTCCATTTTTTTAAATTATAAACTAAAAAATATCAAGAACTCACGTCCCGCAAGACGAGACTTTGTGCCAAGAGATGTAACCAGGCCCGGGGCCGGAAATAAAAGACAAAGAGTAGGACAGCTGCTGTACAGGCTTTTAAACGTTCGAAATGCCGCACGAGATGCAGATCACACAACACGGCACGGCAGCAGCTGATCGAGCAAAGAGGAGGTAAAAGAAAAACGATTTGTTTCCCATTGTGTCACCGATTAAGACGGGGTCTCAGAGGTGTGACCGCGTCAGCCCCTCTTTTCACAACGCGAGCGGCAGAGACGTGCAGTGGCTGGTGTGTAGCGCAGGCCGGGAAGGGGTTGTGACGATGTGGGTTCTGCTCCACATGTTCCCATCTAGGCTTCTGGGGAGCTCACCTTCAGTAATGTCACCGATGAGCTAGACAGTGAAGACATCAACAACGAAGCAAAGGGGATGGTGCAAAAAGTGCAGAGTGCTTTTATTTAAAAACAAAACCAAAAATAGTGTCCACATAAATAAGTGCAGTGCATCACAAAACTTTAAATAAATAATTCATTTAAAACAGAGGTGAATCCGTGGAGGTTAACATCCAATAAATACTGTACATCCTTCTAAAACGAGGTTAAAATGATAATGGCTGGAAGCTGTCTTGTCTTAAAACTCCAGTGCTTTCTTCGTTCTACTGGCGAGGTTCCCCTGCTTCTCCCATATGGGCCCCGCAACAAGGGAGTCACCCTACCAGCAAATGAAGCTCTTTCCTATTCTGGTCCGGTAGCCTTTACGATCCCCGGCTACATAAGGCTCCAGCCGGACCAAGACTTGGGTTCCCTCCCCAGCGGCCGGGGCTCAACACGCCCAAAGCCTCCTGGACTGCCGCTCCCTTCAAGTCATCTCCTCTGCCGGTCACTCCAGCTCCTCAAAACTGTTCAGCTGGAGCGACTGCTTTAACCTGGCCACTGTGGAGGGAACCCAAGTCTCTGAAGCCTTACATAGGCAGGGGTTCGGAAGGCTACCGGACCAGAATAGGAAGGGGGTTTGCCCGAGATGGCCTAACACTCCTCTGGGTTTCTCCTACCAGCTGCATACAACCTTCAGCGAGCCTGCTCTCACTCTCACTCGCTCATGCTTCTCCTTTAACCTTCCGTTCCCGTTCTTTCCTTTTTTCTCACCCTCCTATCCGCCTCGCGCTTCTACTATATATTACGGGGATGTGGATCAGGTGTGGCGATTCAATCACGCTCCGGCCACACTACCACGCCCCCTCTTTAAGCCGCGAGTGTGGCGATTATCTATTTAAAACTGGCCTTTTCAATTTGAGCTGTGGACCCAACTACACCACAGGGGTTGCCAAGCAAAGCGAGCAGGGGGCGAACCCTTAATAATGCTAATACCGTATGTAGAGTCCAAATGTGTCGTTGGTGTGGTGTATCTTGAAGCACACTGAAATACACAATCCCACGTCACAGTTGGGATAACGGTAGCGGGACTCCTTGTGGATTTACTTTCCAGACTGATGAACAGCACACTGCACACGTGCGTCACTTTCGATTTCAGTCTCACTGCCTGAAGGCAGATTCACGTCGTCATCGCTGCTCGTAATCACTGTCATGAGCGTCCACCACCTGGGCTGCTGCTTACGAGACGCCATTATGAGGCTAGGGTGAGACGTGTCTGCACCGTTGCCCGGGTAAGACTCGAGTCTGTCACTTACACGAGACGCGCCATTACCCTTTCCGGAGCAACGCTCGGCACTAACACAGTTGGCAACTTTTACAGCTTGAGTGACGCTCGGCTCTAACGCTGAGGAAGTTAAATGCCACTCTAAAAGTGAGTTGTCACGTGTCTTTTCCTCAAGATGGCTACTGATGTGGTTTCTTCCCAACTCAGCAGAGGACTTCTGCAGCTCCGATACGGCTGATTTGTATTTCTGCATCACAACATGCTGCCGGCAAACATATTCGTCCCTCACAGTTTCACCTCTTTTTCATACAAACGTTGACTCATATTTTGCGCCACGGATTGACCGCCATCTCACTGTCTTTGTAGTGTTGTGATGAGGTGTATTTTTCAGATGTTTTTGGCAAGTCTTTCCCAAGAAGACAAGTGGCAATGCGTTTCAGGAGTCACCAAACTGGCCATTTAGAGTCTTAGGGTCACAATTTCGGGAAGGTGCACATCAGGCTATGCCGTTACTTGTGCCAGCGCAGGCTCAATGCAGAAGATGAAGTCAGCCTTTACTGTTACCACTGGGTTCTTGGTCAGGCCCTTCTTACCTTCTTCTTGCTGAGTTTGGCCAGACACTAGAGAAAGTCCTGGTGGTTCTAAATGTCTTCTATTTCTCAATTATTGAGGCCATGGTGCCCTTGGGAGCACTCACAGCTTTGATCTTCTTCTTCTTCTTCTTTCGGCTGCTCCCGTTACGGCTCGCCACAGCAGATCATCTTCTTCCATATCTTTCTGTCCTCTCCAAGTCCTCACAGGTGGTGCGGTGGTAGTGCTGCTGCTTTGCAGTAAGGAGACTGTGGAAGATTGTGGGTTCGCTTCCCGGTTCCTCCCTGTGTGGATAGCGCTTTGAGTACTGAGAAAAGCGCTATATAAATGTAATGAATTATTATCTTGCTCTGTTACACCCATCACCTGCATGTCCTCTCTCTCCACATCCATAAATCTTCTTCTAGGCCTTCCTCTTTTCCTCTTCCCTAGAAGCTCTAATAATTATTCATTTATATAGCACCTTTTCTCACTACTCAAAGCACTTAGACAATGGGGAGCCACTTCAACCATCACTAATGTGTAGCACCCACCAGGATGATGCCATGGCAGCCATTTTGCACCAATACGCTCAGCACACGTTAGCGGTTAGCGGTAAAGTGGTGACAGAGATAGCCAATTAAAGACAGGGGGTAACTAGGGGGGCCAGTATGGTCGAGGCCATGGAGGACAATTTAGACCGGTAATTGTGATACACCCTACTCTTTATGAAGGATAGCCAGGGCTCTTTTATGACCACAGAGAGTGAGAACCTCAGGTTTTACGTCCTATCCGAGCACAGCGTCCCCATCACTGCACTGGGGCATTGAGATCCACGTAAAGACCCCCTCAAAAACACCTCCTTCAGCAGCTGCAACCCAAACTTTTCCTAGATGGTCTCCCATCCAAGTACTGGCCGGGCCTGAACAGGCTTAGCTCCAGGTGGATGAGCTCTTCTGAGGTGCAGGTGGTACAGCTACTTTAGAAATGGTTTGACCCCCTTGCCCCGATCAATGCCTCACCAATATTTGATCATGGAGGTCTACAGAGAATCCCTTGGACCTGGTGCAGTGTGAATTGTAGGGTTTTATATATGCCGGTGTGTCTCGTTCTAAGCAATGCCCAATCAGGTCACTTTGCACAGGTGGACTCTCGTCAAGTTCCTGACACGTCTGAAGGAGAATTAAAGCAAACAGGATGCACCTGACCACAATTTGGAGTCCCACAGCCAAGGGTCTGAATTGTTGAGGTTTTTAAGAAACTTGCAACCCTTTGTTATCATTATGGGTTATGGAGAGTAGACTGATGGGCCGAAAAATGGCAACTTCATCCATTTACAATTAAATCTCCAACACAATAAAGGGTACAGAAGGCAGTGTGGGTGGGGCAGTTGCATCAGAACCCCCGGGGGGCTGGGGGGTCCACAGTGACTGCATGGTTCTTGTTCCACAAACGCTTTTATCATTAACACGCTTGCCTGCTCGACACCAGAATGAGAAGGTCAATGGTGTAATCATTCCCACTGCTCCTTAAAGCTTAGCTGACCTTTTTATGTAGCTTATATTTTGTATTTGACAGATTAAGAGTGATGGATGCCAGGCTGAGGGGAGAGGTGGAGATTTGTGAGCAGCAATATGGTTCCATGCCCAAGAAAGAGTCCAACAGATGTGCTGTTTGCTTTAAGAGTGTTGATGGAGAAGTACAGAGAAGGTCAGAAGGAGTTTCATTGCGTGTTCGTGGACTTACAGAAAGTGAAGATCAGAGTGCTGAGAGGGGAGTTATGGTACTGGATGAGGAAGTCAGGAGTAGCAGAAAAGTATGTGAGGGTTGTGCAGGATATGTATGAGGACAGTGTGACTGCGGTCAGGAATGACCGCCTGGATCAAGGTGAGAGTGGGATTACATCAAGGATCGACTCTGAGCCTTGTCCTGTTTGTAATGGTGATAGACGGGTTGATGGATGAGGTCAGACAGGAGTCTCCCTGGACTATGATGTCCATGACTGACACTGTGATGAGAGTAGACAGCAGGCTGAGGTGAACCTGGAGAGGTGGAGGTACACACTGGAGAGAAAGGGAATGAAATGGAGTAGCAGTAAGATGAAGTACATGTGTGTTGTCATGGACGGCCGGGATGCCTCTTCGCTGGGAGGACCTTGGGAGGGAGCATATCCAGAGCAGTACCTCCACCGGAACGCTGGATGGCAGTCCCCCTGGGTTGCAACGGTGCCACGGACTCCCGCAGGGCTTCATGGGAGATGAAGTTGTCTACCACCCTGTTGGGGTCCGGGGGGCATTGCCAGGGAGTACTGTAATGGTTCTTTCACCACACCTGGAAGTGCTGCCGGAAGTGGGGCATCAAGCACCTGGAGTACTTCTGGGTAACATATAAAAGGAGCCAGCAGACAGTACTCAGGGAGCCAGAGTCGGGAGGAGGGAGACGAAGCTTACCGAGGAGGTGTGGAGGAGAAAGAGGAAAGAGAAAAGAAGGAAGATGAAGAGATAATGGTGTTGAGTTGTGTGCTGTGTGCTAACTTGAGACTGTGTCGTGTACTTCTGGGAATGGGGACTGCCCAGAAGTGAAAAAATGAAATAAAAATCACCTGTGCTTTTATGCTGTGATCTTCGCGGAGTCAATGGAAGCTCTGATCAGGGCGCTCGAGAGACTGAGTGAGGTGTCTGAGTGTCTGGGTTTGCGAGAGTCCTGAATAAAAAGCAACATCCAGGCCTTTAATGACCTCTTGGGCACAGCCATCAGCAGTGTGTCTGTCTGCGGAGAGTGTTGACCTCATTGAGAGGTTTACTTACCTTGGCAGTGACATTCATGTGTCTGGTGACTCCTCCTATGAAGTCAGTAGATGGACTCGGAGAGCATGGGGGGTCATGAGGTCGCTGGAAAGGGGTGTGTGGTGCTCCTGATATCTATGCAAAAGGACGAAGGTCCAAGTCTTTAGAGTCCTGGTGCTTCCTGTCTTTCTATGTGGTTGCAGGACGCTATCAGTGACCTGAGACGAAGACTGGACACCTTCACTACTGTGTCTCTCCGGAAAATCCTTGGGTCTTGCTGGTTTGACTTTGTGTTGCTCATGGAGTCCTGAATGAGGCACATAACCTGCATTGTGAGGGAGAGTCAGTTACGGCACTACGGCCATGTGGCGCAATTCCCAGAGGGTAAGATCCTCATTGTTGGGGACCCAAATGGCTGGACCAGGCCAAGGGGTCACCCATGTAACACCTGGCTGCGGCAGATAGAGGGTCATTTCCGGAAGGTGGGACTGGACCACTGCGTGTCTGCCTGGGGGGTTGCCAACCGGGATCCCGAGTTGTTTTGTCGTGTAGTGTGTGTGGCAATGTGCTGTACCAGTGCATGCTCCCCAACTTGACTTGACTTCACTTGTGCTTTTATAAGTGTTCAGAAGCCATTAGGAAGGCTAACAGAATATCAGGTTATATAGCGCCTTGATGTGTGGAGTACAAGTCACAGGAGGTGATGCTCAAGGTGCTTTATAACACACTGGTGAGGCCTCATCTGGAGTACTGGGTGCAGTTTTGGTCTCCAGACTACAAAAAGGACATAGCATCACTAGAAAAGGTCCAGAGAAGAGCGGCTAGGCTGATTGAGGGCTACAGGGGATGAGTTATGAGGAAAGATTAAAAGAGCTGAGCCTTTACAGTTTAAGCAAAAGAAGATTAAGAGGTGACATGACAGAAGTGTTTAAAATGATGAAGGGAATTAGTGCAGTGGATCGAGACTGTGACTTTAAAATGAGTTCATCAAGAACACGGGGACACAGTTGGAAAGTTGTTAATGGGAAATTTCACACAAACATTAGGAAGTTTGTCTTTACACAAAGAACGATAGAAACTTGGAATAAGAGACCAAGTAGTGTGGTAGGCAGTAAGACGTTGGGGACTTTCAAAACTCAAATTGATGTTTTTTGGAAGAAATAAGTGGATAGGACTGGTGAGCTTTGTTGGGCCGAATGGCCTGTTCTCATCTAGAATGTTCTAATGTTCTAAAGGGTGCCTCCTGCATCTGTCTGGGTCGGGTTAGGTGGCTGGCACGCCCCCTAGTGGTGTCACAGTGTGAGTGAAAGGGAAGGTGGTGAAAAGGTGCGACTGCAAGGAGCAGAGGTGGTGAAGGTAGACAAATTTAAATACTTGGGTTCAACAGTCCAAAGAAACAGAGAATGCGGTTGAGAGGTGAAGAGGAGAGTGCACTGGCATGAGTGATTTGTGGTCTATAAAACAGTAGTGGGATCAGCTATGTTGTATGGTTTGGAGACGGTGGAACTGACAAGAAAGACAGTAGGCAGAGCTGGAAGTGGCCGAGATGAAGATGCTGCGATTTTCGCTCAGAGTAACGAGGGTAGACAGGATTAGGAAGGAGGATATTAGAGGGAGAACACGGGCATGACAGTTTGGTGACCGAATGAGAGAGGCGGGAGTGAGATGGGCATGTGCAGAGGAAAAGAATGATGAGGATGGAACTGCCAGCCAAGAGGAAAAGAGGAAGAACAAAGAGGAGGTTGATGGATGTGGTGAGGGAGAACATGAAGGCAGAGAATGATGTAAAAGACGGGGAGAGATGGAGACCAATGATACGCTGGGGTGACCACTAAATGGGAGAAGCCAAAAGAAGATACGCTGTAATGATGCATCTCATTTTATCAGTTGGTTTGTATTTAACTGAGGTGGCACATTGGCACAGTGGTATCACTACTGCCTCACAGTAAGGAGACCAGGGTTCGTGTCTCAGGTCCTCCCTGCATGGAGTTTGCATGTTCTCCCCATGGGTTTCCCCCTGGTGGTCCGGTTTCCTCCCACAGTCCAAGACATGCAGGTTAGGTGGATACTAAATCGGCCCTAGTGGGTGGTTCAGGTGTGTGTGTGTGTGTTTGGACTGGCACCCTGTCCAATGTTTGGTCCTACAACTCTGTTCAGGAATTAGCAGGTTTTATTTCACATGAGGAGGCCTCATTTATTTTGTGCACTATGACCCATCACATTCTAGTTATGTCACTGTTTCCGGTACCCGCACTTTGAAGAATGCAGGCTGTTCTGACCACTTGGTGCCAGCCAGATGGACCTAATCAAGTGGTCACTCTATTAGCCTTGCCATCACACCCAATTCATTTTCACCAGTTAACATAACATTGACAAACCCGCTTCTGATTATACAGTCCAAGCGGTCCTCCCAGCATCAAACACAAGGCAGGACTCCCACTCTACCTTCCTGTTAGCACTTCGTGCGCCTTTACGGTCATTTTGGTTTATTTTTCTCAAAAGACGAGTGCGCTACACGACAATAAAAGCTCGGCCGTGGCGAAAGTGCCGATGCGAATGGGCGCTTTGGTCTCGCACTCAGCACCTGCCCGAGTCCCGTTTTCGGCGATTCCCTTTGTCGGATTCTCTTCCGTGTACTTTAATAATGTCAAGCAAGCAACATAATGAGCAGTGGCCGGCTACCGTTAGAAGCGTTAAACGCGCAGAGCCGTCGCCACACCCCGCTCAGTCTGATGACCGCGTATCTCACTTCCACCTGGCAACAGCGACCAGAAAATAAACGTAACAACACAAAGGACTCAAACGGCAGGGTGAATTGAAAAGGAAACGGACTCAGCTTTAACGAAAGTGCGTTAGCGAAGCGCACCGCTTCACCGAGAATGGGCGCCGCTGCCAGGAAGTCCGCCTTCCTCTACGCAGCCAAATTCGCCCTGCTACAAGTGCCTGCACTCCTGTGCCCACACGAGTTCTTTCGCTTCTTATTATTTTTCCCTTCTAGATGCTCCAATTTCTCGGTGCGCCAGACCATTTCCACCATGCCTGACGGAGACACTCCCGGCCCCGGCGCACTCTTACCTTGATGTGCGGGTCGCTGAAGACGCTATCCGTCACCTTGCACGCGATCAGCGCGTTGGGCAGGTCCGTGAAATGCACGTCCACCACTCCCTGGCTATCCTCGCTCCGCTCCTGCTGCAGCATGTCCTCGCCGCGGTGGCAAAAAAAAAACTGTACAGTGCGATTCGGGCAGCAAACCCCCCTCCCGCCCCCCAAATGCGGTGCCAGCTACAGCAGCGGTGCCCTTGGTGCTCGCGTCAGCGACTAAGCGCAATCCAATTGGTGGCAGACAGAGAGCCGCCTAGCGATGTTGCGGCGGTGGAACTGAGTCTGCCCGTCACTCTCTCTCGCTCTCTCTCTCTCTTTTTCTTTTGTGTTAGCGATCCAAGCTGTAGTACTCGAATATGAATATCTTGGGGGTATTTCATTTGTGTACCCGGAGGAGAGCCATCTTTAAACCCATTCTTGCCGAATTTATAGATTCACCATCACTCCGAATGAGCGCTGACAACTGTTCGGCGTATAGCGAGTTCACTTGCTTTACACTAGATGGCAGCAGAGAGCAATACGAACTGCAGCTTTCCAAGCTTTCTTAGTGCATTAGCGGTTCAGACTCACTGCCAGTGCAGAGCCGCAAGGTAAGGAGCAGCGAAGAAACAGCAATACGCCCACGTCAGTCGTGGGTGGCACTAATTTATTATTAGCAGTAGTAGTTACTACTTGGCTAATGCCTTTATCCAAGGCTACTTACAACATCTGATTGTGTTTTTGCTCTTGGGAATACAAGCAAGATGATGTATCTGGCTCACGGTCACACAGTGTCAGAGACAACCCTGGGATTTGAACCCATTACCTCCAACGCCCTAACCATTATGCCAAACTGCCTGTGAATCTTCTTCTTCCTCTTTTCCCACTTCTATGTGGGGGTCTATGTGCTTCATCAGCCTTCTCCATAAAATCTCCACAAGACCCCATTCTGTAATTCAATTAGTGCATCGGATGTATCAACTTTTCACCACACTGGTACATTTTCTTAACAGGCAGTGGCGTGCAAAAGTATTCACTCCCCTTGAAAGTCATCCTAATTTTTTTTGATAAATTGGACTGGACTGCCAATACTGATGCTCTGTACAAGAGAGGACAGAGCCGACTATACTTCCTTAGAAGGCTGGCATCCTTCAACATCTGCAATAAGATGCTGCAGATGTTCTACCAGACGGTTGTGGCGAGCGCCATCTTCTACGCGGTGGTGTGCTGGGGAGGCAGCATAAAGAAGAGGGACGCCTCACGCCTGGACAAACTGGTGAGGAAGGCAGGCTCTATTGTAGGCATGGAGCTGGACAGTTTGACATCTGTGGCAGAGCGAAGGGCACTGAGCAGACTCCTGTCAATTATGGAGAATCCACTGCATCCACTAAACAGGATCATCTCCAGACAGAGGAGCAGCTTCAGCGACAGACTGCTGTCACTGTCCTGCTCCACTGGGATTAATAAAGTATCTATCTATCTATCTATCTATCTATCTATCTATCTATCTATCTATCTATCTATCTATCTATCTATCTATCTATCATATAGTTTCTTTCATATCTATCTATCTATCTATCTATCTATCTATCTATCTATCTATCTATCTATCTATCTATCTATCTATCTATCTATCTATCTATCTATCATATAGTGCCTTTCATATCTATCTATCTATCTATCTATCTATCTATCTATCTATCTATCTATCTATCTATCTATCTATCTATCTATCTATCATATAGTGCCTTTCATATCTATCTATCTATCTATCTATCTATCTATCTATCTATCTATCTATCTATCTATCTATCTATCTATCTATCTATCTATCATATAGTGCCTTTCATATCTATCTATCTATCTATCTATCTATCTATCTATCTATCTATCTATCTATCTATCTATCTATCTATCTATCTATCTATCTATCATATAGTGCCTTTCATATCTATCTATCTATCTATCTATCTATCTATCTATCTATCTATCTATCTATCTATCTATCTATCTATCTATCTATCTATCTATCATATAGTGCCTTTCATATCTATCTATCTATCTATCTATCTATCTATCTATCTATCTATCTATCTATCTATCTATCTATCTATCTATCTATCTATCTATCTATCATATAGTGCCTTCCAGACAGAGGAGCAGCTTCAGCGACAGACTGCTGTCACTGTCCTGCTCCACTGGGATTAATAAAGTATCTATCTATCTATCTATCTATCTATCTATCTATCTATCTATCTATCTATCTATCTATCTATCTATCTATCTATCTATCTATCTATCTATCTATCTATCTATCTATCTATCTATCTATCTATCATATAGTGCCTTTCACATCTATCTATCTATCTATCTATCTATCTATCTATCTATCTATCTATCTATCTATCTATCTATCTATCTATCTATCTATCATATAGTTTCTTTCATATCTATCTATCTATCTATCTATCTATCTATCTATCTATCTATCTATCTATCTATCTATCTATCTATCATATAGTGCCTTTCATATCTATCTATCTATCTATCTATCTATCTATCTATCTATCTATCTATCTATCTATCTATCTATCTATCTATCTATCTATCTATCTATCATATAGTGCCTTTCATATCTATCTATCTATCTATCTATCTATCTATCTATCTATCTATCTATCTATCTATCTATCTATCTATCATATAGTGCCTTTCATATCTATCTATCTATCTATCTATCTATCTATCTATCTATCTATCTATCTATCTATCTATCTATCTATCTATCTATCTATCTATCTATCATATAGTGCCTTTCATATCTATCTATCTATCTATCTATCTATCTATCTATCTATCTATCTATCTATCTATCTATCTATCTATCTATCTATCTATCTATATGCCTCCATATTTATCCACTCCGTATTTTTAATATGATCTCTTATGCTGTAACCATACATTTCCATTTACTGTAGATATTTCACTGTGTTTGCCTGAATATTTAACCCTCTGTGCTTTGGAGGTTTACACCTGAGTCATAAATGACACAAAGGTGACAGTCATTTGACAGTATTAATGAAACATAATGAGGTTCTACTGGTGAGGCCTTTGTGTCTCTCTGGATATAAAAAGCCCCCTTTGTAAGGCCATGGTCTTTGTTGGACAATCACTGCACAAACGAAGACAAAGGAGCATCTGCTGATGTGAGAAACAAAGGCAGGGAATGGCTATCAAAAAGATGCCAAAGAGTTTGAATGCCCCGTCAAGCACTGTTGGATCAGAAAGTGGAAGGTTCATCATAGCACCCCGACTCTCACTAGAACAGACCGTCCCTCAAAACTAAAAATCAGAGTGAGACGCTGACTGGTGTGAGAGCAGTGACTAAAAATCCAACCATGACTCTCAGAAGTCTGCAATGTTCTTTGGCTGACACTGGAGTGAAGGTGCAAGGGTTCCACAAGTTCATAAGCTCTCCATTAAACAGGTGCTTCTATGGGAGGGGAGCAAGAAAGAAGCCATTCATTAAAAAGGTCCACAGAAAAGCATGTATGGCATTTGCTACAAAGCAGGAGAAAGACCCTGTTAAGATGTGGGAGAAGGTTTTATGGTCAGAAGAGACCCAAATAGAACTTTCTGGCCAGACTTCAAAGAGGTTTGTGTGACATAAAACCAACACTGCCCATGGCTCAAGAAACACCAAACCTACAGTGAAATATGGTGGTGGCAGCATCACGCTGTGGGGATGCGTTTCACATGCTGGCACTGGCAATCATGTCAGAGTTGAAGGGACAATGGATGGGCACAAATACCACACAACATCGCAGGAGAACTTGTGGCAGTCTGCTTTGAACCTGTGATCCAGGAGAAGATTCATCTTTCAATATGACAATGACCCAAAGTGACACTGGAATGTGTTGGAATGGACGAGTCAAAGCCCTGCTGAGAATCGGTGGCATTGTTTGAGAAACCGCTGTCCAGAGGTGCCAGCCCACCAACCTAGAGGGTCTCTAGAAATTATACACAGAAGAATCGGGAAGAAATGCAATGTGCAAAATTGGGACATAATTACACAATCAAAAGAATGAAGGCTGTTACTTCTTGACAAAGTATGAATGTGTTATTACAGCATGCATAAGAGTTCACATTAAAATACTGAATGGATACATCTGTGTACAAATCTTTTGTCATGCAGGAAATTATGACAACTTTCAAGGGGATTGAATATGTTTTACATGCCGCTGTATCACTGAGTATCTGCGACTCATCAGGAATCTTCACATCTTCCCCCAAACGATTTGAATGAATGCCACTGTATCATCAAAAAGTGTTCCGCTTCAAGCACTGTATACTTTATAATAGATTATCAACACTGAAAGTATAATATTTATTGTAAGAAGAACGACCATAAGACATTGCTAAGGTTTGGGGCAGCCAGCTGTATAATTTTTCCCAGCTGCAAAATTGTTGACAAAGCACAGACATGTTCATACACAGAGTCCAAAACAGAACTCCCTAACTGGGAGCAAGATGGCGGCTTTAGAGGCCAGTGGAGGAAGTGATGTCATCAGGACCGGAAACTGGAAGTGACGCCATTGGCTGCCCCTGAGCTGGGCGGAATTTCCCTAGAATGGTCTGTAAAAGATCAAGAGGGAGAATTAGTGCACTTCGCCACCCCCTGGTCCGGCATGGAATTACATGTACTCAAGCCCTTTAGTTGTCTCCTAAACACGCGTGTGTGACAATATATATATTGTAAGGTTTGTAAACTCTTTTGGGACTCCCCCCAATGGGACAAATGCCAAAGAGCATCCTGAAGCGCGATTGCCGCGTCTGTGGAAGACAGTTTCTCCATTGCCGGGGCAACCTCAGGCTCCCCAGCGCTGCAGTGGCTCACCACATACTTTAAAATAGGACGTCACACTTGTTCTGATGCGGTGCGTGGCTATGAAGATCCGGAGGAACACGAGAAGTCCAGTAGGCTCTTCCTGAACCTGCATATAGTCACACACGTGCGCATGGGAGGAAGCTAAAGGGCCTGAAGGAGAGTAATTCCATGCCAGACTAGGGGGAGGCGGGGTGCACTGACTCTTTCTCTCTCACTTCTCTACAGGCCAGTTACAAGAAATTCCGCTTGGCCCCGATGATGCCACTTCTGTTCCCGGCCCCAGTGTCATCACTTCCTGTTCCAGCACTACGGATGATGTCACTTTCAATTCCGGCCCAATATCATCACTTCGGGTTCCCAGGCCTATTGATGACATCACTTTCGGTTCCGGCCCTACTGATGACATCACTTCCTCCGCTCGCCCTGAAAGCCGCCATCTTTGTGACAAGCAAATCAGTTCTGTTCTGGACTCCAACCTCTACACTTCTGTACAGTTTTTCATTTAATTTTACAGTCAGGAAACAATATACAGGTGGCTGCCCCAAACCTTTTTGTGTTGAGTTTGTGACAGTATGCCCAGCAGCTGGCATCACACAGCTCGGTCCTGTCAGAGCAAAATGAAAATGTTTGTGGAAGCACACACTCACATTTCAGATGTTTATAAAGGTGAGCGCCTTTATTAAGTGTAGCACGAGTATTAAGACTTTTTTCCTTTATCCTAGTAATGGCGGTCAGGTGCATTACCACACCCCCCTTCACACTTTCCATCCCTGCTTCACCCTAGGCAGCCTATGCTTACACAGCAGACAGCAGGCCTGCAGGTGGCGCCAGACGCACACATGACGCACACTTTTGCGTCTGGCCAGTGTAGAAGCACCAGCTGGCCACGAGTGCCTCAAGCACGTCTCTCATGTAGTGATTGTCCTCCGTCTTTGCTCTCGATGCTGCCGTACACCCCATAATTCCCGGACTGAATGCAGTAGATCAGCCTGTGTCAGTTTCCCCTCTTTTTCTATTGTTCTTGTCAGCTGATGATATTCTGCTGTTATTTTTTTTTTCTAACTTGCCTTGTAAAGGTAAAAGATGTGAAAGGTGCTATATAATCTAATGGTATAATTTGTCCTTTATTCTGCCCTTAAAATTGGTTATTTGCCCATTTTTCTTGCCTTTTTAGACTAAATTATCCATCCATCCATTTTCCAACCCGCTGAATCTGAACACAGGGTCACGGGGGTCTGCTGGAGCCAATCCCAGCCAACAAAGGGCACAAGGCAGGAACCAATCCCGGGCAGGGTGCCAAACCACCGCAGTAGACTAGATTAGATAAACCTTATTAATTTTAGATGCACACAGCCACAGAAAGATTCAGACTAACAGATAGTGTGGACCCCAGGGGGCACTCCAGCTTCCCAAACATCAAACGCAAGCAGGCTCAGACAAAAGTTAAAAGGCTAAAGAGTCTTTTATTATGGAAAACTCTTTAAAGCAAGTGTTTCCCACCACAACCCCAAGTGCAATAAGCACAATGGGCACAGAGCAACTCTTTTCTTCCTTCTCTCTGTCTTTCACTCTCTCCTCCACTTCTTCTCGCAATTGTTGTTCACTTTCCTCCCGACCCTGGCATGCTGGGTATTGTAGTCCCAGGGGCCAGCCTTGTTGGGTCCCATGGGGGTTGCCAGGGAAAGTTGCCAGATTTGGGAGTTCTGACTCCATAGGGCTCCAACCTCACCCGGAAGTAGTTCAGAGGTGCAGCGTCATATCACCAGAAGTACTCCCCAGGTCTGCATAAAATGAGCTGCCTGCCTCACATCTATGAGCTAGAGTCGGGACGAAGGTGGACAACGCTTGGGAGGAGTAGTGGAGGTGGCAGTGACCAATATCAGAAAGAAAGAAAAGAGTTGTGCTGTACTGTGCTTTATTGCACTTGTGGCTGTGGGAAATGCTTATAGGGAAGAGTTTCCCACAATAAAACACTCTTTAGCCTTTTATCTTGTGTTTGAACCTGCTTGTGTTGGGTGTTGGGGGAGCTGGATTACCCCCTGGTGTCCACAATAGATTAAATATTTTTATGTAGGAATTGCAAAATAAACCCAAACTGTACTAGCATTTAGTTTGGGATGTCAGAGGGTGGCTCTAAATTGATAGCAGAGGGTAGGAAAGACCCTCAGAAGCGCTTATTATTATACTGTGGTGGACTGAACCTGTGGCTAAAAGTGCTCCAAGAGAACGCCTCCTGGAGGGGATGGATGGGATTATTCAGGATGGCATCCCATTTTGCCACCATCCTGTTTTCCACAACAGCTTAAAGTGTGTCCAGGGTTTGTTCTGTCATGGCGCAGGCTTTCCTGGTAAGTTTGTTCAGGCATTGTGCTTCTTTTGTGCTCCAGTTACTTCCCCAGAGGACCACACTGGCTGCTATGGACTGGTAGAACATTTCCAGCAGTTTGCTGCACACTTCATAAGACCGGAGTCTTCTTAGCAAGTCCAGTCTGCTCTGGCTCTTTTTATTGCTTATGTGAACCCTCAGGTACTTGTCCTCTGCTCCACTTCCACATCCTCCCCCTGAATGGTGACTGGTCTCAGAGGTTCCTTGGCCACCACCAGCTCTTTTGTCTTTGCTGATACTGAGTTGCAGATGGCTCGCCCTACACCACAAGGCAAAGTCCTTTACAAGTCTCCTGTACTCCATTTTTCATGCAGCCCATGACAGAGGAGTCATTTCTGTAGGTGGCAAGTGCTAGTACTGTGCTGGAAGTCTGTTGTGTAGAGGGGTGAACAGAAAAGGGTGACAGGAGAGCTCCCTGAGGTGCTCCAGTAATACACACCACCATTTCTGATGCACGGTGTCACTCAGCCTCACAAACTGCAGTCTGTTGGCCAGGTAGTCCATGATCCAGGATAATGTGGGGGCATCAAGATGCAAATCCTGGAGCTTTTCCCCAGTCTGTAAGGCAGAATGGTGTTAAAGGCACTGGAAAAACCTAAGAACATCATTGTTACTGCAGTACCAGCTTTGTCCAAAGGAGAGTAGGCTCTGTGGAGCATGGAGAGGAGAGCATCCTCCACACCTAGATGTGTCTGATAGGCAAACAGCGGAGGATCCAGATGTTCTGAAAGCAGGGGTTGGAGCTGTTTCAGGACCCCACATCTCAAACGTCTTCATGATGTATGAAGTAAAAGCAACTGGTGTGAAATCTTTGGGATCACTGGAATGGCCTTTCTTTGGACTACACAAGTTATTTGTCCACAACCTTCTGCAAACTCGGGGAAAGGTAGAACAGGGGCTGAAGGACCCCATATAACTGTCTGATGTGTGTTTTCAGCACCCTGGGGCTGATTCTATACAAGGTCCTGCAGCCTTGTTTGTGCAGAGTTTTCACCCAGCTCATCCTTTTGTCTCTCCTCACCACCAGCATACTCAACAAAGACTCTTTTTTTCTGAGGAGTCAAAGAGCTTTGGGGTGGGAACCAAAACACCAAAATGCAGGTGGCGCATCACAAACATTTGTAGTAATAAAATTCAGTGCATTTTTTATTCCAACAGATGGGGCATCACAAACATTAACACTGCTTTCACAAATCCCATACCAAATGACTTATGCACTGCATTTTCCTTTCCAACAAATGGCGCATCACAAACACTTGTAGAAATCCATCCATCTATTTTCCAACCCGCTGAATCCGAACACAGGGTCACGGGGGTCTGCTAGAGCCAATCCCAGCCAACACAGGGCACAAGGCAGGAACCAATCCCGGGCAGGGTGCCAACCCACCGCAGGACGCACACAAACACACCCACACACCAAGCACACACTAGGGCCAATTTAGAATCGCCAATCCACCTAACCAGCATGTCTTTGGACTGTGGGAGGAAACCGGAGCACCCCAGAGGAAACCCACACAGACACGGGGAGAACATGCAAACTCCACGCAGGGAGGACCCGGGAAGCGAACCCAGGTCCCCAGGTCTCCCAACTGCGAGGCAGCAGTGCTACCCACTGCGCCACCGTGCCGCCCCTCACTTGTAGAAATGTATTTTATTATTCTGTTGGCAAGACAAATGCAATGTAATTTTATTACTACATGCATTACATAAAAAAACCTCCCACTGTTCCATTCCAGCTGAACTAGTGTGGTGCTGAGATGTCACCCGTTGCATAGCTGCACTCAGGGATCCTGAGTTGGTTTGTCATGTAGTGGGTGCAGCAATGCGCTGTATCAGCACGTGCTCCTAACCTCCTCCTCCTCCTCCATTACAGAATACATTTCAACAGATGGTGCACTGGAAACATTAACACTGAGGTCTATGTTGATTGCTTAGATTCAACCTGTCTTAGATGGGCAGCACAGCTAGCCTGTATAAATTTGTGCATGTCAATAATATCTCTGGTGTGAACATATTTCTGTTTCTTCCTTTATACTGTAATGCCAGTATTCCTATACTTTAAATCTTGTTGCATCAAATGATTTACTCCTTTACTCTGAGCAACTTATCAAACAATAGGGAGGGGCCAGCAGCAGTAATGGTCAGGGTGGCCCCGCCTCCTTTGGTCCCACCCACAAAGTGCACGGAATGGCCACACATTTAAAAAGACAGTACATAATTACAAACATAACAGAAAAATAGATAAAAATATGAAAAATAATCATTTAAAAACAACAAAAAAATAATAATGAAACAAATAAAGCCAAGCCAGGGCTGTAACACAACACTTTATTTTTATGTAAGAGTGCTCTCATTTTCTTGTCATAGTGACTTATTCTCTTGTGATTCTCATTTGTTTCTGTTATTTCCACCATGACGGTTGACATTTCAACCCAAGAGGAGTTTTTTGCTATTTTATTTTTCCCCATCAGTAAAGTTTCTGCATTTCCAGTTTGTTCCTGGGGTGGTGGGCACCTTTGTCCCACTCACTCTGTCCCTAGATGTTGTTATGATCCCAACTTGTTTTCCATATTCCACATTCTGTTTCTTATTTTTTCCTTTATTTAGGTGCAGTGTCAATGACAGTCCAAGCAGATGCATTACAACATGTCTTCTTTAGAGATAATTCATGTTTGCTCAAAGGGTCCCACTCATGCTAATCCTAATAAAGTGCCGCTGTGAGTTGCTTTGATCTGCTCAGTTATTAATTCTTTTCTATTTATTATTGTAATAAAGTCCAGAAAAATGAGCTGTCTCTTTAAAAGCAGGGTTTAAGGAGCAAAGTCTTGAGGAGATCAGGAGCTGCAAACCTTGCTAATCCGAGGGGTGTGTGTGTGTGTGTGTGTGTGTGTGTGTGTGTAGGCCAGCAAGCAAGCAGCCCAGCAGAAAGCCTCAAGTGGGCACAGTGGTGAGACGGCGCAGGTGGACCGGACAGTTGCAACTGCTGAAATTTCAGGATAACCTACGTACTTATGGCTGAGGATCATGCGCAGCTGGCCAGCATTCCCAATGGAAGTCTGCTCTGCAACAGCAGCAGCATGGAAAAGAAAATTGGGATTCAGTCAGTAGGTGGGAATCTTGACAAAGAAGAAAATTATGGAAAACCTCTCCTCCCAGGAACGACAGTAAGGGAGTGGGACAAGCAGGGCACAGCTGAAGACCTGAGCAATGAGTCAACCACACATCTGGAAGAAGTGAGAGCTGGAAAAGCAAAAGAGATGTGTGGAGATCAAATGAGCATGGAGGAAGGGCGGACTGGAAAGCAAGAGAAGGAGGAGGAGGAGATCACTGGGAACGATGGTCAAGTGAGTAGAAATGAGACAATGTCTGAAGAGAGGTATCGAAGTGAAGACCAGAAAGGTCAGAGAATGAGAAAATATGAGGAAGATGTCAGAAAAGAGTTAGTGGTGATTATAAAGGATGAGGAGAGACTGACTGTGAAAGAAGAAAAAGAGAGTGAGAACAGACAAGTAGTGCAGAAGAAAGTAAAACAAGATGAGGAGGGTGGAAACGTGATAACAACAGGTGAGGATTGTGGAGCTCAAACTGAGGAGGAAGAAGAGATCAAAATCCATAATAAAGAAAATAGTCTCAGACCAATTACTAACAAGGAGTCTAGAAGTGGAAATGAACAAGAGGATGAAGAGAAAGTCCCTGGGCAAGACAAAGAAGAGGTGTACCTGGGAACAAAAGAGGATGAAGATAGGATTGAAATCCTTAATGAGGAAAGTGGGATATGCCCACTCATTGACAAGGATTGCAGAGGTGATAACAAACAAGAGGATGAGGAGAAGGTAACTGGAAAAGGAGAAGAAAAGAGTGGAGGAATTGCAGGGAGGTGCACTGAGAGTACAAAGGGGCTTAAAAGAGCAACAATAACTAAAGGTGAGCCTACTACTGATGACAATAAACAAGAGAAGCAGCAGAAAGTCCCTGTCAATGATGATGATGAAGAAATTGGAAGAGTGGCAGAAGTGGGTCTGGATCAAAACGGGGGAGAAACAAAGCTTGAAAAGTGTAAGGAACAAAGTGGAAAACAAACATTAACTAAAGAGGAGTCTGCAAAAGAGAATAAACAAGAGGAGGAGCAGAAAGTTCCTGTCAAAAATGATGAAGAAATTGGAAAAATGGCAGAAGAGGGCCTGGATCAAAACAAGAAAGAAATAAAGCTTGAAAAGTATAATGAACAAAGTAGAAAGGAAGCATTTGTTAAAGATGAACCTACTGAGGACAATAAACAAGAGGAGCATCAGAAGGTTCCTGTGACAGATAATGAAGAAATTGTAAGAGTTGTAGAAGACAGCCTGGATCAAAACGAGGGAGAAACAAAACTGGAAAAGTGCAATGAACAAAGTGGAAAAGTAGCACTCATTACTGACAGAAAAAAACAGGAGGATGGACAGCAGGTCCCAGAAGATTATGAAGAAAACAGAAAAGTTCAAGAGCAGTGCCTGGATCAAAAGGAAATTCAAACTGATAATCAACAAAGTGAAAAGGGGTCCATAAATCAATATGCGTATACTGAAGAAAACAAACAAGAGGATGAGAAGGTGGTCCATGAGAAAAGTGAAGGAGAAAGCAGAATCTTTACAGAACATGGGCTCAATCAAAATGAGGACAAAGACAAGGTTAAAAACCTTAATGAAGAAAGTGAACAAGAAAGAGTAACTGAAGACAGAGGTACTGCCAAAAATAAAGAAGAGGATGAGCAGAATGTCCCTGGGAAAACTGAAAAAGTGAGTGAAAACATGACAAAGGTCTGCTTTGGAAAAAAGGAGGAATTTAAAAGCAGTAATAAAGAAAGTGAGGTGAAAACGCTGAATGACGAGGACTGCAGCAGTTGGAATGAAAAACAGGATTTAGAGAAGGTTACTGGAAGTGAGAGACTTACAGAGGAGTGCCAAGGTCAATATGATAGAAAAGAGGAAGTAAAAACTCACTGGGAAGAAAGTGGGACAGGAACACCAGGTAAAGAGGAGGACACTGATGAGGGGATGGTTCCCAGGAAAAAGGAAGAAGAGAGTGAAAAAACTGAAAATTGTGAAGGAGAAGATGTGGAAAAGCCGGGGATTAAACACAATCTCCAAGAACGTGGAAGAGAAACGCAAACTAACACTGAGAAAACGTGTCAGAATGAACAAGAGGATACGGAGAAGAAACCTGAGAATGATGAAAAGGAAAGTGAAAAAGATAAAGAAGAGTGTCTGGATCAAATCGAGGGGAAACATGAGGTTAAAACTCCAAATGAAGAAAATGGGCAAGGAGCAGCAACTAAAGACGAGCACACTGATGAAAATAAACAAGAGGATGAGCAGAAGGTCCCTGAGACAGATAAAGGGGAAAGAGGAAGAAATACTCACATGTGCCTGGATGAAACTAAAAAACACAAAGAAGTAAATGAAAGAGAAACTAAAGTGGTAAAGGAAAAACATGGGATTCAAAATCAGGAGGAGGAGGAAGAGGAAGATATGGACACTGGGGACACTGCCAAAGAGAGAAGAAGAGAAATAACAGAGAAACTTGAGGGACAAAATGAAGATGACAGTGACACCAAAAAACAGGACAAAGAGAGCTGCCAAGAAGTGTTAACTGTAAATAAAAAAGACAACCAGAGTGGGAAAGAGCTTGAAATGTCAGAGGAGAAGTGTGCAGCTCAAAAGAAGGAAGAACAAGTGGCGGTGGAAGAGCGCAGGCTTAAGAATGAGGATGGGGAGATCACTGACGAATGTGATGAAGAGTGCAGAAAAGAGAAGAACTTGAGTGAAGTTGATGTCCACAAAGAAGAAAGTGACAGAGAAGGTCATCATGAAAGCACAAAGAAGGAGTTTGGGAATGAGATGAAACTTGAGGATCAAGTAGATACAGGAGAAGTGAAATGGGAAGAAGAAAACAACATGGAGGAATTGAAGCTATGGGGGAGCAAATCTGAAGATGTGAGCCGTGAACCTGGGAAGGAGAAAGGCAGGGAAAGCAAGGTGGAACATGAAGAAGGTGGAGAAGATGGTCAAGGCCAGTTGGAGTGGCACACAGTGGTGTGCACAGCTTCCAGAGGTGAAGGACACGATCCCAAGAATAAGGGGAATGACAAGGAAAGAGAGGTCTGGAGCCGGCCAAAAGAGCAGAAGATGGGGGCAGAGCACAGTGAAGGAGAGCCAAAGGCTGAACCTGACATTATAAAGAGTAAGAAATATAAAGCAGCAGAAGAAGGTACACGGGTGGGATCAACTGATCCACAAGTGGTCATCACCAGTGAGCAGGTCAAGGGTCCAGCAGAAGAGATAAGCCCAGTTTCCACCAAAGACAGTGAAGGGCCACTGGCACTTTCCAAGTCAGATCTGTCTGAGAATGGAGAAGATGAACAACTGCATCCAAGAGGTTCACAAGCAGAGGCCCTGGCAGTGGACCGCCTTGGAGACCCTCAAGAGTGGGACATCTCGCTGTACGTCAAGGTATGGCTTCTTTTCTTATTGTTGACACCTCTTGCTTATGTTGGACTACTGGTACCGGTTCAGTCCAGTTTTGGGTGAGGTGTGGTAGAGACTGGAATGAATTAGACTCACGCTGTGTGACATGGACCTGTGGGTGGGGCGGTCAGTCCAACCATGGCACAGGTGAAGGTGTTGCAGTGAAGCCAACGCTACATGTGAATTCCTCAGAAAAAAAAAAAACTAGGTGTGATCTGAATGGTAAAGTGAAGGCCTGAGGATACGGGCATTAAGGTGTGGCATAGCAGGCATCATCTTTAGGAGTCCAAACAGATGTACGGCTTAACATGATAGTGAAACCAGTCAGTGTGTGTGCGTTAGTGCTGGACCCCACCAGTAAACCAGTCACCTCTGTAGCTGTGTGTTACTGAGCACCATAGAAGTCGGAGTCTCTGAGCTTTCATGTCCGAGTCAGGAATTAGCATAACATACCAGACATAGCATTCTAAAACCCACCTAATCCAGTTCAAGGTCATGATGGGGGCAGAGCCCGTGCTGGTAACTGTGGGCACAAGGCAGAAAACTGCCCTGAAGGAGGCACCAGCTCCATGCAGGGTGAAATGACGAAACCTTCTCAGACCTGTTTAATACAATACAGTGTTGTGGAGGGGTGAGTTTGTCCTGGTGGCAGCAGGTACAAACCAATAAGGATCACTAAACAGGGCACTGGTGGGTTATAGCTTGAAATAACGTGACTAGACCTGCTTTATACAATTCAGGGTAGTGGAGCCTGTGCCAACTGAGTATCAGCCCTCGACAAGCAACAGTCCATTAGAAAGTGAAATGACTTAACATTCACAAAGCCTGCTCAGTCCAAATCAGAGTCATCTCAACAGCATCGGGCACAAGGCAGGAACCAACCCTGAGTGGGCACTAGTCCATTAGATGGTAAAATAACACAGCATTCACACAACCTGAATTTAAACCAGAGTCAGTAGGTGACGTAACATATCTTAGCAGCATTAGGCACAAGGCAGGAATCAACTCTTGATAGGTGTCAGACCATTAGGTAGCAAAATAACACGGCATGGGTGGCATAATCTATGTTAGCAGCAGTGGGCACAAGGCAGGAGCCAGCTCTGAATGGGCTGTTGTCTATTAGATTGTAAAATGACATGGCAGTCACAAACCTGCTGAGTCCAAATGATAGTCATTTCGGCAACATCGAGCACAAGGCAGGAACCAACCCCAAACTGAGGACCAGACCACTGGATGGTAAAATGAGATGGCATTCACAAACCTGTTGAATTCAAATCTGAATCATCAGGTGGCATAGCCTGCTTCAGCAACATTGAGTACAAGGTAGGAACCAATCCTGGGTAGG